>NW_006282874.1:623221-629978 GCF_000327345.1 Myotis davidii
GGCTGCCCGCCTGCACAGGTCCGTCCCAGGGTGGGGGGTGGGGGGGTGGGAGGCAGGCTGGGCTCCGGGGGCTGCGTCCACACCGGCCTGCGCTGGGCCTCAGGGCCTCGGCTAGCAAGTCATTTCTGGTTACTTCCTGTTTTCCTACGTATAGGAGTAAAACTTTATTTAATGAATACCTATTATATTCACACACAGTAAAATATTATATGATTTAAATTGCTTTTGCACTAAGGCAGGATAGGAATAAATACCAAAAATATCTTACAAGCTCTTTTTCCTCTTCCTCTCCCCTCTGCAATGTTTAAAAAGATTTTAAATTTTTTTTGTAACCAGGTTACACATTTCTGAAAATGTGCTGGATCCTTGATAAACTGAGTAAAGGGTATCTCTTTTGTCACACTGGTCATCTATTTTATTTTATTTTTCAAAAAAATATATTTTTATTGATTTCAAAGAGGAAAGGAGAGGGAGATAGAGAGATAGAAACATCAATAATGAGAGAGAATCATTGATCGGCTGCCTCCTGCATACCCCCCACTAGGAATCGAGCCTGCAATCTGGGCATGTGCCCTGATGGGACTCAAACCATGACCTCCTGGTTCATAGATCGATGCTCAACCCCTGAGCCATGCTGGGCAGGCTGGCCATCTGTGTTAGAACCGGCTCAGTTAATGCCCTGCTTAGAGTCCCACTATCTCAGCTGGACACACTGTGTAAGAATTCTCCACAGATCTGGGGGTGCCACAGAAATGACCGTGAGGTAATGACCTTCCTAAGCGTCCGGTAACGGGGGCAGGGCTAGGAAGGTGTGATGTGTTCTGAGTGACAGGAGGGGTGCCGAGGTACAGCCCTGCCCTCGCTGCGAGGCTCTGGGACAGGCCCTCAGCAAGGACATCCCATGAGCTGGGCTGGAGGAGAGCGGGGGAGAGGGAGGGAGGCGGAGGAGCCAGTGAACCGAGATGGGTGTGGCCCGTGGGACATGTCCACTCAGGGTCCCTGGGCTCAGGTGGAGGTGCTGGCTGACCTGGGCTGGCTCCCAGCGCCCGCTGACAATGCAGGAGAAGAGGGAGGCTGCCGGACAGGAAGTAGGCGGGGAGGGTGTGTGTTAGAAGGAACCACACAGGCCCACGGGCTGCACGGCCCCAGCGGAGGACAGAGCAGGCGCTGGTGTCGGCCGAACCCCCTCCTTGGCTGCGATGGAGCTGGTGAATTATCCGCTCCCCCTCCAGGTATTTTTGGAGTGAAGCTGACATTGTTACATGATCCCCGTGGCGGGGTTTTAGACTCTCCCTGCGGTTCCTTGACAAGATGCGAAATCCTAAAATAAGTGCGCAGTTTATCCAAGTCACTAGGAAGGAAGGATCACGGAGGTTTGGATCTGATGCCGACTCTTCCCTGAGAGAGAGAGAGAGGGAGGGAGAGAGAGGGAGAGGAGGTTGTATTATATTCTAAACTTCCACCTTCTGCATGGGTTTTTAAAATTAAATGGATTGGGGCGACGTTGGTAACAGGATCACACAGGTTTCAGGGCGTGTTTCTGTGTGACCAGATCTGTGTATTGCACTGTGTGCCCACCACCCAGGGGACAAACCTACACCATCTTCTCCAGTCACCATGTGTAGGGCCCCCTCCTCTCCACCCGCCCCTTCCTTCTGGCAGCCACCGCGCTGCTGATGGTGCTCACGAGTCTCAGGCTAACACTCTAACCACTGAGCACACCAGCCTGTGAGGACTTCCTGTGCCCACAGCGGGCAGGTGTGCCTACGTAGAACGCAGGTGTGGCTCACAGGCTGGGAATCTGGCCCGGCCCCCGGCCCCGTCGCTCTGTGGCCTGGAGGTAACGGAGAGGAGCAGACCCAGGCTCAGGCCTCGTCCCCCGTGGAGGCGGGTGCGAGCCTCCCAGCATTCGTGCCAGTCTCTTCTCTGTGGATATGCACTGACGGACCTGCAGCAGGGAGGCCGCGGCTACAGTCCCTGCTCACGTGGTGCGTCTGCCACGGCACCCGGCGCACAGGGCTCCCCGGACCATGGGCAGGGGCTGCTCTAGAGCAGAAGGCGGCGGCAAAAGCACCGGCAGAGGCAGGGCTGGCCTGGGTGTGAGGAGGAGCCGCCTGTCTCCTCCCCGGGAACCTGAGTGTGTCTCGGCAGGAGGGAGCCCAGCGTGGGGGCCGCGCGTGGCGGGGCAGCACAGGGAGCGCCCGTGGACGTGCGGGGATGTGTGGGGTCCTCGGAGGAGTGGGGGCAGGGCAGAGGTGGCCAGGCCTGCCCTCTGGTGAAACGCCTGTCATCTCCCCGCAGGGCGACGTGGGGCCTGCAGGACCGCCTGGCGTCCCCGGCTCCATGGTAAGTGGGACCATCCCTGACGGCTGGAAAGCCGGGCACCCGGCTGATAGAGTCCAGTCCCTGCTCCTCGGAGGCAGAGCTCGGGGAAGGCGGAAGCGGCACATGACGCTTCCCCCACTAAGATGGGTAAAATCCAAGAAAGGCAGGAATTGCTGCGTACGGCCTGCCCTGCCGTGTGAATGCCCCGAGCGGAGCCAGAGCTCGACTTGAGAACTTGCTGCCGCCTTTGCTGACGCCTGTTTGTCCCGTCAGGTGCAGAGAGAGGGCCTGAAGGGCGAGCAGGTAAGCGGACGTGGGTCCTCCGTGTGGGGCTGCAGGTGGGGCAGGTGGAGGAGGTGGGTCCTCCGTGTGGGGCTGCAGGTGGGGCAGGTGGAGGAGGTGGGTCCTCCGTGTGGGGCTGCAGGTGGGGCAGGTGGAGGAGGAGGGTCCTTCGTGTGGGGCTGCAGGCGGGAGCAGAGACAGAAAGGCACAGCCATGGGGGGAAACTTCCTGCTGGGAACGCAGACGCCACCCTGGACTGGTTCCTGCTGGGAACTTGGGAGGTGAGCTCTGAGCCAGCCAAGGGGAACTGTGGCTAAGGCGTGTTTGCTTGGGTTACAGGGAGCTCCAGGACCACGCGGTCACCAGGGCCCCCCTGGGCCTCCCGGAGCCCCGGTAAGTCACTGTTCCAACCCAGGTCTGCTCTGCACACAGTAGGTCTGGAAAACAGCAGACCTGTTATTCCCGAAGCTCAGGCATCGCCCAGGCGGACACTGCACCTGCCCACATGTGATGCAGGTCCCAGGTGTCTGCAGCCCGGCCGGCCTGCCTCCAGAGCCCCCGTCCTGGACAGGCCACACCTGGGGTTCTGGGGTTCTGGGTTCCCTCTGGTGTTACGTTCCCTTCAGATAACGGAATGAAAATACTGAGCGCGTCCTGCCGGTTGAACCGCGTCCAGTGCACACGGGCTCCTCCCGGTGCTGGCGGACGCGACGTCACTGGGGCGGGGAAGGCCCAGCCCCGTTCCTCCTCTGCTGGGAATGTGATGTGTGAATACCCACCCGGGAGGGCCGTTCGCAGGGACTCGGCGGCCGCGGGGCGCTGGGGGCAGGTGCTCCGATGACTGATGAGAACACGCGATGCCACGCCGGCGACTTCGTGTCCCTGGGCGCGTGTGTGTCCTTCTAGGGACGGGCGGGGTTTTATTGCAGGAGATAGACAGTTGTCACTCTCCTGTCACACGGCCGAGGCCCCTTCCTCTAGGACAGATGTGCGTGGCTTCGCCGCGGTGAGAGTAGGAGCAGCGTCGAAGGTGTTCCCTTCCAGCAGCAGCGTAACCATTTCATGCCAAGAGTCCAGGTCAGAGAGCTCCCCCCCTCCCGGGGCCGTCCCCGTAGGCGTCTTGTTCAACCTCCGCCACTGCTGTCACTGCTGTGAGACTTAACGCAGGACACACGGTATCTGCTCAGTGGTTAGCTCTGTGCACGTGTGTTTCAGACCCATAACTGGCGGTGTCGAATGTCCACACTGTAGCATGTTTTATGTGCAGACACACCTTACACGTATGACGCCTGCCCGGGTGAAGGTGCTTTCCCTTCCTTCACAATGAAGACGCTGTGCGCAGGTACGGAGTGGCCGGCACCGAGTCACACAGCTATTAAGCAGCAGCGCTGGGAGCTTTGAACCCAGACCCGTCCGTCACGCCCACTCCCTTTTCACCGGGTACTCAGCGCGTGGCACCTCCCCGAGATGCTGCAGGATCATCGCTTCCCTCCCTGGCTCCCGCGGTGGGGTGAGAAGCTAGGAACGCGTAGCTTCATTAGGAGGCAGCCTTCTTCACCCCTCACTCTGCGACCGGGGGTAGCACAACAGGTGGTCCCCCCCTTACCCCGTGTGCAGATTTTGTGACGATAAATGAGGGAGGGAGCGGAGGAAGAAATGTCACCTATGTGGCCACCTACTTCCTATGGAGCAGAGTGTGAAGCTGGGGATGCAGGGAGGAAAAGTCACGCCCGATCTCATCGCGGAATGAAGGAGAGGCGAGGAAGTGACTGCGCGCGCACCCTGCAGTCTCCGCTGCATCATCCCTACAGGCCCGGGTGTAGAGAGCAGGGGCTGAGGGTCCTGGGCCTGGCGCTTCAGGCCACTGGACCTCACAGGACCCCCGCCCCGTGGAGCTGTCCAGGGTCCTGAAGAGTCCACCAGGCTCGCTGCTGATAGAAGGGGTTCGGTGTGACACATGGGGTCCGGACAGGATTCGAACCAGGCTACTGTGACCTCTTCCTGCACCGATGCTCCTTGCTTACTTGAAATCATCTTTCGTGCCCAGTTTTATTTGCGCAGACCGCCCTGTATTGCACGTCACTGTTGACTGGGAGTCAGACACCCGCAGCCAGTCCTCCTGGGCCAGGGGAGCGACAGAGGCTCAGGGCTGAGCCCCCTGGTGCCCAGGGCTTCCTTTCTTGCACACGCCATGCAGAGCGCTAACGCAAGGCATTGATCCTGACTCTTCTCTAACGCGTAAACTCCTCTTCGTTGTTAGACACACTTGATTAGATCACGTGATTCAGAGTTTTGTAGATCTGAGGGAATAGGGTGTTTTTCCCGCCTGCCCTCCAGTGTCCTGGTTGGAAGGGACAGTGTTTCCCTGCCCAGGGAATGTGCGGCCAAGTGACGCCCATGCTGTTGAACCCGCAGTTACCATTGTCTCATCTGTTTCTTTCTCCCTCCCCCAGGGTCTGACAGGCCCAGAAGGCCAGGCCGGACCTCCAGGTCTGCAGGGTCTCCGAGTAAGTACACTCCTACCTTTCCGGTTCCCAGCTCACCCATCTGCCCCCCATTTAGCAGCTCACATGGAGGAGATGTGCCCAGCGCCGAGCTGGGTCCTGGGGAGATGGAGGTGAGTTTGTTGTCTGCCCTGAGTCACGGACATAGAAGCTCACACCCGTGTGTGGTCAGAGCCCTGGCGGGAGAGGCAGCGGCCACTGCTCTGGCCGAGTCAGGAAAACTGAGACAGAAGGACTTTCTCAAAAACCCCACCCGGGAGCCGCCAGGGCCGCTTGGAAAAGGTGATGTTTGAGCGAAGAGCAAAGCAGCAAAAGCATAGTACCGCCCTCTGCCCAAACCCACGGAAACGTCTCCTTGTGTGTCCAGACTCTCCCTGACAGTCTCGTACGTTTCTGGGTGCAGTTCGGTCGCTGCAGGATTTGGGGTATGGAAGTGGCATGGCCCGGTTGGCACTCTCAGTGTGGCCACTGTGAAAACAGACCGCAGGGGAAGAGGCCCTTGAGGAGATGACCCCGGGGCCAAAGAGAAAGGGGATGGCCCCGAGCAGGGCAGAGGCTGGCGGTGCACCCGTCCTGGGCCAGGCAGTGGGGACCCCGGGACACAGGCAGAGCTCATGCGGGACCCCGTGTCTGCAGCATGTGGAAGAGGGCCTCGCGCTTACCAAGCGTCTCTCTTATACTCACATAAAGTGTATAAACACAGCCCAGGTAAATGTGCTCAAAATCTAATGCGTTCACGAGCATCGGACACAGTCAGCCTGCAAGAGTGAGCCCCCACGCACGCCGCTCCCTGGGTGGTGACACGCAGGTGGCAGGAGGCGTTCAGCACCAGGACCGGCCTCTGGCCACCTGGGCTCCGGCCTCTGACTCGGAACGTCCAGTGATAGAGGAGACCACGTGGTCCCTTCCGTCCCTTTCTTATACTTTGCCTTGACCTTGCTCTGGGGTGCTGAGTCCCACCTCAACCCGCCTGATTTCCTCTTTCCTCATTGTCCAAAGAAGAGAAAAAAAACATTTTTGTTGAAGGGACTTCTGTGTTGTCAGGCATTTCAACTTAGTGTAAAACGTGGGCTCTCCCGGCCACAGGACCGTCCTGATGGAAGGGGTTCCCAAGATGGACAGTGAGAAGGTTCATGTCCAGAAAGATCAAGTGCCTACCCGCCCCAGGTCACGCAGGCCCTCGTCACTGCTCCTCCCACAAGCCAGCGGCAATCTCTCTGGCCCCTTGGTCACTTCCCCCCATCCTGTAGGTGAGAAGGACTATTGTCCTATCAGATACGGTGCTCCCCTCTTCCTACCAATAGTGACCCCCATTGTCTCCTGGTGCCTGATCGTGTCAGCTGCCCTCAGGACATATTTCTCCGAGCAGCAGCTCTGCGTGCAGGGGCAGAAGTAACGCAGGTAGAAAGGCGATAGTGAGCGGACGATCGCGGGCTCAGCAAGGGAGCTGTCTGCACGCAGGTTTCCCACTTAATTCTCACGAGGGTCTTCTGAGGGACGGCGTTTCCATCTCCTTCCGCAAATGAAAAAACCAAGCCCCAAAGGTGTGAACAGGTGACCCTTGTCACACAGGTGATCGATGGTGGGGCGGGGATTAGCACTTGGGGCTGCCTGGCTCAGGCCCTCCACTGTTCTGCGTTAGGGTG
>NW_006282874.1:630099-638027 GCF_000327345.1 Myotis davidii
GGAAGGGAGGAGGGGAGGGAAGGGGAGGGGAGCACCAGAGTTCTGCACTGGATGCTAGGAGTCCCTGCAGCGGGGCCTGGGATGCGTTTGTTTTACTTTGCAGTTTTTAAGGCTTTGGTCCTGCGCTGCCAGATGGTAACTGCGTCGTTTGGATCACGGGCTACTGTTGGATCCATCCCGTGGCGCAGGGCCAGGGTGTATGCGAGGACAGCACCTGGGTCGGCTCTAACCGGAGAAATAATCATGTTTGACACTTAGAGGCGTGGAGAACAGGAACTGAGCGGGAGACCAGACGGCGCATATTAGAACCCCTTGCACAGCAATCCTTTCCTCTGCTGCTGGCCCCTCGCAGCTCTGCTGACTCGTCCTGGCCGGGGAGGAGCCGCGGCTCTGAGTGCACGGCTCCCTCTCCTCCACAGGCCGGTGGGAGCCTTGGGAACATCAGTCCGTCAGCGTCTGGTGTGCAGAGCGGCTTGAATTATCTGCCCTCGTGATAAATGACACACAGTTGCCCAGATATTGTGTTGGGCAGCCATTTAAAAGAGAAGTAGAGAAAAATGACAAGAAAAAGGCTTATTGTTAGTGAAATAGTTCCATATTGCTTCAAAACTTGCTCTGGCCAGCACTTCTCAGATCCTTAATTTTATATCCAACATGCAAAGGTTATGTAACTACTGCTACATCCACTACTAGAGCCATCTTCCTCACCGCCATCACCATCACCACCTCCATCACCACCATCACCATCACCATCACCATCACCACCACCCCCACCACCTCTACCACCACCACCTCTACCACCACCACCATCACCACCATCACCACCACCACCACCACCACCATCACCATCACCATCACCACCACCACCACCACCACCTCTACCACCACCACCTCTACCACCACCACCATCACCACCATCACCACCACCACCACCACCACCATCACCATCACCATCACCACCACCACCACCACCACCTCTACCACCACCACCTCTACCACCACCACCATCACCACCATCACCACCACCACCACCACCACCATCACCATCACCATCACCACCACCACCACCACCACCATCACCACCACCACCACCACCACCATTACTGCTGTGCATTCCCTAATGTCAGGTCCTGTGCTCAGCACCCTGTGAGCACGGTCTCATTTAACCTCCACAGCATCTCAAGGGTCCGTTTGACCTGTGGCCTCACCCACTATGGGGACTCAAAGGAGCTAGCATCCTGACTGTTTTCATTTCTTCTTACTGACTATCACCACCATCTTCCTCCTCCTCACATTTACTTGTTACATTTGCATGATGCTTTTGTATGCCTTATAAATCGCTTCTTCAAACATGGGATTATTTCATCCATTGCTGTCTGCTCAGATGATCACAGGGATTATAATTCACCTGAGGGCCTGAGACTCAGCAAGCTGAGCGGCTTGCCCTTCCCTGTCGGCCTGGGATTTGGAACTCCTTTCTTTTCAGGGCTACAGAGGCACGGGCGGGGACAAGCCGTGATTGCAGCGGTGGCCATGGCCTCCTAACTGCTTACTGAGTCCTCCCCCCCACCCCCCGCCCATCCCTGTCCCTGGTGGGCATAACTCATTAGCTCTTGGCAGGAAACCTTGGGGAATTTATGTCTCAGGTATGTTCTTGTCATATCTTGCCATGATTCCTCTGGATTGCTGGGGCCTCCTGGAAGAGGTGGCGCTGGACTGGGATATGACTTTGACAAGCTGAGGTGGAGGGAAGGGGTGACAGGCAGAGGTAGCAGTGTGGGCAGCATTGCAGAGGCCAGGAGTCCTAGGGTCTGGGGGTCCATCTCAGCCACTGGAGCTATTGTTTGGGGACCAGACTTTGGGCACCGGGCACAGAAGGTGCCAGAATCAGTGTCTGGCCAGTTCCAATAGAGCAGCCAGATGCCCTGTCGGTTACATAAGGAGGAGTGCTGACTGTGCTGGAGGTGGACGGCGACTTGGACCGAGTTTCTCTCGTCCTGGCAGAATCACCTGCTGGCACGGGTTGGCCCCGAAACGTCTGGAGGGAAAGAACTGGGTGTGAGCAGGAGCAGGGCGTGTGAGCAGGGTGTGTGAGGAGGGCATGTGAGCAGGGAGTGTGAGCAGGGCGTGTGAGCAGGGCATGTGAGCAGGGAGTGTGAGCAGGGCGTGTGAGCAGGGCGTGCCCCTGTGGCCATGGCTTCGGCAGGCGGGCCCTGGGCGTGGCACAGGTACGGGGCTGGCCCCGGGGTGGTGCCCCTTCCTGGGTGAGCCATGAGCGATGATGCCTTTCTTGAGGGACAGTGTGATCACACATTCCTGACACTTTTCTTTTTCTGGGGGCGCTGCTCAGAGAAGACATTCAGGGGAGGGCCTTGGAATGAGGCCGCTGGCGGGAGGGGTTGATCGCGGGGACTCCCAGCCCGGCCGGCCTCCAGGCAGAAGGAGAGGCCGGTGGAAAGGCCTTGAGGTGGAGCGTGTGGGCCTGTTCAAGGTGCGGGAGGGAGGCTGGTGGCTGGTGGCTGGTGGGAGGAAGCCGCACAGGACAGGCAGCAGGGGGCTGGCGGCCATGGAAAGGGGGCCGAGGCCCTGGGAGTTTGCTGAGTTTGGCAGTGAAGCATGGCCTTGAGTCGAGGAGTGTCCCACCTGATGGGAGAAGCTGGCGGCTGAGCACAGTAACAGGATGGGGAGGTCGCCCGTGGGGGCATCTTTCTGGTCCTTTGGACGTGGGGCCACATGTGAGCAAAGTCATCCCAGGAACAGAGCTGGGCCCCAAAGCTGGGCCTGCCTGCCCCCCGCTGGAGCCGGTCTCTCAGGGCCTCCCAGGGCACCACCCGGTCATCGCCACTGAGACATACCGCCCCAAATGGCCTCGGTGCCTCGCTGCCGCCTGCTAACGCTGCCTCTCTTCCTGCACGCAGGGCAAGAAAGGCGAAGTGGGCGCCCCCGGACTGCCTGGATCGCTGGGGCCACAGGTAACCTCTCCTTACGTTCTCTGCGGTGGAGACACTGCTCTGTCTGACGGAAGGAATGACCGAGTAGCACTTCAGGGTGTGACCGTGATCGGGTGGCCGCTCCTTGGAGCACTGAGAAGCATGCTCGGTGGGCCTCCGCCCTCGGTCCCCCCCTCGCCTCTGTCTTCCCGCTCGTGGGCTGGGGGAATGCCCGCCGTCGCTGTCCTGGAGGAATTTCAGGCCGAGGAGGGCAGACCAGGGGTGGCAGTGC
The DNA here is from genome assembly GCF_000327345.1 of Myotis davidii. Taxonomy (NCBI): domain Eukaryota; kingdom Metazoa; phylum Chordata; class Mammalia; order Chiroptera; family Vespertilionidae; genus Myotis; species Myotis davidii. The sequence continues at coordinate 633,322 of NW_006282874.1, forward strand.
TAGGAGGGGGGAACGGTGGCGTCATGGGGAGGGGCGCGGGATGAGGGCCCATGGGCACTGTGTGCGGCGGGTCAGGTGGTGGCGGGAGGCTGGAACCTCAGTGACAGTTTCTGCTCTGAGGAGAAGAGGGAAGGGTGGGACCTGTCCTGTTTCTGCTGTGGGCAGACTCCTTTTCACCGCTCACAGGTAATCGTGGGTGTTCTTCACAACCGCCGTGAGGGAGGAATGCTCGTCCCGTTTCTCATCTAAAGGCACCGGCGCAGGCCCCACGCAGCCTGGGCCTGCAGGAAGCCCACGGCGCCCGGGCCTGTACGATGGTTACGGTGCCTCCTTTTGAAAAGGAGAAACTTCACTGGCAGCGTGTTGTGTTCGTTTATTTATTTATTAAATGTGTTTTTATTGGTTTTTAGAGAGGAGGGAGAGGAAAGAGAGAGTGAAACATCGATGAGAGAAACATCATTGATCAGCTGCCTCCTGCACGCCCCCTACTGGGAGTCCAGCCTGCAATCTAGACATGTGCCCTGAGCAGGAATCGAGCCCTGACCTCCTGGTTTCTGGGTCGATGCTCAACCCCTGAGCCGCGCTGGCCGGGCAGGGTGTTTTAGGTAAATGTGCACATTGATTTGATGAGGCCGAGGCGGCGGCTTCTGTATCCAGGCGGCCGTTTAGGGAGAAGGGACGCCCGAGTCCGGTCTGCTCAAGGTCTGCAGAGACAGTGCTGCCGTGTGGACGTGCAGGAGTCCCTCAAATCGGTGGGGACACAGCCGGGCGAGGGGCAGGTGCCCAGGGTGGTGGGCCTGCAGGCCTGGGCCCCACAGAGAACCCGCTGGGATGGGCAGCCCTCGTGGGTGGGCTCGGGCCACAGTGCGAGGGGAGGCCTCGCAGATGATGATCAGCTCCCCCAACAGGCAAACGCTCCCACGCCGCAGGGGACCGTGGGTGCCGCTGAGTTACACACCTCGTTCCCGCGTCTTCAGATTCTCCCCGGCTCCTTATCTGCTCCAGTCAGAACCAGCTGGCTCGCAGGAATCACTGCTTGCCATTGGCTTATCGATGATCATTCAGTTAATCGGCCATTCATGCATCATCGCTCTCCCTGCTAATCGCATTAACTAGCTGGTGGGTTGCTGTCGCCTTGGAAAGATCAAATACTGCTCCCCTGGTAATCGGCCGGCTGGCTAATGAATAGGCAGCACCGTTAGCTGTTTTCATTAGTAATAATTAAAAGAGCCATTACTTTGTCGTTAACATTTGGGTCTATTGGCTAATCTGTCTCCCTCATTAATAATTAGATTAGTCGGTTTTAGACGTGTTGATCAATAACAGAAGAGAGGGAGCCACGCTTGCGAAGCCGCCCAGGTGCTGGGCCAGGTCGCAGCCCCCTCCTCCCCCCCGTGAATCCCACCGCAGGGGTGGCGGAGGGGCCTCCCACCGGCTGTGGAGGGGGAGGCCGTGGCGCTGGGCAGTGATGTCCTTGCCCAAGTCCGTTCGGGCGGCACGAGGTGACCCAGCATTTGACCACCTTAAACCAGGTTCTTTCATCTCTTTATGCGATCATTGCTAGCGCGAGTAATGCTATAAATAGTCCAATAGTCTTAGTTCAAAGCCACCCAATCTATCATCTTTAAGTCCAAGGCTCAAGTAGCAGGCGGGGCATCTGCCCACAGTCAGAAACCCTGTGCAGGGCGAAGGCCTCACGCCAGCTGGGTTCCCTGGAGATGGGCCCCTGGGGACGTGCAGGTGTTTGCAGGGCGCCCTGTGTCCCCGAGGGAGACCTGCCTGGGCTGGGCTGAGGGTCAGTAAGGAGCAGAGACGGGGGTGCCACCAGGGGCTGGGCCAGAAACAGACCGTGGGCTCCACGGGAGGGGGGGTGCTCCACCCTCCAGCCTGTTCATGACCCACTCGTATGCGGAGCACACTGTGGGGGTGGGACAGGCTGTGATAGGAGGGTCCCAGCTGTGCAGCCGCCTCACAGCGTGGAATGCGGGGTTGGGAGGGAGAAGGGTCGGGGTCACTGATCTGAAGGCAGTTTTGTCCACCAGTTCCTTTCACTCCCAGCCCCAGCTCTTCCTCAGCGTGAGGACGGACAGGGGGAGCGGGCACTGAGACAGGGGTGTGTGTGTGTGTGTGTGTCTGTGTGTGTGTCTGTGTGTGTTTTCTGCTCCTCCTGGTCCATGGGGTTCGTCTAGACGGGCAATCTCCAGACCTGGTGACTCTCCACACAGTAACGGGGCGTGTTTCCAGAGTCAGGGGCCCCTCGGACACATCCCTCGTGCGCCTCAGGGCCACACAGGGGCCTGTGCAGCTGCTGTTAGGACCAGCTCCCCGGGATTCTCCAGGCCCCACCGGAGGTGATGGCTGCGGGGCCTGGCCCTCTCTGGGCCTCAGTGTGCGTTGTTGTCACACAGGGAGGGCGACTTTCCGGAGAAGAGGATGACGGATCTGAGATGGGGAAGGGAGGGAGGCGGTGGGAGTCCAGAGCTGCCCCGGAGGCCAGCTTCCCGGAACAGTCGCCAGGGGGCAGCACAGAACTTCCCTGGGGTCATCGCATTCTGGGAGAACAGTAACTCCCGAAGAGCCAGCAGAGGGCGGCTGTGTTGGGAGAAGGGACCTGGGCCCACTTTGTGTGTTGAGGGGCTGTGAGAACCCCAGAGGTGAGGTTGCAAGAAAAACGCCGCCTGGATCAGGCCTTCTGGAAGGTGGTGGAAGGTGGCTCCTGTTACCTGCAGGATGTGGGTGCGTGTGGCTGAGTGACAATAGGGGTGAGGCCGGGAACCTTTGGGGCCCTCTGCCCCCCTCATCCATTAGGGGGACTCTGTATTCACACCTGCCCGGCCACCTTCTGCCTGGCTCTGTCTGGCTCCTCCGTTGCTCCAGCTCAAAGCAAGTGTCTTCGGAGAAAGGGAGACGCTGCCCCCAGAGTGAGCTCAGAGGAGACAGGTCCAGCCGCCCCCCCAGAAGTTCAGGCCCCTCTCTAGACCTGTTGTTGACTCACGTGCACCCCGAGCGGGAGACACAGGGAACTGCACAGAAGCAGCGTCCTTTGCCATTTGTAAGTGTTTACTGCCCTCTAGTGGGGACGTGAGACTGTTCCCTGATGCACAGCCCTCCCCTTAGCTCCAGGGGGTCCAGTGGACTTGTTCAAACTTGTTCATACATGCCTGCTCCCTGCACGCCCTGGGGTTGTCACGTGTGAGAGGAGACGCAGAGGGATCGAGAGGCGCCCCTGCCCTCAGGGCACGTGGGTCAGATGCACACAGTTCTGCTGGCCTTGAGCGTGGGGGTGTGTGAAGCATTCCTCCTGGGGAACTGGAGAGGATGTCAGGGCTGGAGACACTGGAGAAGGGAGGGTGGGGAGGGCGCATCTGGAGGGGATGCTGAGCAACCGGAGGCCGAGGTCGCCTCCCAGGACGTGGTGGGGCGGCTCCGCCAGGTTCTGCACCCCCCTAGCTGACTCCATGCTGGTCGTGCCTGGGAACACTGTCCTGGGAGGCCTTGGGGATGGCCCCACTGTGAGCGTGTGTGTTCTCATACATGCCTGTGCGTGTACTCGTACATGCCATGCGTGTGTGTACTCATACATGCCGTGCGTGTGTGTTTATTTTAAATGCCCGAGTAGCCCAGCTCTGTGGCAGCATACATCACGTAGCAGCTATGCTCCCATTACCCCAGGGGACATGTTAACATGTTAGAAATTTTCCTTCAGATATTTCCTTTCTGGTTTTTCTGTTTTGCTTCAAACACAAGACATTACCGATAAGGCTGAAGCCCACCCGTCATCGTGTCCCCTCCCCATCTCCTCTCACAGGACAGGACAGTGTCACGGGGGGTGGGGGGGCTGCTGCACGCGACCCTAACCCTCTTGCTCTCTCCACAGGGCCCCCCCGGACCGCCCGGTGTCCCCGGCCCCCCTGGCCCTGGAGGCCCCGCGGTAAGGTGGCCCTGCTGTCCTCTCACTGGGCACTTAGGTGGGGGCTCCGTGGCCGTCAGGAGCATCTTCGCGGGTGGTCACACCCATGGGAGACCCGCCTGCAGCCCCCTCCCGCCCCCCAGCCTCTCGCTGCCCTGCCCTGGAGCCTCTCATGAGAGACCATTGAGCTCATGCACCGTGGCTGGCTGCTTCTAGATACTCGGCAGAGGAGGCCGCTGGGCGGGGTCCTTGGGGGTCGTCTAGTGGGCAGGTGGCTCCCAGGCTAAGGGGCACCAGGGGAGGCCTTTGCCACGCTTCCCCTCCCCCGCGTCAGGGTCAGCTGGGACGTTGCTGTGGGGAGGGGGGAGACCCTGGTTGGGTGGACCCAGCAGGCATTTGCAGGGGGAGGTGGGTCCTCCAGGTGCCCCCCCCCCACACGGGAGGCAGGACTGGCCCAGGGCAGACCACGCGCCCTAGGCCTGCGGCTGCAGGTGTGGCCACACCACCGTTCGCGGTGGCCTGCACTGAGCACGGCCCGATGCCTGGGGGACCACCCCTGGCCCCCTCCTCACAGCAGAGGCCTGGGCTGGGCCGGGAAGGGGGAGAGGGGTCTCTGAGACGGCCACTGAGTCTCCTTGGTTCCCTTTCCAGGGTTTGCCAGGAGAGATCGGCTTCCCCGGAAAACCTGGGCACCCCGGGCCGGCGGTAAGGCCCCTCCCTCCCCATCCCCTCTGTGTCAGGGCTGCTCTGGAGCTGGGCTGCCCTGGGCCCTTCCCTCCCAGCAGCGGCCCCACCA
>NW_006282874.1:638591-639978 GCF_000327345.1 Myotis davidii
GCCCTGGGTGGGAGGCCAGGCCGGCACTGGGAACCGGCCGGTCCAGGGCACCCGATCATCTCCGTGAGGACGAGGGTGTAGGAGGACCAGCTCGCAGACCAGCAGCCTCGCTGCGGAGGCCCCAGCTGGTCAGGCAGCTCCCCCTGCAGACTGCCCAGCGCGGGGCTCCCTCACGGCTCCCCTCCTGTCTCCCTCTCGGCACAGGGGCCGCCTGGGAAGGATGGGCTGCCCGGACCCCCAGGCCTGCCAGGGCCCAAGGTAGGTATTCTCAGGGCGGCATGGGCTTGGGAGCCCCAGACAGCAGAGAGGAGATGAAGGGCACCTACCATTCCTGGTTGTTGGGGTTCCCCGTCAGGCGACTGCCGAGCCCAGCGGGGCTCAGGGGCGTGGGTTTTCTAGGTCAGGTGTGGGCAAGCCCTTCACTTCCCCGAGGGGACCAGGGAGGGCTCGGAGCGTGTGGCTTTAACACTCGTGTTAGAAATCGTGTTTATTTTATTGGCCAGGAGGACAGACCTCAGAGACTCTCACATAATAAGAGGCTTCGGTTTTAAACTGTGCGGGTGGGAATGATTACAGTAGGAACATTGAGAAAAGAGCCAGGTTAAACACTGTACAAGTTGGGAAGCAAAGTCAGTTTGTAAACCGCGAGTGAACAGCTACAAACCCTGCAGCACGTGCCACAGAAAGCGCTTCACTCTCCGAGCGCACATAGCCCAGCTTCCAGGAGCAGTCCTTACGGGCAGCGTGTGCGTCTCACCTTCCCACGTGTGGGAAGCTCACCTTTGCCATAAGCAGACCCAGAAGCTCGGTGTTTAATGACCAAACGAGCACGGATTTAACTCAGTGCCACAGGCATTTATTAAATGTGAGATCCTCCGCCTCCTCTCGCACATTTAAGACGGAAGTAAGGCTAACTAGGAGCTTTGTGCTCTGAAACAGGCTGTCACATCTTCCTTATGAGCCTCGGTGAGAGAAGGCACCGTTCCTGCTCAGCTCGCTCTCTCTCTAAGAGCCAAGTGATCGGAATGACTGGTCACACTGCGGCCGGCCAACCGGGCCGATGGGGGTGGGGCTGGCCAGCTGAGGCCCCTCCCCGCGGCCGGCTGGCCCTGAGGGGTGGGCCGGCCGGACCCCACCCATGCACGAATTTGTGCACCAGGCCTCTAGTGTTTTATAAAATATGTCAAAGCTGGAGGCAGGTCCTGTGGGAGCCAGGAGGTGGGATGAGCTGCTGCTGTTGGTAGCGGGGTCAAGCGGTCACGCAGAGTGACAGCGAACCTACCTGAGCAGGGGCCTCTCCTCACCCACCTGGACACCCCATGCCTGCCCCTGTGCCCTCTCACTATGCCCGCGCCTGTGCCTGTCCCTCACCCCACCCCCTCCCCCG
>NW_006282874.1:640189-642550 GCF_000327345.1 Myotis davidii
GACTCGGCTCTCCTTGCAGGGACAGCCCGGAGACCGCGGGGTGGATGGCCTGCCTGGGAAGCCGGGCCTGCGGGTATGGACTCGCCCCCTTTGTGGTTCTCGGGGTGTAGTGGGGGCGGGTGTGAACCTCTCCTGAGGGAGCAGTGTTGGGTCAGCTGGGGTCTGGCGGGCAACAGCGGGATCAATGGGAAGAGGCTGCAGCCGGGATGACGACAGCGCCTCTGGGACGGAGGAGCAAGAGGACGCCGTGGCTGGGGCCCTCCCTCTGGATCCCTGCCCCCTGCCCTGGACCCTGCTGTCCCTCCACTGCTCCGAGGCTGGCCGACCCCGGCAGTGAGAGAGAGAGAGAGAGTGTGTGTGTGTGTGTGTAGTGTATGTGTGTGTGTGTGGGGGGGGATGTGCATGTGGTATATAATGTGTGCTGTGTATGTGACGTGTATGTGGTGTGTATGATATGCATGTGGGGTATGTGTGTGTGTGGTATGTATGTGGGGTATGTGTGGTTTGTGTATGTGGTGTGTATGGTGTGTGTGTGGTGTGTATGTGGTGTATGTGTGGTATGTGAATGGTGTGTGTGTGTGGTATGTATGTGGGGTATGTGTGGTTTGTGTATGTGGTATGTATGGTGTGTGTGTGGTGTGTATGTGTGGTATGTGAATGGTGTGTGTATGTGGTGTGTATGTGGGGTATGTGTAGTGTGTGTATGGCGTGTGTGTGATATATATGTGGGGTATGTGTGGTGTGTGTATGTGGTATGCATGGTGTGTATGTGTGGTGTGTATGTGTGGTGTGTATGATATGTATGTGGGGTATGTGTGGTGTGTGTGTGTGTGTGGTGTGTATGTGGGACCTGTGTGGTGTGTGTGGGGGGAGCCTGTGTGCAGACAGGAGACTGCTCCCCTCTCTGCTGAGCGGGCAGCTCCCACAGTGAAGGTGTGGCCCCCCTGGCAGATTTGAAGTGGCACTTTGAGTGGCAGGTGCTTACACGGTTCGCTTGGAGCAGCGCTGGCTAATGGTGCCTGTAGACCCTGGGGACTGGCCGGAGTCGGAGTGCGTCTCTCACTTCCACGTCGCTGCCCCGAGCTGCAGGGTCCTCAGACCAAACGCTCAGTCACCTCCTCTCCCTCCTCTCTGGGGGCGGGGGAGGGGGGTGCTGGCCCCCACACCAAGGAGTCTGGCCTGGCACAGGGAGGCTCTCATGAGCAGGCTTCCTGCCTCTCCCCCTTCCCCTCCCCCCCCTTTTCTCCTCCCCCTCCCATGCATACGCTCACCACAGAGCCACATTTCCTCATGGAAACCTTCACCAAAGCTTTTACCAAATAGGACCAGAGCGCCTCAAGCTTCTCACCGTGTCAGCTCTGCTGTGTGACAGAGCATCCCCCACACTTGCCCCTGTCGTGGTGCAGCGGAGGGAGGGTGTGCGGCAGCCCCCCTGTAAGCGGGGGTGGGATTAACGGGGTGTTTACTCTCTCCCCAGGGCGACGTTGGGGAGCGGGGCCTGGCTGGCCGCCCGGGAGAGAAGGTGTGTTTGTCCGTCTCTTCCCTCACTCACTTTCCCCTCCGTTCCTCACGGACTTCATTCACTTGCACACATGGCCCTGGGTGGTCTGGGGGCTCACTCCGTCCATTTCATGCGCGTATTCGCTCACCTGGCAACCCCAGCATGTGCTGGCCCCGGGCCCCTGGTGAACAGGTGCAGTGAGATGTGCAGGTGAAGGCGGGGGGGGGGGGCAGGAGAGGCCCCCGCGGAGCCTTGGGGATCCTCAGGGCAGATGGCGGGAGGTGACATTGCGTCTGAGGAGGTAGACACCAGGCAGGCCACACGGGGTTCCTGGGAGAGCGCACAGCCCAGGAGAGAGAGAGCTCGGACACCCCGTGAATGAACGAGTTCTCTCCAACCCCCCTTCCCCCACCCCACAAGCCCGAGACCTGGGGTGCCAAGAGCAGGGGGAGCTCCGCCCCCAGCCTGGCCCGCAGGAGCCCTCCCCCAGCTCTAACCACCGGGTGTCTCCACAGGGCCAGGCGGGCCTCCCGGGAGCCCCAGGGTTCCCCGGCCTGAGGGGAGAGAAGGGACAGCAGGTAGGTGTTGGTGTGTCCGCCCCCCGAGGCCCCTCTCCTGTGCCATCGCCGTGGGAAGCGCCCCTTTGGGTCTGGGTCCCGGGGAGTGGGGGTGGTTGGGCTGGGAGTGGGGTTCCCGGGTTCAGGGGAAGGAAGGGCCAGGCCTCCACCGGGAGCTGGGACAGGACAGTGGCGGGCAGTCTCGCTGGAAGGGGGTCGGGTCGGGGGACGATGCCTGTCGGGCCCCTTGCAGTCAGGTGCTCCCCACTCTCCACTGGCAGCCCGGCCTGGCTTCCCCTGCGG
>NW_006282874.1:642682-647142 GCF_000327345.1 Myotis davidii
CTCTGGTCGTGCCCAGAGCAGGCCATGCAGCTGCTGAGCTCACCTCCTGTGTGTCTGCTACAGGGAGAGAAGGGCAGCCTGGGCCTCCCGGGACAGAAAGGCGACCGAGGTGACAAGGTAGGCGCTGGGGCACCGGCGTCAGGGACAAGGTTGGGAACCTCCCCGCAGTGTGCATGAGCTCCGCGGGGAGAGGAGAGGCCGTGCCTGGAGCCCGCAGGGAGGCCTGGGCTGCGACCTGGTTCCATCCGCCGGGAGGTTGAGTGTCTTCTCTGACCTGTGCCCTGGCCGGCTGCCCGGCTGCCTGGGTGACACACCCGCAGGGCCTGTGTCTTCTGTCCACCCACCAGTTCAACAGGAGCTCTTGGCCTTTGACACTTCTGCACACATTCCAATTACACACCGTCATCTAGTTGCCTCTTTGCATATCTGAAAATATATTGGAAACTTTTCAAATAAAATCAAACAACTTCCCACTCTGCAGCCCAGGGGCGGATCTGGAGGCAGAGCTTGTGGGCTGGGGAGGGTTTGCCTGGAGGCCGCTAGGCCTGCTGCTCCCTGGACGGGTCCGAGATGCCGATTTTGTTGGGAAACCTCATTTCCAGAGTGCGAGGGACTTGGCGCCACTGTAACCCCCTCATCGCATCCGCGGAATTGTGGGGGTCACGGCAGAACCCCATTTGAGCTTCCAGAGAATCTGGTCTGCTCCCTTTTCCTCTGGAGAGTTAGGTCCTGATAGACAATTCTGGCTCAAATATCCAAAATAAGACGTTGCAGCAACTCTGCCCCCTCTAACTGTGCGGTGCCCCTGCCTGACTCTGTTTCCCCATCCACTGCCTCCCACCTCCCGCCTCCCACCTCCCACCTCCCACCGCCTGCCTACTGCCCTCAGTGAGTGTGGAGCCTGGGCACCTGGGGTTCCTTCACCGGCTCCTGGGGCGGGGGTTGGACCCCAGGTCTGTCACATGCACTCCAGGCACAGGGGCCCTTCCCAGCTGAGCCTTTCCTTGTCTCCTGGTGGGAGAGCCACGGGTCGTCCTGCCCTGCCCACGGGCCTTCCCTCACCCACGGTGTCCACAGCGCACAAGGACAGCTCCCCAAAAGGCTGCGTTAGGGCCTCAGTGCTGGAGGCCTCCCCGCCAACCCTGCTTGTTTATACCCGTTCTTGCTTTGCCTGGCAAATGCTCAACTTTGATCATTTACACTCTTTTTTAAAAAAATTTTTTTATTGCTTTCAGAGAGGGAGAGAGAAACATCAATGATGAGAGAGAATCAAGGATCGGCTGCCTCCTGCACACCCCACACTGCGGATCGAGCCCGAATGTGCCCTGAGTGGGAATTGAACCATGACCTACTGGTTCATAGGTTGACACTCAACCACTGCTACATTGGCCTGGGCATCATCATTTGCACTTTTTTCCCCCCCTCCCCCGAAACCGTTTGCACTTTTTAATGGAGCCTGGGGGGTGAGAGGGCTTAGATACGGCTGGGTCCTGCAGCCAGAGGGGAGCCTGTGGGGAGAAGAGATGGGGAAGCGTGGGCCACAAGGAGCAGGAGGACCTGGGTTTCTCTCCGCATCCCGGGAGCTCACCCAGACGATACCGCGGGTGCTCTGGCCCTTGGATTCTGGGTTTGAGGTCAGGCCCCGCGGTGGCTGGCTGTGCGACGAGCAGGTGGACGGGCGTTCCTCTCCCGTCCTCACCTGTGAAGTGGACACCACAGTCCACAGTATCTCTGCTGCCGGCATTTGGGTGAAGGTGATGCCAGGGATCAGTACTTGATCCTATCAGCAGGGATGCTTCTCAAACGCAAGGTGTTACGTGTCTGCGTATTTGATGTTTGGGAATCTGTGTGTCTGTCCATCTGTCTGTCCATCCATTGCCCCAGGTGTGGGGGGACAGGTGTCCCAGGACAGGCGGCGTCGGTGGGATGGCTGGTCACGTGCTTTCTGTTTCTCCACCAGGGTGAAGCTGGTCCAGCCGGCCCCCCGGGATTGCCCGGAACAGTAAGCGTCTCTGCTTCTAACCTTTCAGTTCCTAAGGCATCGGGATGCCCCGTCACCCCGCTCCCCCCACATACACACCACTTAGTTATCAACATCTTTTCAATAGATCACCAGCAGCTGGACCTACTCCCTGGTTTTAGTCCAGAAATACTGTGTCAGCCTCCAGGGACCACCTGTGCCCACCCTTTTGTCCTGCCCAGCAAGCACATTGCCATGTATCAGAACACTGGCCAGGCCCTGAGAACACACACCCACCTGGCACAGTGGGGAAACCGAGGCCCAGAGACAAGAAGCAATGGGGACGTGGGGTGAGCCAGGCCTTGCGTAGTCAGAGGGAGACACTGCAGCTGCAGAGCAGCCGGGTGAGCCTAGAGCACGGGTCACAGTGATGCTGTCAGAGACCAGGGTGCTTCGGGGAGTGACGAGGGGCCTGACCTGTATGGAGGGTCAGAGGGGAAGGGGGTCTTTGTGTCTTAACTTTCAAAAGAGCCTGAAGGCTGGGCCGTGGTTCATTGGCTAAAGGGGGAGCAGAGGGTGTTCGGGGAGGGGGAGGGCGTACGGAAGCTTGGAGGCTGGAGAGAACATGACCCGGGGGGTAGTGAGGGGTGTGAGTGCAGCATGGGTGGGCGAGGTAGAAGCCCTGCCTTAGTCCGGGGGTCTCTCCCTGCGGAGATAAAGAGTCTGCATGAGCTGGGCTCTGTGCCCAGAGGCTGAGCCCACGCCCTGGTTCCCACATCACCTGCGTCCCCGCGCGAGAGGCTGAGGTGGGAGCACGCAGTGATGGTTGGTGTGAGCCGCCCAGGCCCCCATCCTCAGCCCCATGCTGGGCGCCACATGTGCTGAGCCGGCCCGGCCATGGGTGAGCCTGAGGGGCGGGGAAGGATTAAAGAACACAGACGAGAAGAAAGCTGGGGCTGGGTGGACGCTGTCCCCTCGGATGGAGAGACAGTGCCATGGCCTGCAAGCCGAGTCTTTATTTTGTAGCAGATCCCAGGAGGCAAAGCAAGGGCGTGATCAAGATGTTTACAGCGTTCTCGCAGGTTTCAGATCTACTCAATGACATGCACCTGGTCAAGCTTTGTTCACTTGCTGCCCCTCCCGCAGCCCACACCACTCAGCCACGTGGGCCCACAGGTTCGGACCAGAAGGTCAAGCTCACAGCCATAGCCTCTGGCTGTTATTGTGCTGGGACCTGCACGTGGCTTTGCCACGAGAGGACCGTGCCCTCTCATCAGTCCCAGGCTTGAACCTGTCCAAACGCTGTAGCCGCTCTCCACAATGGTCCAGTGTCCAGGCGCGGCTCTATTACACACACGGGTTTGGGGCTCCCCCTCCCCACCCCAAGAGGGGGATGTTTCATCCCCGTGTTACTGCTAAGGACGCAGACGCTGGCAGGTGTCAGAGGTCACGTGGGTTTTAGGTGGGGTGCCAGGCTTGAGCTCAGACCCTGTGACGCCAGGGTCCCGGCATCTAACCACTGTGCTTCCTGCCTTAAGCACAGCGCAGGGGCCTGAGGGAAACGCGGTTCTAATGGTCGGGGCTGGTCATGAAGGACGCGGGGGGAATGTGTTCCCGGGCTCAGTCCCTCAGGGCAGGTTTCAGCACGGATTCACGTCTCGTTTCTCTCATTCCTTCCAGCCTTCCTTCTTCACCCCGCACCCCAGGATGCCCGTAAGTAGAGCAGGTCCTTGGGGCCCTTGTCTGTGACCCCCCGGGTGCTCTGGGGGCTGGGGCTCGGCTGGGTCCTGGCTCTGCCCACCATGCCAGTCACGCCAGCTCGTGCTGGCAGCCGTGGGAACAGGCCGTGTGAGGAGCAGGCTCCGTGTCCAGGGGCCTGGAGGTCACCTCCCCACGGCCCAGGCCAAGGGCAGACCCTTGGGGGTAACCTCCCTCTTTCCTCCACGCAGGCGCTGGGGTGTGGAGGCAGTGGGGTCATGTGGGAGGGGGGACACGAGTGGCCGGGTGAGGCACCTGCCAGGGAGTTGGCAGTGACGGGGACCCGGGAGCGGGGCAGTGAGGGGACGGGCCTGAGAGAGCTGTTCAGAGGACGGCAGAGCCTGATGGACGGTTGACCGGCCGCCCAGGCTCCCTGACTCAGATGCTAGAACGCGGCTCCCCAAGCAGCCGGGGCCCTGGGCACCCTTTGCTGCAGTTTCCGTGGGTCTTGCCAGGCTCTGGGCGGGAGGGGCAGGGTGAAGCCACACAGGTGGGTGTAGACCTGCCACCAGAGCTGCCCCATGGAGGGCGTGGCCCGCCTGGGGTTCAGTTACCCCGAGGGGCCATTCTTGACCTGAGGTCTGAAGGATGAGTGAGAATCGGTCAGAGCGGAGCGGGAGGAGCCGCCTTGGTGGGGGCGGGGCAGGTGCACGCAGAGGGCAGGGGGCCCTGGGTCTGCCCTACCTGGTGCTTCCCACCAACAGGGAGAGCAAGGACCGAAAGGAGAGAAGGGAGACCGGGG
>NW_006282874.1:647326-653469 GCF_000327345.1 Myotis davidii
CAAGACATCCAGGCCCCGCAGCCCCAGGTCTGCACTGCACAGCCCGCCCTCAGGAGCCCAGCTGAGCCGAATGTGGTCCCTTCCTCCTCCCCCGGGGCCCAAGGACGTCCCCCCATCTGTGGAGCTCAGCTCGCTCCCACTGCGCATGTCCACACCCGCCCCCTCTGCACAGAATGGGGGTGGCCTGTTCATGGCAGCCGTGTCATTGCAGGGGCCGCCGGGCCGTCCCGGAGAACTCGGGCCTCCAGGACTCACTGGGCCGCCGGTAAGAAAGCCTCGCTCCACCCGTTGGCCCCAGACACACAAGTGCCCACAAGCCCCTCTGTCCTTCGTTCCTCTGTCCCTCTGTCCCTCCCTGGCCCCCTGGCCCCGCTGGCCTGCCATTGCAGGAGCACCCACCAGAGGGCGCTGGCACAGTGCTTCTGGGACCTCTAGCCCATCACCCCGGGTGGAGTGGTCTACCCAGAGCGCCCCAAAACACAGTCCCCCTACCCTAGGGCGGGCCCTGCCTCCGGGCCCCTGGGTGTCCTTGCTCGTCACTGATGTGTCAGGTCAGGAGGGCTGGGCTCGGTCGCACGGCCTTCCTTCCGACTCAGGCCCAGGTGGCTCCTGGCTCCTGGCTCCTGAAGGCTTTTCGGAGCAGGAACCCTCTCCCTCCAGCCTGGCCGGCAGCTCCGGTTGGCAGGACGCTGTCCATATGCGTTTTCATTTTGATGTTTTTCTTGGCTTTGTCTTCTTGGCTGCCTGTTTCTGGGGCAGGGGTTCGTGTTTTCTGGGGGATCTAGTGGGGGACATGCCTGGGCCAGATCCCAGGGCCCCTGGCTGCTGTGCACCTGGGCATCTGCCCCTCGGAGCCCCTTTTAGGTAAACACCCATCTGCGTCCTGGGTGGCGAGGCTGGGGCACAAGGCTACCTGCCCATGGAGGCCAGACCTGCTTCCCGCACCTGCAGACCCTCCCCTGGTTTCAGGTTGGGTCACCTGACTGACAGGCAGGGGACAAGGACAGATGCCTATAATGTTGTCCGCCCCCCCTTATAACCCGTGCAGGGCGCCAAGGGACAAGATGGTGCACGCGGAGCAGCTGGAGACCCTGTGAGTCCTGCCCTGCCCGCCTCCTCGGGGTCGAGGGTGGAAGGTCACACAGGAGGGACCCTGGGCTCAGTTCTGGGTGACTGGGGGGGCATGGGGGAGAGCACGCCATCCACAGGGAGGGGCTGGCCGCCCTACACCCCAGCGTTTCAGGGCCCATGTGTCCACGTGCCCGAATTCCACGCACTCGGTGATGCACACGGACACACAGACACCACTCCCAGATGGCGTGGCCCTGACATGTGCTTGTGTGCACATCACACACGTACATTCTAAAATCCGGTGCACACACTGTGATGCACTTGTGCATATAAATGCCCAACATGCAGATGCAGCCATGAGCACAGACACACGCTTCCATGCACACGCCTCCATGCACATGCCTCCATGCACACACCTCCATGCACATGCCTCGAACGCTCCTGTTGTGCCTGCTCTGCCTGGCGCCGGAGCCTCAGAGGGCTGGCACTTGTCCCCTGGCCGACTAGAGTTCTGTCATCCAGGCCACGCTCGCACTTCCCGTGGGAAGCAGGACGAGGCGCCTCCCTCCCGTCTCCGGGGGGCAGTGATGAGCACGAGAGCTGCAGGCAGCTGTCCCCTCGCTCCCGGGCCCGATGTCCGGCTGTAAAGTACTTGCATGACCAGGCTGTCGTGCAGGTGGCCTCATGGGAGCAGGGTCGGCCACGGGCAGTGACTAGTCGGAGGGGTTGGAGAAGCAGCGCTGGGCCCCTGCAGCCTGGAGGAAGCAGAAGTCCAAGGCCCGCAGGGAATGGCCTCCACACCTCCAGAGCCCCCGGCTCCCTACCCCACAGTGTCCACCCACCCGGAACAGCCTCACACGCCTCCCCTGGAGGCTGTGCCCAGCCTTCAATGCCGAGGTCAAGTCCACTTCCTTCAGGAAGCATTCCCTGATTCGGCAAAGCCAACGTGCACACACGCACGAACACACAGCCCACCTCTGTGCCCCAGGGAAACTCCCAGAGTCCTGCCCAGCCCCGTCCCACCTCGGTGCTAGGGTCCCACACCTTTGGGGTTCGGCTCATTGGGGTGCTGGGGACCTGAGTGCAGGCGGGTTTGGAGAGAGATGGGGGTAGCTACTGTGATGGGGGCACCGGGCCTGTCTAAACTTCTGCTTCTGAACAGGGCGCTCCTGGTCCCATAGGTCCCTCGGGTCCCAGTGGCCCCCCCGGAAGTGTGGTGAGTAATCGGGGCGGGGCCGGGTCTGGAAGGCTCCGCTTTTTCATCTCCCAAGTGGAGGAGCAGGTGGCGCTGGTTCACCTTTCACACCTGCCCACCCGGCTCTGCCTCCCTGTGACCCAGGGGCCCGACCCCAGGGCCCCAGAGCAGCGCTCCTGGAGGGGATGAGCCTTGGCCCGGAATGAGCCTGGCTGTTTAGAGCAGCACTCACCAGCCTCTCGGACCTCACGGACCACCAGGGTGCACGGAGCAGGGGCTGGTGACCGCTGGCTTAGAGGACAGATGTAGGCACTGACGGGCCAGGCTGGGTTCTGAGCACCACCTGTGCGGACTTTTTAGCCCTCCCCACCCCGGGGGTGGATATGGCCACTGCTCCGTTTGCACCAGAGGAAACCGAGGCACCGGAGGCCGAGTCCCGTCCTTAGCGGTTGCTGTAGCGGCTCCCAGGACGTGGCCTGGATCACCCCAGCCCGCCCGCTTCCTGGTGCACCACCCGCTTCCAGGAGCCACACTCCTTTGCTGGGGTTTCCCTGGCTTTTAGCGACTGCCTTGTCCAGCCACACGGCACGTGGCCCCAGCTGACCAGGAGCAGCCCCGACAATGGGTTGTAGATGCCACCTCCACGCTGGCTCCTGGGGCCTGGGCACCACTGAGCGCCGGCTGCCCCTCCCTGCTCCATCCCGGGTGCATTCCCTGAACACTTGCCCTGAGCCTTGTCTCAAGGTCACCCTCTGGGCGCTCCGGTAACACAGCCAGAGCAGGTCTCCTGGCTGGCCTGTCCTCAGGTCGTCCTCCTCCTCCCTGTGTCCCCTGAGCCAGCCCCCGCCCCGCCCTCTGGGAGCCGCAGCCTGGGGGCAGCCGTCAGCAGCCATGTCTACACGTCGGGCATGCTGGGGTGCACGGATCAGGCGCTTGAGCAGGAGCAGGACCAGCCGCGATGGTGGGCTGGGCGGGGCGGCTCCAGGCCTCCGGGAGTTAAGTCAGGAATGGGGTCCCATGGGGACAGAGCTGTGGTCACTGACTACAAAGGGGCCTGGTCCCTTCTCTGGCGGCCACCATGTCAATAATCTTTCTTTCTCCAGGGCCCCCCTGGGATCAGAGGCCCCCCTGGGAAAGACGGGGAGCGCGGCGAGACGGTAAGACGGTGGTCTGAGCACACACCCGGTAGTCCCATCTCAGACGCAGGGACGGAGGAGCCCGCACTGCCCTCCGAGGGGCAGGAGCTAGCAGGCCCCGGCCATCTCCTGTCACCCTCACAGCAGACCTGACTCACGCCCCCATTTGACAGACGTGGAGACTGAGGCTCCGAGATGAACTGATTTGCTGTCACATGGCCTGGCAGCCCAGTCTGTCCGACTCCAAATCCCACTTTCTCTGATCTCGGTGCAGCGACGTGACCAGCCCTGCCTTTGCGTGCAGTCAGGCCCCCAGGCCCTGAGGAAGTGCGTTAGTTCTTTTTTTTTTTAAAAATACATTTTATTGATTTTTTACAGAGAGGAAGGGAGAGGTATAGAGAGCTAGAAACATCGATGAGAGAGAAACATCGATGAGCTGCTTCCAGCACATGTCCTACCGGGGATGTGCCCGGAACCAAGGTACATGCCCTTGACCGGAATTGAACCTGGGACCCTTCAGTCCGCAGGCCTATGCTGTATCCACTGAGCCAAACAGGTGCTGGTGCACATTAGTTCTTAGGGAGAAGGGGGACAGTGTCCCCCGGAACACCAACATTCCACCTCTAGAGGGAGCCAAACAGCTGTCCTTGGCGGAGGGCGCCAGGCTGAGGGCCAAGGCCAGGCCCCCAGGGCAGGCTGCTCCTCTGTGTGTGAGCAGGGCTGGCTGTGGCCCAGGGTCACGGACCGCCCTCGGCCTGGGAGAGGACCCCTCACTGGCTTTGCGTCCTGCTGCATCTCCCTGTCAGGCTGCAGGAGGCCCCGGGAGCCCTGCCTGGAGCAGCGGTCCCTGTGGCTCTGGGGCCCGACCCGGGGTCCCGCAGCCAGAGCCGCCCCCGGGCGCGGGGCTTCGCGGTGAGAGAGCGTGAGCATTGCCCTGAGCGAGCGAAAGCCCAGCTCCCTCTCGGAACCTGCTCGCCCGGCGTGGGAGCTCCCGCTGTCACGGCGGAAGGGAGGGCGGCCGGTGGGAGCCGCACCTGCTGGGGCGCCGGGCGGGGGACTGGACCGGAACACCACGCGTGTCCCTTTCCTTCCACGCCCATGTTGCCTTCGTTTGCTCAGGCAGCTCTAGGAGAGGATGGCAAACTGGTGCCTTAACACACACGGGCCGGCTCGCCACCCCCACGCCGTCTGGGCGTCCTGCAGGCAGGGATCAGCTCGTCCCCTGGCAGCCGTGAGGGCAGGGGTCTCCCACCGCTCCCCTCACTGACGGGCTGTCTTCCCCCGGGCCCCACACCGACTCCCTGTGCACATGTCTGCATCCGAGGCCCCTTCTCACGGGGACTCCGGCTCATATTGGACTCAGGGCCACTCTGCTCCACTGTGACCTCAACTTGGGCACGTGCCCCGACCGTTAGCTGTTAAAAATGAATTAAAAACGATTTCTCAGTGGAGTGCTGGGCTAGGTCTGCAGCATTGAACCCGGGGGACGCAGTAAGTCTGTCACATGTCACCAGAAAGCCTGCCCACCCGCGGGCCGCCTCCCCAGTGGGAAGCTGGTATCCTTGATTCTGGCACCTGTCCGTTTTTCCTTCCAGGGAGCAGCTGGGGAAGGAAGAGGGGCGCCCGGGGCCGGCGGGCCCCCGCGGGGATCCTGGAGCTCCTGGGCACCCCGGGCCTCCCGGGTCGGGGAAGGACGGAGAGCCGGTGAGTCGGGCGCAGGGGTGTCTGTGCCCAGGACAGCCAGGCCAGAGTTCGAGGCGTGAAGGGGAAGGCTCCCGGGCTGATCTTTGCAGAAGGCGAGTCAGAAAGAGCCAGAGGCATGGGGCGGCAGGAGGAAGGTGTGGTGGGGAACGGCGGTCTCCAGGGCATCGCCTGCTGTTGCGGCCCCACGTCCTGTGTGGACGGCTCGCTGTGGGGCAGGTGCGGGGACACAGACCTGGACCAGGTCTGCGATGCCGAGGGGCCCCTGAGACGGTCAGGCAAGCTGCCCCCAGCTGACCGGTCAGGGTTGTGCACACAGAGGCCTCTTGGCTGAGTGTCAAGGAGCATCGGGGAAGCCCTGGGGCTGCAGCTAGACTTCCCCACGGGCTGGCTCCCAGGTCTGGGGAGCCAGGTAACGAGGGGACAGGCCCCGCCCTTACTCGGGAGCCAGTCAAGTTAGGAGCTTAGGTGGGAAAGCAGAGTCAGAGAGGCCAGGGCGGGCCCGGGGTCACACAGAAGCTGTAGGTGGCGGAGTCAGCCTCTCCCCCAAGGGCCTGGCGGCTCAAAAACAGGGTGTTTCCCTTCCACAGTGAGGTGCAGGGAGACGGCTGCACTTCGGTCCCCCACCAGCAGAGGGTGCAGTCAGCGGGCACGGGGCGGGCGGGCACTCAGCGGGCCGGCAAGGCCTCTCATGGCTCCATGACCGTCCTTGTCCCCTTCCCTTCCCTTCCCAGGGGCCTCGCGGACCGCCCGGGTTACCTGGACCTCTTGGAACCAAGGTACGTGTTCACCTGAGCACGCCGTGGGCGCCAGGGTCGCGCTTGTAAAACTTCATTGTGAGCCTCTCTGGTCACGTCATCCCACCTCCAGCTCCTTGGCCATCACCTCCCTCTTGATGGGCCTTGGGAGAACGTTCCATATTTTTTCTAAGTGATGAGGGTCCTCAGGTGCAGGGAGGTCATGGGACTTACTCAAGGTCATAGGACCCGCCTGACATCGTCCCGAGACCTAGAGGCAGCCGACTGCCCGCTTGAGGTCTT
>NW_006282874.1:653715-656475 GCF_000327345.1 Myotis davidii
AGCTCCGATCTCATTCTCAGTTCATTGCTCTTCCGTCTTTGCCTTATTTCCTGACTTCCCTCTGCGCCTCTTCCCCACGCGCACCAGTTACATGTCCTAGCAGCCCAAGCGTCCTGCATTTCCAGAATCAGTCAGACCACGTTATCTAAAGAAACAGCACCGCCCAGCCAGCGGCGTGGCTCAGGGGTTGAGCGTCCACCCATGAACCAGGAGGTCGTGGTTCGATTCCCCATCAGGGCACATGCCCGGGTTGCAGGCTCAATCCCCAGTAGGGGGCGTGCAGGAGGCAGCTGATCAGTGATTCTCATCATTGATGTGTCTCTCTCTCCCTTCTCTGAATTAAAAGTATTACCAAAGGGAAATGGAACAGATCTTTTTAGAAACCCACAAAAAACAGCAGGTACCACCTGGGACTTGGAAGAGAATTTCAGGAGGGACCTGGCCGAGGTGAGGGAGGGGCAGAGGGACGCTGTGGCTCTCAGGAGACATGGCCACGGTGGGCCGGAGCGTAAACGGATATTAATGGGGCATTTTAAATGTTTAAAAGCATGAAGCTGAGTAAAGCGACGTGCTGCCGGGCAATGTCAGGGCCCACCGGCCCCCTGGTCGCTGCTTGTTCCCTCACCGGCTCCCCTGGCACCGCCCGCGGCTCTGCCGTGTGTCCTGGAGACTAATGTCACCCCAGGGACAGGAGGTGCTGGGACAGGCCACCTGCCCCTTCCCGCTGTGTTTGGCTGCGGTCACTCAGAATTGTTGGGGCCACGTGTGTTCTGGATTCAGTTTCTCCCCCTCCCCCCAATGTATTTTTATTGATTTCAGAGAGGATGGGGCGGGGGGGAGAGAGAGAGAGAGAGGGAAACATCAGCTATGAGAGAATCATTGATTGGCTGCATCCTCCACGCCCCACTCTGGGATTCAAGCCCACAACCCCGGGCATGTGCCCTGACGGGGAATCAAACCGTGACCTCCTGGCTCATAGGTCGATGCTCAGCCACTGCACCACACAGCTGGCCGGGCTGTTTCTTTTGGGAACCTGAACAGGTAGTGATTTGTAAACTCCGTGTGTAGACACAGCACTCACTGCGGAGTGTGAGGCACACTCCTGATCGACCTCGTTACTGTCGATGCTCCAGAAGTGTGTCTCCGTCATAATTAATGGACAGCTAAGGGCTGTCCTCGCCGTGTCAGGCCAGCCAGACCCCGCCCATCGAGCCGAGGTGGCGGCCTGTGAAATTGGCACGAGAAGGCCTGGCTGTCTCAGCTTCCTCCTGCAGGAAGCGGCAAACGCAGTCCTTCCCTCTTTTCTCTTTCTTCCTCCTTTTCTCTCTTCCCATCAAAGTCCAGAGTGACCAGGCATGAGAGCGCCACACCCCAGCCGCCGGCTGGCATGGCGTGGCGTGCTGGTGGCCGGGCCCCATGCTGGGCAGCGCCTGTGCCGGTCACATTGAGTGCCTCTGTGTGCGCGGCAGCCCCTCGCTACCCACCCTCCTGATGACAGCGATGAGCTCACAGAGCTTGGCGGCTCTTAGGTCAGCAGTTGGTCAGGGTTGAAGCCAGGAAGCAAACCCCCCTCCATTAACCCCCGTGCTTGAGGCCGAGGTTCTAGCTCGCTCACCCTTGCCCCGCCCACCCCTGGAAAGTGACCCCGAAAGACAGGTTCTTGGAAGTTATTGGTGAATCGGTGAATGAGTTGATTGGTGATCGGGGACCTGAGCTGAAATGTGGGTGCAGGGTCACGTCTGGGGTGTGGTCAGGATGGGGCCACGATGGGGTCTGACGGGATCACAGGTGACGTCGGGTCTGTGGTCATGTGGAGGGTTATGTGTTACAGTCGCATTTGGAGCCATGCAGGCTGGGCGTGGTCAGCCTCGAGGGGCCTGAGGACCCTGGTGGCTGTGGTCCGTGTCCGTAGCCTGGGCAGGACGAGGGGCTGTGCAGGAGCTGTGGGCGTGCGGGGTCCAGGCGCTGGAGGTCCAGCTGGGGTCCCACTGGGGCAGTGAGGAGAGCATACTTCCTGGGGAACCCTGGGCCCCTCCTTTCTGGAACTGACCTCTTCATCTTGTTTTTCTCTTTCTAGGGGGAGCGAGGTGCCCCTGGGATCCCCGGCTCTCCGGGCACCCGTGGCCACCCGGGCATCGGGGTTGCCGGCCCTCCTGTGAGTTCCTATCCATCCAGCATCCTGAGCTGGATAGCTGGAAGGAATGCAGACCCACACGCATGTGTGTGCATGTGTGTGCACACCCTAGGAGGGGAGGGGCACCCCCACAGCCTCAGCCCTGTGTCCCCCAGGCCGACCCCAGCAGGGAGGGGGTGCAGCACAAGGATGCCGGGTACTGGTTCCTGCCCTGAATGAGAGATACAGACCAGGGAGGGGCTCGGTGTCAGGAGCCTCACAGGAGCCTGGACAGGAGGGTGCCTGTTCAGGAAGGTTCCCCGTGCGATGCTAGCGGGTGGGGGTGAGGGGTGGCCGTGGGGCTGAGGGAGGCGGTTACCTGCTCCTTGAGGCCCACGGAAGCCCTGGCTTAGAAACAACCCACCGCATGTTGAGGGAACCGCTCCTGCCTGCTCTGCTGACTTGGCGTGTATTTGCTTCCAGGGCCCTTCCGGACCCCCCGGCGACAAAGGCCCCCCGGTACAGTATGGCGTGGATAAAGGGCGGGTTCCTGGGGAGCCGTCCTCCGTAATGAAGCGGGTTTACATCGGAGGGGCCGGGACCTAACGTAAAGCAAACCCCTGCCGTTTGAGTGCAGACCCCCCCCC
>NW_006282874.1:656607-662108 GCF_000327345.1 Myotis davidii
GGAGGGCGGGAGGGGCGGGGTCACCTGTCCGCGCGCCCACCTTGCCGTTGGGCAGACTGAGCCTGGCTGCGCTTTGCGGCATCTCTGCATCGCAGAGGGACGGCCGTAGGGTCCCGGATTCGTCAAAGCCCCAGGAGCACTGGCTTCGAATCCTGGCTTCATCAGCCCCAAGCACACGGCCATGCGCAAACGAGGGATCTCTCTTAGCCTGTCGGGGGGCGCCCCGCCCCTCAGCCCACCATGGAGACCCCGTAGACGAGACGCACGGAAAGCCACAGGGGCCTCTTCTCCTCTTTCTCCCCAGGGACCTCGAGGCTCGCCCGGATTCCCCGGCCCCCAGGGCCCCGCTGGCCAGGATGTGAGTAGAGCGCTGGTCGGGGCTGGGTCCAGGTTAGCCTAGATCCCAGGGCGCCCGCCCTCCACACCTCCAGGGGCTCTGCCCATCACCAGGACCTTTGAGGAGTGTCGCCTGCTGGTGATCGTGGCCCATCCTCTGTGGGTCCAGTTACCCCCTTGGCTTTTGTGTTACACCTTCAGGACCAGTGAGCTCCTGGGTGTCCCCTGCCTTGCCGCCTCCTTTCTGGTCAATTCTCTCTCACGTCCAGGCGATCCATCCTGTTCAAATTAGGTCCCACTTCTCCACTGACTGTTCCCGCCCCCCATGTCTTTCTCCCTTCAGGGTGTCCTCCAGATCTGTCCGGCACTTGGGGTGCAGCCTCCCGCTGTTACCTGCACAGCTGGGCTTTTGCTCGGACAGCCCTGGGCTCTGGGGAGACGGAGCGTGTGTCTGAGGCCCTGCAGGTCCCCAGGCCTGGCGGGGTGCCGGTTCATAGCAGTCACTGGACTCTTGCTCATTGCCCTAGTGCAGTGGTCAGCAAACTGTGGCTCACGAGCCACATGCGGCTCTTTTGCTCCTTGCCCGTGGCTCTTCCACAAAATACCAACTTCTGCGCATGGGCCACGAAGTTTCAATCACACTGTAAGTGCGCGCCCGCATGTGGTATTTTGTGGAAGAGCCACACTCAAGGGGCCAAAGAGCCATATGTGGCTCATGAGCCGCAGTTTGCCGACCACTGACCTAGTGGATGCATGATGACCCCAGGTTCCTCCGGGCAGAGCTGTCCACCCCGTGGCAGTCGGTCACAGTGCTCGCTTAGCTGCACATCTTCCCGCCTCTTGGTTCAGTCCACTCTCAGCAGGACCAGGAAATCCCACCCCTTCCCGCCCCGGTTCCACCTCAGAGAAGGAGTGACCTCCTGGTCCCGACACATTCACGTTCCCCGGGCACCTGGGCTTGCATCTCACAGCCAGGAGAGCGGACGGGCCTCCCCCTCTGCCAAGTGGGCTCCCACCTGAGCGTGGGAAAGGAGGCAGACGCTGAAGACAGGCGTGTGTGAGTGTGTGTGTGTGTGTGTGTGTGTGCGTGTGTGGGCGCATGTGCGTGTGTGAGTGTGTGTGTGCGTGCGGGCGCGTGCATGCGCCTGTGCACACACGTGTGCATACACTCTGTACACCGGTTGTTTGCAGTCTGTGTCTTGGGCAGGAGTTGGAGGAGGGGTAGCGCTCTGTCCTCAGCACCTCCCGCACCCAACCATTTCCTGGGAACAGGAACTTCGGCCGGCTCCAGGTGGCACAGTTGGGTGGTTCTGTTTCCCACGGAGTTCCACTTGGCAGGCAGAGGTCGGGGGTGCAGGCCGCGTGGAGCGGCTGCGTGCTCAGTGTGGGTCATGTGTCTTCTCTCTCCTTCTAGGGCGCACCAGGCAGTCCCGGCGAGAGGGGGCTTCCGGGCAAACCGGTACGTCGTCTCCCTGTTCTGGGTGGATCCTGATGACCCGTCGGGGCTCCGGCGGGAATAATGGGCCACCCAGACGGCTCAGGGACCTTTGCGGGGGCCTATTCCTAAAGCTGTGGGCAGGGGGGCTACGTGAGGAGTGAGATGCCCAGACAAGCCACAGTGCGGCTGATGCCACCGTGAGCCTGATTCGGGCCCACAAGAGCGAGAGTGGCAGTGGTGGGAGCTGTTGTCCTGGATCCACAGCCAAGGCCGGAGGGGTGGTGGGCAGGGTGGGTGCAGGAGGCCAGGTGTGAGCTCCAGGAGTCCTTCCCCTGGGCACAGGGCAGGGAGCCCTGCCGCCAGGACCCACGCAGGTGGGGCGGCAGTGAGTGCTCGGGCAGCAGGACGTGTGGCCAATGCAGGGTGCTCGCCATGCCTTCTCGGGGGGACGGAGGCTGGAGCGCAGGTGAGGCTGAGCTGTTCCTCAGCGTCCAGCCCTCCGCAGGCCCGGGCCCCCACCTGAGTCACACGGTTAGCGTGGACCCTCCGCAGGCCCGGGCCCCCACCTGAGTCACACGGTTAGCATGGACCCTCTGTGTGGCCCGTGAGCAGGTGAACAAGGACACAGCCGGTGGGCTTGCCAGGGCCCAGCCTCTCTTTGGCACATGCAGGGTTTGGAGGAGCCAGGCCTGCGGAGTTTGTCTCCCCTGTACAATCGCCACCCCTGATGGGCATGGTGGAACCTGGGCACCTCCCCAGTGCTGCACCCACAGTCCCTGTGCTGGGGCACCCGCTTTGGGCTGGGTTCTCTCAAAGAGCCATTTGGGCAGGTGACGGGTGAGGAAGCGCACTCAATGGGCTCCCCTGGCGTCCAGCGCCGGCCTGGTGCCCAGGCAGGTGTGGGCGGGCACAGTGCTGTGGAGCTGCCCCACCCAAGCGGAGGGGCCATTCTACTCCACCTGGTCAGCACTGGCCTGGGGGCTCCTGCCACTTCAGCCCGTGGTCCCGGCAGCAGGCGGATGGGCACAGCGGAGGTGAGGAGGGTCGGGTAGGGCACAGGCTCAGTGCCGCCCCGGGTGCTCCCTGTCCCTCCATGTGACCGGCCCTCCAAGGTGGGCGGGGCAGGCTTACCCTCCTGCGTGGCCTTTGGAAGGTCACCGCCCCCCGCACCCCCCACCCGGCACCTTTGCATCTTGAGAGCTGCCTTGCGCGGTTTGCAGAAACAGGTCAGAGCAAAGTCACTAATTAAATGGCCACGAGGCCAGTCTGTACCTGGACGGCACAGTCACCCTCTCCCTTTGTAACTGGTGTGAGCGTGCGTCTCACGCTGCTCTCTCTAATCAAAGGACCTCATGCCAGCCTGCCAGGGGCACAGCGCAGCGGCACCAATAGGTCCCGGCCCCAGCCATGTGAGCCCTGTGTCTTATTAGCTCCCCAGGGTGACTGGGAGGCTTCGCATAGCATCCCGTCCTCCTTTTAAGTTAAAGTCTCAGGAAGTGAATATGGCCAAGGCCGGCCTCCTCCACGGGGTCCCTGCGAGTCACAGGACAGGTCTCGGCTTTGTCGTCAGCAGCCTCGACCTCGGGGAGCTGTCCCTGCAGGGTGGGGCGTTTCTTCAGCACCCCAAACCCGATTCTGTCCAACCCCACTGTCGCTTGGATGTCCCATTGCCGCAGCCCAGAGGGTTGACCGAGCACTTGAACATGCCCCCAGACGTTGCCAAAGTTATGCTTCCTGTGCAGACGCCTATGGTGCCAGCCTCGCCGGCCTGTGAGCCCGGGGAAGTGGCAGGAACCCCCCGGGGGCCGGACACAGGAGCCACCAGGGGGATTGTCTCGGCTTCAGCCTCCCAGGGCGCTGGGCTGGGCCTGCGATCATAAACCCAGACTCAAGCGTGATGGGAAGATGGGCCACCACAGTCAGTGTGGCCGCAGGGCCCTCCTTCCCCAGGGGATGGGCCACCTTCCTCTCAGAGGGCCGCTCGCCCCCATCCTCCTTGTTGCAAACTTACCGGTTGGCCAAGCGGCACGCCTCTCTCCAGTTCTCCCCGGAGGCCCTCCTCCCTCTGGCATCTGCATTTTCATTTTCCTTCTTTTACCCCCTTTTTGTGGTGCTGGAACCCGGGATCGAGCCCTGTGTTTTCTGCTCCTAAAGGGAGCCCAGCCTCCACCATCTTGGGCTCAGGGTCGGCCATGATCATAACAGCACCTCCTCCCACACGGGGTTTGCAGGTGAACTCAGGACCCGGCCACCCGCACCTTCCTCAGGGGCTTTGTCCCTGCTCCCGGCCTCTGAACCCCCGTTCGGGGTCAGAGACTTCCAACTGGTAACAGATGAGGCTTCACCGCTGCCTCGCCTGGGAGAGCTGAGGAAATGGCTTTACGCCCACACCAGGTTGTGGAGGACCCATAGCAGCTTCTGCTCCTCTGGGAAATGCATGCAGCCCTCCCCTTCGCCCTCCCCCTCCCCACACGGCCTGCAGGGGTTCATGGGAGTGGGGAGGAGGGGCCACCAGGACCAGAGAGGAAGCAGCAGGAGGGGACTGGGGACCAGAACGGACAGTGCCTGTCAGACGGGGCGAGGACTGGCCGCCCACAGTCCCTGCTCAGGAGAGTCCTCGTGGCTCCCAGGCTGGTGTGCGTCAGTGCATGGCCAGGTGTGTGAGGGGTTACATTGTAAGGCCATGCGCGTGCGTGCGTGTGTGCACGTGTGTGTCTCTGTGTATGTATGTGCGTGTGTGTGTGCATGTGTGCATCTCTGTGTGTGCGTGTGTGTGCATGCGTGTACCTGCCTGTATTCATTCACTTCTACCTCCACAGGGCCCCTCCTCGCCACTCTCTCCCGAGGACGTCCGGCTCCTGGTTAAGGTAAAAGCGTAAAGTCACCTGCTTGCGTTTTGCAAACGCGGATGGGGGACCGGGCTCGGTAATGTGACAGTGTGGGTGTTTCTGTCTGAACAACTGGGTTCGAGCGTTAATAACAGCAGCGTTTGTAATGAGCTCACTGTGCCTGGCGATGTGCTAAACCCACCGTCCGACAGGCAGCCACAGGCCACGGGTCCGTTTAAATTCAGGTTAATGAACATGAAATACAAGGAAGAACTCAGGCCCTGGGTGGCAGGAGCCACATTCCAGGTTCGTAATAGCCACAGTGGCTGCGGGCTGTCCTATTGGCCGCTGTGGACCCGGCGTTCCCGTCATCCCAGGAGTTCCCCCGGGCAGGGCTCAGGGATGCCTGATGTGCATCTGGTTCCATTCTCAGTGACCCCGGAGGCTGACATTTAACCCTACCAGGACTGCCTCCTGTTCTGGAAGGAGTCAGACAGGTTGGGCGTGGGTTCCGGCTGGTGCTGGGCCACAGCTCCGCCCAGGTTTGCAGGTTGGACGCCATAGCTCAGGGATGGTGAACCTATGACACGCGTGTCAGAGGTGACACGCGAACTCATTTTTTTGGTTGATTTTTCTTTGTTAAATGGCATTTAAATATATAAAATAAATATCAAATATATAAGTCTTTGTTTTACTATGGTTGCAAATATCAAAAAAATTCTATATGTGACACGGCACCAGAGTTAAGTTAGGGTTTTTCAAAATGCTGACACGCCGAGCTCAAAAGGTTCGCCTTCACTGGTCTAGCGTGATCTCATTCGGATGTTGGATATGTGCCTGGATACGTCCAAGAGCCCCCGTGGGTGGGCTTTATGGCAGGTGCAGCCGAACTTGAAGAG
>NW_006282874.1:662217-676338 GCF_000327345.1 Myotis davidii
TGGGCCGAGAGGAGCTCAGGTTCCCGCCACGGCAGCACTCGCTGCCCCTGAGACGCGGAGCGGAGCTCAGGCCCAGGGCGCCTGGATGAAACTCCGACCTGGAGCAAGGAGTCCCGCCGGGCGTGCCAGGTCGGGCTGTGGCCACGCAGAAGCCCTGAGGGTGTGGCCCCTTCCTGCTCCTTCCCTTGGAAACCCCTCCCGCCCTCCGCCATCGGGGTGGAGGCTCAGCTTCCTGCCCTGCTTCTCTCCGGCCCAGGCCCAGGGGACAGTGGCTGTTCCCCAGGCCCAGCGTCCGCACTGACGCCGCTCTCTGAGCGCGGTGGGTGCCGCTGCCGCCGGCTGGTGCGCTTTATTTTTTTTAAATCCTCACCCGAGGATATTTTTCCATCGATATTTAGAGAGAGTGAGGGAGACGGGGAGAGACAAAGAGAGAAACATTGATGTGACAGAAACACATTGGTTGCCTCCCGCACGCACCCCGATGGGGCTGGGGATCGAGCCTGCAACCGGGGTGCGTGCCCTTGACCGGAATCGAATCCGGAACCCTTCAGTCTGAGGGCCGGCGCTCTATCACTGAGCCACACTGGCCAGGGCTGTGTGTGCACTTTGGACATCAGTGCCCTGGGCTCTGCTCCCAGCAGCCTGCTGGCCAGAGTGGGGAGGAGCGGGGCAGAGGTTCCGACAGATCCGTGCTGACCTCTGGTTCAGATGGAGACAGAGCAGCCTGTGGAGGGTGACTCGCCCGCTGCCTTCCAGACGTGCAGCCTGTCGGAGAGGCGGGGCTCCTTTGCTCTACAAGTAACTGTTACATGTTCTCTCCCAGGACGTGTGCAAGGACTGCCCTCCGGGTCCCCCGGGCCTGCCTGGCCTGCCGGGCTTTAAGGGGGACAAAGGGCTCCCGGGAAAGCCAGGGCGAGACGGCACAGACGGGAAAGAGGTGAGGAGGAAGGGGACGGTGCTTCCACTGCAGCGTCCTGTGTCCTCGTGGAGGTCCCGGGCTGCCTCCCCAGTTCCCATGGGCCAGCCCAGTCCAGGGCGTGACCCTGGGAGGCAGGGTTGTTGGGCTGCAGGAGGGCCTGGCTCCCACACCGCTGACCACATTAGTGTGGGTCCACCTGTGAGTCCACAGCCACTCCCTCTGCTCCGGCTGCTGGGGCGGGGAAAGCCCAAGGGGAGGCCCTCAAGTAGGAGTCGCAGGGTGATGGGTCGCTGCTGACTGGGTGTGGGCTCCCACACTCATTCTTTTCTTTTTAGAGATGGAATATTTAAAAAAAAAATTTTTTTTATTGATTTCAGAGAGGGAGGGAAAGATAGAAACATCAGTGATGAGAGAGAATCACTGATCAGCTGCCTCCTGCACACCCCCTACTGGGGATCGAGGCCGCAAGCTGGGCATGTGCCCTGACCACAGGGAGTTGAGCGTGACCTCCTGGTTCATAAGTCGGCTCTACCACTGAGCCACCAGGGCCAGGCAGGACACTCATTCCTGTTCCCTTTGTTCCCTGCTGCAGGGAGAGGCTGGGCCCAGAGGCCTTCCAGGACCCCCGGGAGCTGCTGGCGCACAGGTGAGTGAGCCTCATCCCCCGCCCCTCACTGCTTAGTCTGCGGGAGGAGGAGCGATGTCTGCGTGAAGCAAGGATGGTTTACCAGCAGAAACCCCACGTTCAAGGCCTCACCCCGGCACTGACACTCCTGGTGACCTCGGGCCTGGCAGGGTCACTCCCCTTCGTCCAGTCTCAGGTTGTTCGCGTACAGACACGCGAGGGGTTGACAGTATGAGATGAGCTGCGGGACTGGGATGTGTAGTCTCACTGGTTCAGGCACGGCCTTTGGAGCTGTGTGGCTTTAGGCAGAATCCTTGACCTCTCTGGGCCTCACCTTCCCGCTCGCTAATGATAATAAGAACAGCCTCCGCGGTGTGTTAGCGTGGGCGGACGTAGGCCCGGGGAGAACATGGCTCAGGAACATCACGGCTAGGCAGGTGCTTGGAGAAGGCGGATGAGTATGAATGAGTGAGGCTCGCCCTGCGGCTCACAGAGCAGTGGGTGCTCTGGCTGCCAGGAGTGCCTGCCTGTGGCCTTTGCCCTCCCGCTGGGGACGGCATTTAGCTCTGAGAAGAGACCGCATGAGCACTGGCACGGGGGCGGGGGGGGGCACCTCCCACCCTCATCCCTGGCCCCCAACCCTGGGGCCCTCCTGGGCCCTCCCTGACCCCCCTGTGGCCCCTGCAGCTGCAGGCTGTGGCCACCACCCCTTCCAACCTTTTATAAAAGTGCCGCCACGGCAGTGGTCCCTGTGGCCTGCCTGGGACACAGCGTGGCTCGTCTGCCGGGAGAGGCAACATCAGATGCCAGTAGGCGAAGGCGCTGGGCAGACCTTCCGGGCGGAATCCCCTCTGACCTGGGACGGTTCTCACCTCCCGCCCTGTTTCCTCTCTTCCCACCGGTCGCTGCCTCCGTCCTGGAGCATTCTCACCAGGCGGCCCTTTATTTTATTTATTTATTTATAATATATTTTATTGATTTCAGAGAGGGAGAGGGAGAGACAGAAACATCAATGGTGAGAGAGAATGATGGATCGGCTGCCTCCTGCTCGCCTCTCACTGGGGGTTGAGCCCACAGCCCGGGCCTGTGCCCTGACCGGGAATCGACCTCTGACCTCCTGGTTCATAGGCCGATGCTCAACCACTGAGGCACACTGGTCTGGCCCAGCGTCCCTTTCAACAGTTCCCTCCACGTCAGGAGCTGGCAGGTGGGTCAGAGATGGGCCATCCCTCCAGGCCTGAGGCTGTGTGGGGAGGAGACGGATGAGTTGGTGACTCGCAGGGCAGGCAGGCGGCTGGTGGGCAGCGAGAGCGGTGGGCACAGCCCCGGCCTTGGAGGCCAGGTGCTCCGGGCCCGGCTCTGCCTCCTCTGCGCTGACTGACACTTGCTGACGGGGGGTAGGGTCTGGGCAGTTCACTGACCTCTCTGACCTCAGGCCCGCCCCTGGTCAAGCTCGGGGAGGATGAGGCAGGCGGCGTTCCCAGAGCGCCAGCGATGTGCGGGCTCGGAGGAAGCGAGGGACACGTGGAAGAAAGTCTGAGCGTCCGCAGTCATCGCTGCTGAGTGACAGCAACCATCGCACGTGGCCTCAGCTTTCCTGTCTGTTCTCTGGCAGTAGCCCCACCCCGTGGAGTTACCTCATTGGCTAGATTAGAAAACACACGTATTAAATACATATATATACTGCTATTTATATACATTTTACATCGGCTCAGGGTATTAACAATGACGTGCATGGAATGGGGTCTCACTGGGGGAGCCCGGCAGAGTGCCCAGCCAAGAGGGGGCGGGGCTCGGCGAACGTCAGCCTCTCTGCTGGGAGGAAGTGAGTCAGGTCGGGGTGCTTTGCTGGCTTTGAGCCCCACCTGCGTGCAGAGGAGACGAGGCCGGCCGTGGAGATCCGGGAGCCGCGATTGTCATTGTTAGGAGACGGGGATGGAGACCACGCCAAGCCCAGCCCGAGGGCTGGAGTCCGAAAGGAGCCATTTCTTTGAAAGCAGTTGTCCTGCATGTCAGAGGCCCGTGCGCCGTGGGCCTATTCACTGAGAGAACAACGGGGCCTGCTGACGGGGTGCTGGCTTTGTGGGCCTGAAAGCAGCAGAAATAACCGCATGCCGAGATGTTGGAACAAGTGCCCCCTCCCCCTTGTTTCCTGCTCAACACACGGCACGGGCACCTGTCGCATTCGCTCCCCCACACCCCACGGCCCCGGAGGTGGGGGTGCCGAGCTCAGTAATCAGCATCGCCAGGAACTGCGGACACGGCGCATCCTTCCGGGGAGAGGGCTGGGCATGAAGTCTCAGCGGGAGAACTCTGGGTTCTGGATTGGAAGGGCCCTCTAGCCCAGTGGTTCCCGACGTGGCGCACGCCCCACAGGGGGGAAATTCGAGAATGAGTTATTAACAGGGAATTTCTTGCGTTTCTTATGGGTCTAGGGCAGTGATGGCGAACCTTTTGAGCTCAGTGTGTCAGCATTTTGGAAAACCCTAACTTAACTCTGGTGCCCTGTCACATAGAGAAATTTTTTGATATTTGCAACCATAGTAAAACAAAGACTTATATATTTGATATTTATTTTATATATTTAAATGCCATTTAACAAAGAAAAATCAACCCAAAAAATGAGTTCGCGTGTCACCTCTGATACGCGTGTCATAGGTTCGCCATCACTGGTCTAGGGGCTTCCTATACAGCATATAGAAATATGTTGTGACATTTATGCATCTCAGGTCTCTATTCTGTGTTCTGAAACTTTATTTGCTATTTCTTCATATCACTTCATATTCTTATTTTTTAACAGTTTCTTAGTGATTTCTTCCTCAGTACTTCAGCTGTCCTTTCGTTCTTTCATTTTCTCTTTCACGGATGCCATGTTCTTTGGAAGCTTGTTTAGACCAAGTTCCTGGCCTTTTTGGCTTCCTTCACATGACTAGGAGTCACTTTTGAATAATAATAATAATTCTATGTCACGGGTGGGGGGTGGGCCTCAGATGTTAGAGATGCTTAGGTGGGGCACAGCCAGGAAAAGGCTGGGGACCAGGGGGCTAGGTAGGCCTCCCTGTCCTTTGTTTACTGATGAACAAACGGGAAGCCAGGCCCGGCTCAAGGATGCGGACGGGCCTGGAACCGGAGCCAACGTCGACTCGCTGCCAAAAAGATGAACTCTCGCTGTGTAAGGCCTGCTCTCAGGCACCAAGACGTTCTCCTGGAACCACATCTCCCCGAAGCACATCTGTTCTCCAGTGACCGCGGGGCCAGCGGAGAGGCCGCTCAGAGACCGGGCGTGAGCGCTGCCTCGGGGCTGGGCTGGGAGGGCGTGGGGCAGGTCGGGTGTCGCAGTGTTTTCCTGACCAGTGATGCTGACGACGATGGTGGCGACAGCGAGGACGAGAGGGCGATGGTTAGTGTTCACCGGGAGCCAACAATGCAGGGCCTCTGGCCTGAGAGTGCCCCGGCCTTGAGGTCACTGAGCCGCACAGCGTGGTGACGGGGACGCTGCGATTCTCCCTTAGAAGCCAGGATACGGGGAGTGGAAGGACTTGCCCAGGCACTCACATCAGCACGTGGCCAAGGCGTGGTTCACACCCAAATGATGCGGAATGACTGTGGCCACCAGTGTGTACTGAGCTCCGCCAGCGCCAGAGCTCCGTGCTAAGCACCTCCCGTGCTAAGTCTGCCCTGGCTTTATGTCCCTACCCTGTCATGGGTAGGCGTCGTTATTGTCTGATTTAGGGTCTAGATGACCGGCTCAGGGTCCCGCAGGAAGTCGGGGAGGGGCCAGGAGCGTAGGCACCAGACGGTTTCCTCTCCACCCAGCCCCTGCCCGGTGCCACCCGCCCGTCACCTGCTCAGCTGCCCACTGCTCACCCCATACCTGCCCGGCAGTGCCCAGACACCGCTGGCCCTGCTCCCCTCCCTGCCCCCTGCCCCCTGTAACACCCCACGTTCCTCCCACCTGACCCTGCTCTCTGCATCCTGAACCTTCCAGGCCCCCCACTCCCACCTCCCTGCACACACACACACTGTAGCCAGAGGAGCCCTTCTGACACCCGGGGCGTCCACACCTCCTCCTCGTGCTTGCCAAAGCCCCCAACTCCGTCCGTATTCAAGGATCGGCCACGAGGCTCTCAGGAAGGGGGCTCTGCCTGTCTCCCCCGCCATCTCCCTGCGCCCCCCCAGCACCCACAGCCCCGTCAGCCATCCCATCTCCCTGCCCCCCCAGCACCCACAGTCCTGTCAGCCATCCCTCCTCCCTGCCCCCCCAGCACCCACAGCCCGGTCAGCCATCCCATTTCCCTGCCCGCCCCAGTACCCACAGTCCTGTCAGCCATCCCATCGTTGGTCCTCCAGCCAGACTTCATTTCTGTCGCTGACACCCGCTGGGTCTGCAGCAGGAACTTGCTCTGCGCCTGGTGAGGGCGGGGGGATGAGCGATGAGCCGGTGGATGAACCATGCGGACTGCCTTTCTCAGCGTGGCTCTAGCGCAGTGGTTCTCAACCTTCTGGCCCTTCAAATACAGCTCCTCATGTGGTGACCCAACCATAACATTATTTTCGTTGCTACTTCATCACTGTAATGCTG
Organism: Myotis davidii; assembly: GCF_000327345.1. NCBI lineage: Eukaryota > Metazoa > Chordata > Mammalia > Chiroptera > Vespertilionidae > Myotis > Myotis davidii. The sequence goes on from NW_006282874.1 coordinate 668,344, forward strand.
CTACTGTGATGAATCGTCACGTGAATATCTGATATGCAGGATGGTCTTAGGCGACCCCTGTGAAAGGGTTGTTCGACCGCCAAAGGGGTCGCGACCCACAGGTTGAGAACCGCTGCCTAGGGAGCTGCGCACTGACTTGTGTTCTCTGTTCCCCGAAGGGAAGTACAGGAGAGCGCGGAGCGGACGGCGAGGCGGGGCCGAAGGGCGACCAGGTAAGCGGGGCCGCCTCTCCCGGCACCTCCCACGCTTCCTGAGCATCACCGTCCTGCTTCCCACCTGGATCCCCGGCTCCTGGTCACGCTCCCCACCGGGGACCCCCAGCTCTCCAAGGAGCCGGCTTTTCATTGGTTTTTGGTTAATCCTCTCCTGAGAACGTTTTTTCCATTGATTTTTAAAAATATATTTTTTAATTGTTTTCAGAGAGGGAGGGAGAGGAAGGGAGAGGGAAAGATAAACATTAGTGATGAGAGAGAATCATTGATCAGCTGCCTCCTGCACGCCCCCCACTGGGGATCGAGCCCAAAACCTGGGCATGTGCCCCGGCCTGGAATGGAACTGTGACCTCCTGGCTCCTAGGTCGATGCTCAACCCCTGAGCCCCGCCGGCCGGGCCCATTGAGTTTTCGATGAGCCGTCGAAGGCGTTGCAATCCATGGTGAACGTTGCAGCTGGTGTTTCAGGTGGCAGGAGCGGGGGGGTGCAGGGCAGGAAGTCATTTATTTATGGTGGTTTGCTTGGCTTTATGGCATGGTTGTGTGAAATGTTTTTAATTTGTTTTTTATTGTTGATGGTATTACAGATACCTCCCCCCCTTCCCCCGCCCACACTTTACACTTGTTTAGTTCTTACTGTAATTCGCGCGGACTCCTCTCTGTGTGGAGACGTGGATCTTTTTCCTAAAAGAACTGTATGATTGTCGTCGTGGGGCACACGATCCCTGTAACCCGCTGCAGCTTGTAGTGTGTCTGTGTGTTTGCTGGTTTTCAGCTGTTGCCCTGGGGCACTGCACTCGCACACACAGACGAGAGCAGGTCAGGACGGACCCCTGCGCGTCAGGCAGCCACATGTTCTCAGCTGTTGTGGCCGCTCTCGTTCCCATCTGTCTCCTCACTCACTTCCACTCCTTTTTCTCTCTTTCCCAGGGCCGCCCCGGAGTTCCAGGTCTCATGGGGCCCCCGGGGAATCCTGGGCCACCTGTAAGTACCTGTCTTCGGTCCCCTCCTCTGTCAACCCTGTCCCCCGAACGCACCCCATTCTCACTGCAGATGCTGCCTCCCCACTGTCGTTGTGTCCCAGAGATGAGCCCAGCCCGTGGGGAAGGCAGAGGCTGCTGGGAAATGCTGAAGTTCAGGCCGCGGGGCAGGGCCCAGGGCGTGAGATCCGCGCGTTGCTTTGTGCTCAGAGCCGTGCTCCTGACCGCGGCCAGGCGCACACCTCACCTCGCGCTTGGTTGTCCCTAGGGAGCCGCTGGAGTCTCGGGAGCTGCCGGACCGCCAGGCACCCAGGGGCCACCGGTACGTTCCTCCATCTGGGGCTGGGGCTGGCTTTCCCAGAAGCCCAAGCGCTCACCCACCTGCCCTGGTCCCCTCTGCCCCCGAGGCTGTCTCTCCTAGTCCACCGCTGGGAGACCTTCCCCCGAGCCCCAGTCACCTGGCCTCTGAGGTTAAGGCTCAGGAGAGATGGCCTGGGACCTGAGACCAGAATGCAGCTGCAGCCAACACAGGCCCACGAGGAGCCCGTCTCCCGGCCGCTCTCTGTGTGGCTTCTGTGTGAGCAGGCGCAGGCAGGAGGGCTTGGCGCAGACCCCGAGCCTGTGGCCATGCGCCAGGGAGCGCGCCATGGGAGGTCGCTGCTGTCGGCCAGTGTTCAAGAGGCAGAGTGTCGCTAAGGAAGGGGAAGTCGGGGTCAAGGCCTGGAAACCACAACAGGGAGCTGGCCTCTGACCCCGGCCTTCATCTCAGACCCCGAGGTGTGCTCACCGCCGGAGCTTCCAGAGCCCCTCGGATTCAGCGGGCAGGGGGCCCAGTGGCAGGCATCGGGCCGTGGCCCCTGCGCACACTCTCCCTCGAAGGACTACATGGCGGACGAGTGTCCCTGATCTCACTGACCGCCCTGAGCATTAGGAAGGTCCTGAATCCTGACCCCCCTTCATAACTAAGGAAAGGGGGGGTCAGAGAGGCGAAGTGACGGTTCAGGGTCGCACAACGGGGAAAGGTGAGCGCCAGGCACAGACCCCGTCTCAGGAATCGCGGGGTCATGTTCCCAGCCTGGCTAAGCCGCAGGTCAGGCCCAGCGTCTCGGGGCTCTGGTGCCAGGAGTCCTGTGGGAGTCACCCAGGCGGCTTTCTCCTCCTCAGATGTCTTTTCCTCACCCGGCCCCCAGTCTCTCCCTCCTGAGGCCCTGCAGCAGGGCCGGGTGAGTCCCAGTCTGCACACCGGGCTGCCTAGGCATGTGCCCAGGACCCCTGCCCGGGGAGCGATGCCAGAAGCAGGAGGCAGGCGCAGAAGCACCGCTGTTTCTCACCTGCGACCCCCCAGCCCTCGGAGGCAGTCCTGTGTGACATCATCTGCTGCAGAACAGCCAGCCCGAGAGATTTGATGGTGTTTTTCTGTCTTGGATCTTTTAGGGGAAAGAAGGTCCCCCCGGCCCCGGAGGCCCATCGGGGTTACCCGGAATCCCAGTAAGTGACATTTAAAAAATCCAGTCTCTCTCCTACACAAGCAAACAAAACTGTATTTCACCTTCGTTAAAGCAAGACACGGTCCCCAGGGGAATTGTGTGTGTTATAGAACACTAGTGGCCCGGTGCACGGATTCATGCACATCGAAAGGAAATTGATTAGAAGAAATGTTTTAATATCGCTATTTGCCCTTTGTTTATAATAGAAGTGTCAGGGATGAAAGAAAATTAGTAAAATGTATATGAAAATAATATGTAAATTGATTAATAAACAATAACAACATGCTATAACAACAATGAAGTCATATAAAAACAACAAAAACAATATAAAAACATTGATAAAAACAACGACTGGTAAGTTGATTAAACTCATTCTAATCTCTCCCTTTATACCGCATTAAGAGTAAAAACACTTTCAGAGTGCTTGCCTAATGTCAACAAAAACAGCCGCATTCACAATCGACAATGACAGGTCGAAACACACGTGTGTGATTGGCGCCAGCAAGAGCTTTATAGGTACGTGCATGTGTGAGTCAACGTTTAATTTTAAATTGCCAGTGCATGTCGCACGTTCAGCCAGTCACTTAGCCTTTTATATATGTAATGAGAAGAAAAATAGTCACTCAATTAAACTAAATTTTCGGTGGGGTCTATCTTAGTATCATTCTTTTATGTACATATTTGTTTGCTTATTTAAATAGTATATTTTGTCTGTCCACACATATATGTGTATGCATACATATGTGTATGTGTATGTGAATGGTGTCTATATATACCCATACAGTTAAGGCAATAGAATCATACACATGTATGCATACAGAATTGAGATAATTAACTCTTGTGATAATATAAACATTTTCTATTTTCCACGCTGGTATTGCATGTTTCTAAATTTTACCTACACTCCATCTAATAAATGTCCCCTACGATATATGTTCACGTCTCTCCTGCCTCACGAGTCTTAACAGTTAGTTTTTAAATCTGCAGGAGACTAGCTTGCATGCATAGCCCCTTTCTGATTCTGTATGATGCTCCCTAAAGTGGGGTACTTGTCAGAGGTTAGTCTTGTCTGAGGTTCTAGAATCGAGCTGCATGATTCTTTCCACAAATGCTGGGCTTTTTAACTCAGCAGCCTTCCCCCCAGGATGGAGCTCTCCGCTCTGTTAGCAACACGGCCGGTCGGGAGAGGCCAGGGCTGCCTTCTCCGCTGGGAACAAATCCTTGTATGTGGCTGCAGTCTGGCCGGTGCCTGCTTCTGGGCCTCCATGGGCCACAGCGCCCCCGCTCCCCACTTGCCCTCCATGGTGCCTTCTTTCCTTCCAGCTGTACTGGCTTCCTTCTGGGCCTAGGACACTCCACATCCTTGCCTCTCCCGGCCACAGGGCCTTTGCACGTGCATTCCTGTCTGCCCAGAAAGCCCTCTCCTCACTCCTAGTGAACAGCAGATGCTTTTGACCTTTGCAGCCCCTCGTGAGCTCCAGGAGCCGTGCTGAGTGCTGTCCACCATTCGGTGCGCTCCTCGTCTTCGTCAGCACTGGTGTCTCCCCTCCTCACCGCGTGCTCAGTCAGAGCCCAGACACGAGGCCCATCATCCCACGTTTGACCTCGGGAATGTGTCCCAGAGGGCCTCTAGACCGACAGCAATAACAAAGAAACGTTTGGAATCTCTTGATTTTTTATTATTTGCCAGACACTGCGGACCAGACATCCGAGCCTGAATGTCAGTGCTGGGGAAAACCAGGAAACCAGCCCAGTTCTGGCGGGTGAAGCGCCTTTTTAGCTGCTGCGTGTGTCCCCGCCCCGCGCATCTCGGGGCAGATGACCCATGTGGGTTTCTCTTGCAGGGAGCAGAAGGCAAAGAGGGCAGGGACGGAAAGCCCGGCGCCCCCGGAGAGCCGGTAAGGGACCGACTTCTCACCATCCCACCGGCCCAGGCAGCGCTTTCTCGGTAACAGCCGCTACGTGCCCAGGAGCGGCTCCGGCCTGGGCACAGTGAAGGCTACTTTCTGTGTGTTACTTCTGCCACTTCTATACTCTAGGGACATGGATGGGGAAGTAGACAGTAGATAGATAGGTAGATGATGGGTGGATACACAGGTAGATGGGTAGATGATGGGTGGATACACAGATAGATGGGTAGATGATGGGTGGATACACAGGTAGATGGGTAGATGATGGGTGGATACACAGGTAGATGGGTAGATGATGGGTGGATACACAGGTAGATGGGTAGATGATGGGTGGATACACAGGTAGATGGGTAGATGATGGGTGGATACACAGGTAGATGGATGATAGGCAGCCTTTTGAGTTGCCTGCTGCATAATTTTTATTAGGAGTCATTTGAGCCATAATTACAGTAATACAGAATGCCATATAGAGACTCTGGAGCCAAAATGCCTAGGGCAGAACCCCAGCTGTGTGACCTTGAGCAGATCTCACCCTCTCTGTGCCTCAGTGTTTGGCCTGAGGGGGAACAGCAGTGCCTCCCTCATTGGGTTCCAGTGCAGAGGCATTGATAGACTCCGATGAAGTGCTCCCTTCTACCCGCATGTTGAAAACCCTCAACAGTTGCTGGTTGTGAGCATTTTTCTGCTGGTAACAGGCCAGTGATGGGATGGCCAGCCCACCTGACTAGGGCCCAGGAGCCAGGCCCCTGTTCCCCTGATCACAGAGACCTATGAGGGGATGGTCCTGGAGGTGGCCGGTGGGGAGGCACGGAGCCCTTTATGACGGGGCCTGCGTCGTTTCTCAAGCAGCCGGGCACCTCTGAGAAGGCGAGGGCTGAGGGCCATCACTGTAGAGATGAACCCGAGGAGCCAGCATGTCCCAGGGGCCCCGGGACGCAGCAGGCTGGGTGCGGGGTGGTGCTGTGAATGGGTGACAATGGACCATAGGGCCGGGGGTGGGCTGGCAGGCAGGGACAAGCATGTGGAATGTAGTGCTAGGAAGCCCAGGCAGCAAGAATGGGGGGATCCCTTATGCTCCCCTCAACCCTTTCTCTTCCTCTCTCCTCAGGGCAAAGCAGGAGAGCCGGGCCTGCCAGGACCAGAGGGTGCCCGCGGACCCCCCGTAAGTGTTGTGCATGTGTGAGCATGTGTGTGTTTGTGCACGCATGTGTGTACGTGTGCTTGTGTGTGCATGTGTGTGATTATGTGTGGGTGTGAGTTTGTGATTGTTTTGAGTGTGTGCGCGTATGTGTGTGAGTGTGAGGGCGGTGGGGGTGAGTGTGCGCATGTCTGTGTGTGTACGTGAGTGCATGTATGTGTGTGTGACTGTATGATTGTGTACGTGAGTGTGTGTGTGACTATGACTGTGCGCGTGTGTGTGTGACTGTGTGAGTGTGTATGTGTGAGTATGAGTGTGCGTGTGTGTATGTGCATAAGTGTGTGAATGTATAACTGTATGACTGTGTGTGTATGTGTGTGAGTGTGTGACTGTATGACTGTGAGTGTGTGACTGTATGATTGTGTGTGTGAGTGTGTGTGTGAGTGTGCGCTGTCCCTTGTAGAATAAGCATCAGCCACACGGCTCTGACGCGGTGGGTAAGGTCTCCGACGGCCAGGCCGCGGGGTGCAGGGTCCCTCCCCTTCAGGCCCCGGGCTCTCCTCTGCAGGAGAGCACCTCTCAGTGCTCCCTGTGCGGCTGCGAGGTGCGTTTTCCAAATGCAGCCACGTGACCACGTCGTGGTTCTAAGGCTCCTTTGTTCTTGTCCTGTTTGTTATCGTTTTTGTGGCCTTTCTCTGGATGATGGAACCTGAACAGGAGTCTTCATTTTAGCTTTGAACACTTTCCACAGCTAGAGGTGTTTTCCCAAGTTTGAAAGTAAGCCATTCTCATTGCAAAGCAGTAACAATGATGATGGTAATAATTAAAAAAATAAAGTAACGTCATAGAGAAGAACATAGTTACCTGTAATTCTACAACACAGAGAGGTAAAGCTCTGTGAATGGCCCAGTATATTTTTTATGGTCTTTTTTATGTGCATGAATTCTGACTTTTATGGGCCCAAATCTCTACCTGGGTGTCAGGCTATCATAGATAACATGTTTTTTATAAAAATGAACTCATTCTGTATGTTTTGGGGTTGTTGAGGATTTTTTTGTGTGGGTTTGTTTGCTTTTGCTAAATACTTTACTCCTTCATAATTTTAAAATTGTTTTCACAAATCCTTAAATTTGTTTTTGGAAAAAAGTACCATTTTTCATGAAAATTCTAAAATCCAATTAACTGGCGAGAAGGAGGAGATCAAAATGCCAGTTCTCTTTCCTTAATGTGTTTTTCTGTAAAAAGAGCAATAACTCCCCTGGCCCACATTCAATACGAAGGAAATAAAACAGGAAATCCATGTCATTTTTGCTGAATCCCGCTGCTTTCCACCCGATCACACCGGGAAGAGAACCTCGGGGTGGAGAAGGCACCTGCGTGGGGCCCAAGACCTAGGTGGCGCCTGCTGACCGGGCGGGAGGGCTTCCTGGTGTCACCATGGAGACCCATGTGCTGGGGCCTGTGTTGGGGAAGGACCAGCCCAGTGGTGGGAGGCCAGGAGGAGGACGAAGAGGAAGCCTGAGGCCAGGCAACACCCGAGCTGCCACCCCACCACCTGGGGCATGTGTGCCGCGCTGGGACTGAGCCGGGAGGAAGGGCCCTCACGCAGTCCACGGGCATCGGCGACATGGCCAGCGCCCAGCACAGAGCAGGGCCCGCACCTCTTAGCGGGTGGAGAGTGAGGGGAGTCAGGACCCGCCCGGCCATCTCGCCAGCCTGCCCTCCGGTGGGATAACTCCGGTCTCTCTCACCCAGGGCTTCAAGGGACAAACGGGCGATGCTGGCGCCCCCGGCCCCCGGGTAAGTGATGTCTTGCCGCGAAGGTCGTCCCAGGTGGGCCTGGCTGGCGCTTCCAGCCACTGGGCTCCTGGGCCCTGCAGGCCAGTGCGACACCTTGTCACCCAAGAAGCCTAAAGCGTCATCCCTCGCCTGGTCTAGTTTTTCTAGAAATTTCTCGGCGGTGGGGGGCAGACACTGACTTACAAACAGTTGGACCAGGTCAGCTGGAATCCAGGTGGCACTGGGCTGGGCTGCAACCACTGAGCATCGGAGGCCCAGGGCCCAGAGCGCACGTGTGGGGAGCTTCGGTTTATCCTCAGGATCAATGAGCAGAAGCCCCTGCTGTGCCCTGTGAATGGGGAGAAGATGGGGTGCGGGGGGTCAGCAGGTGAGGAGGCAGAATCCCAGGCTGTGTGCCCGGCCCTTCGCTGCTGTTTCCTGCAGCTCAGAGGGGCGCACGGCCCAGGACTCACACTGGCCTGTGGGCACC
>NW_006282874.1:676382-683805 GCF_000327345.1 Myotis davidii
GGTTCTGCCTCTCCCTCCCTCCCAGCGCTGCTTCCTTTCTGCTTTTCCTTCCAGGGAGAGCCCGGGGCCATGGGGCCCCCCGGCCAGGAGGGGTCACCAGGAAAAGATGTAAGTGGGCGTCCTGGGGGCCTGGCTGGGCCTGGGGGAGCAGGCGTGTAGGGGAGGTGCAGAGGGCTTCACCGAAGGACCAGGGGCCCCCAGAAACTACCAGAGAGGAGCTCATGGGGGCACCTGCTGGAGTAACTGGCAGTTATGGTGAACTTTGCACAGTTTGCTGGTCTTGGGTGGCGAGGCGAGCCACGGTCCACATGTGTCCCATCGCAGTCCTGCGTGACTCGGTGATAACGTCCCTCTCTCCGTTCCAGGGGGATGCTGGACCCGCGGGGCCGCAGGGTCCCCAAGGACCGAGGGGCCCACCGGTGAGTTTCGCCTTGAGACCCACGTGCACCATGTGTCTGCGGGTGATACCTGGTGGTTTACCCCGCAGCCCCACGTGCTGTTAAAAGCCTCAACAGGTCCTGGCCGTTAGAGCGTGGTGACCGCCCTGAGTTCCCCAGCATTCCGCCCACACCCCACCTCTTTTCTGGAACCACCTATCCAGTCAGAAATTTAAAAGGTGCCACCTGGTTGGGCAGGGCTGGGCCCTCGGGCATGCATTCCCAGTGGGGGTGCTGTCACCCCAAGGGACACACGTGGTTCTTGTGGTGCAGAAACCCTTCATATATTAACCAGTGTGCACACGGAGCAGGCACACACGTGTGTAGCTGTGATGTTACCATGTCCCAGGGGTGGTGAGGGAACAGAACAGGGTCAGGCAGGGGGAGGGGCTGTGATAACAGGTGGAGGCATCCCGGCCCCTCTGCCCTGGCATCGAGCTTCCGCCCCAGGACCCAGGCTTTTCTCTCGGCCTCGGCCTCGGCCGGGAGCATCTGCTGCCCTGACTCAGGCGGCTCCTCCAGCCCCAGCGGGTTCTCACCACCTTGAACCAGACGCTGCCTGTGTCCGATATTGGCAGAGCCCAGTGTCAGGGCTGCCCGGCATCTACGTAACTCACTCACGGAGGCCTCCCCAAACCCTGGGAGGCAGATGCCACTCCTGTCTCCGTTCACAGACGAGAACGGGGGGCACAGAGAGGTCAGGTAACTTGCCTGAGACCACACAGCGACTCAGGGGCAGAGCCAGGGTCTTGACTCAAGGCTGCCGCTTAATTCAGCACCTTCCTGGGCCACAGTTTGCGAGATTTCCTCCCCAGAAGCACCACTGGCAGGAGGGTCCTGGTGGGAGGTTGGAGCTCAGAGCCGTGGGGAGGGGCTGGGCACTGAGGGGGCCCCGAGGATGAGCGGGGCCTGAGCAGGGCCCACAGCCCAGGAGGGAGCCAGGCCTCAGCCCCGTCGGCCCCGAGTTAGCAGGTGGCAGGTGCCGGCTGAGAGCTACCCTCCTGTGCACACCGCCCCGCAGGCGCCCTGAGCGAATGTGTCTTGGCGCCTCCCTCCCACAAACGCGAGGGCTGGAGGGAGGAGGGGCAGAGAGATGCGAAGTGCGTATTTTTAGAGCCACACAGATGGGTGGTGGGTGGGCGGAGGGAGGAGCGCCCGGCAACCCTCCCTGGAGGGGGTGAGCGGGAGGTGGTCCCACACACAGGCTGGCTGACCACGCAGGCCCCATGCCTCAGTTTACCCACCTGTGCCACAGACATAAGGACAGCTATGGGACAGCTTTTTAAAAATATGTATTTTTATTGATTTCAGAGAGGAAGGGAGAGACAGAGAGAGAGAGAGAGAAACATCAATAATGAGAGAGAATCATTGGTCGGCTGCCTCCTGCACTGCCCACATTGGGGATCAAGCCCACAGCCGGGCATGTGCCCTGATAGGTTCATGGGTTAATGCTCAACCACTGGGCCATGCTGGCCAGACACGTGCACTTTTAGGCCCAGGAGGCCCTACTTGTGATCCTACTGACAGCCATGTCCTGATGAGGTTGGGTACATGCGGTGGGCTCAGGTCGCCTGGGTCCAAGCTCACTTCCCTTTTGGCAGGTGACCTGGCATTTCTGTGCTGGTTGGAGTGTGTGCCTGTGGTGAGCGGTGGGTGGGGCACTGGAGCCTGGCATGTAGGTGACCCTGCACGAGCCACGCCTCCAAGCCTCAGTATTCTCATCTGTTAAATGGGAATAAGGGCGCTCTTGGGGGAGGGAGGCAGTGCAGAGAGGTCAGCTGGGAACAGTGTGGCTGGGATGTGAGCAGTTTTGCATGGGACTGTTTGTCCTTGAGACGCTGTGAGTGAAGGACGTGTGGATGCACGGGTGGACAAGGTCATGGTGAGTGACGGTGCGGGGCCGGGGGCACTGGCTGCTGGGTAGGCTTTTTCACGTGCCTGGACGCATTTAACTCTACAATATTATGAACTTGATATTCCGAGCTCCTGTTGGAAGCTCCTGTGACTCAGGAGCCATTGACAGGGGCCGCGCTGCTGGAGCAGCTCCTGGTGAGAAGGCAGGTCCCCGCCCCCGGACTCCCTGCCCATCACTGGCTCTGTGCCCTGCAGCAGTCTCCCTCTGCTTCTCCCTGCAGGGCAAGAGTGGATCGCCCGGGACTCCAGGGGACCCCGGCCCCATGGGAAACCCAGTGAGTATCGCCCTGGGCTGCGTGACAGAGGCGGGCCGGCTCTGGAAGGGGCGGGTGGCTCACGTCGCACGTTGTCTGCTCTCCGTCCCTCGCAGCATCGGTGGGAAAGCATGGGGTTCGCGGGGCAGAAGCAGGCGGCGGAGGCAAGAGGGTGCAGGCAGGCCTTCTTTACAGTCTCAAATACATGGGGAGGGGAGGGGAGAGGGAAGGGGACATAGAGAGGATAAATGGTGATGGAAAAAATAAAGAAATTAAATAGATGCGATTATGCAGTTGGCTCCCTGTGGACAACCACAGGCATCCAAGGAGCAAACCTATTAAAGACTTTTCTGTAAATGGGTCATAAAACGGCCCAGCGCTGCTGGCTGTGCTCAGATGAAGAGTCGGGGTCAGGCAGCAGGGACAGTGCACAGCAGGGATGGGCGTCCTGCTGGTTCGGAGGGGGGATGGGAGGTGAGAAGGATCAGGGGATACCGAGTAGGGAGAGGGTGGGACGAGTCACCAGCAAAGTCCTGGTCCCTGGAGAGGGGATCCGGGGTCGGGGTCAGGCCTGCTGGGGGCGGACATGGTGGGGAAGATGGGTCTTTGATGGATTCCAGGCTCAGAGATGCCGGCCTGTCCGTGCGTCTCCTCCCAGCCCCGTCTCCTGTATGTTTTGTTGTGGTTAATCCTCACCCAGGATACATCCTCCATTGATTTTTTGTAGAGAGATTGGAAGGGAGGGGGAAAGACAGAGGGAGAAACATCGATGTGAGAGAGACACATCGGTTGGTTGCTGCCCGCACGCACCCTGACGGGCCAGGGATCTAGCCTGCGACGGAGGTACGGGCCTCAGCTGGCACTTGACCTTGAAGAGCTAACCCGGTTCTCCCTCCACAGGGCCAAAAGGGCAGCAAAGGCGAAAATGGCAGCCCCGGGCTCCCTGGCTTCCTGGGTCCCCGCGGGCCTCCGGTAAGCAGAGCACCCCAAGGGTGCCGAATGCCTGCCTCTCGGGGTACAGTCCACGTGTCCTTCACCCCCGGGTCCTCAGGTCCGCCTGAGGGTTACAGCGACCTGGTGTGCAGTCCAGGGTGCCTCATGCACCGGGTCACACCTGTGGGGGCCTCACCGCCCTGCGCCCTAATCGTGAGGCCCGGCGCCCCTCCTGAGCGCTGCGCTTGGCCTCCTCCTCCTGCCTGGAGGTCTCCCCACCTGGAGGTCTCCCCGCCTGGAGGTCTCCCCGCCTGGAGGTCTCCCCGTCTCCCGCGCAGGCTGGCCCACAGCCCTGCCGAGGCCCCTGCTCAGCTGGTCCGGCGAGGTCTGGGCTGGAACGGGATTGGGTGGACTGTGTTTTGAGGACAGTCCGTGACCTGTGATGTGCAGCCGCTGAGCTAACCATGTCGTGTTCTGTCTCACAGGGGGAGCCCGGCGAGAAGGGAGCCCCAGGCAAGGAGGCAAGTGTCGCCCCTCCCGCCCTCCCTGGGTGACCCTTTCCTATGCAGATGCGGGCCAGCTCCACGGGGGTGACACAGGGAGTCCCCCAGGCCCTGGGCCTGGCCAAGCTCCACACTTGCTCACTGCTTTCTGAACGGGGGTCCAGAGTTTAAATTGGCAAGGGCCCCACCAAGTCCGTAGCTGGTCTCAGGTACCATCTTTTTAAAAAAATATATTTTTATTGATTTTAGAGAGGAAGGGAGAGGGAGAGAGAGAGAGAAACATCAGTGATGAGAGAGAATCATTGACGGGCCGCCCCCTGCACGCCCCACACTGGGATGGAGCCCGCAACCCAAACATGTGCCCTGACCGGGAATGGAACCGTGACCTTCTGGTTCCTGGGTCGATGCCCAACCCCTGACCCACACGGCCGGGCAAGGACCCCGCCTTTGGAATGAGGAAGACTGCTCCCCTCTGCGCCTTCGGGTCACTTTCTGAACCGGAGCAGCCGGGTCGGAGGGCTCTGTACCCAGGCAGCGGGTGCCCCTCCCCGGCCATGCCCCAGCTCATCGGGCGAATCGCTCACTCACCCATCGATCCCTGCTGCCTGCTGCTCACTGGTGACGGGAGAGAAAACCCCGCCAGCTCCCCGGCCCGTGGCTGCCGCCACAGCAGCCCTCCCTGGCTCCCTGCGCCTCTCGGCCAAAGTCTAGGCTCTGAGCAGGCACCCAGGTCTCCCCAACCTGACCACCCCGCTTTCCACCCCTGTCCCCTGCTGCCCGGCCACACTGTGCCCCCCATTCCCGTCTCCAGAGAGAGGCATGGGGTCCTGTAAAATGGCTTCAGGACCGATGGAGTTTGGTTGCTATGACATTGACAGAGACTTGGTGGCCGAGACAACAGACGTGTATTTCTCAAAGCTCTGGGGACCAGGGAGGTCCAAGGTCAAGGTTCTGGCTGACTGGTTTCCTCCCTCCCTCATTGCGCTAGCCGGCCACTGAGTCCCCAGGCCCACTCCCCCTCACCCCATTATGGGGGCCCTCCCTCATGACCTCATCCAAACCTAATCACCCCAAAGACACCCCCCACCTCCTAATACCACCCATATGAATTGGGACACGAACATGCGTCCATAGCAGACGGGGAGTGTGCCAGGGGGGGAGGGGAGGTGGCTGGCTGCGGCCACTGGACAGCAGGGCCGCACGCTCCTGCATCTGGAGTCATAGACCTCACCACTGTGTGGGAAGGGCGGGGAGGGGGAGGGGGACAAGATCCTGATGAGGACAGTCCCCGGAAAGGGGAGGAGACGGGGAAGGGGGCCGAGCGTGAGCGGGTGCCACGGGCCAGGGTGGGCCTTGGCGGGAGGAGGCCAGGGGAGGAGGGGACCAGGCCTGCAGGGTCCGCATGAAGAGGGGGCTCTTGGAGCAAGGAGTTGAGACCCTTGTCCTCAGCACAGAGGTCGGGTAGAAGCTCCAAGGGTGGAGGTGCCCGCGCCGAGGGGCCGCCCGGTGAGTGACCTCTGTCCTGGGTTCATTGCAGGGCGCCCCCGGGAAGCCCGGAGCAGCAGGACCCAGCGGAGAGAGGGTGAGTGGGAGCGTGCCACCTGCAGGTGACGCTTCAGGGGCCGGGACTCTGTCCCCACGCTGCCTGCACAGCCGCCCGGAGAGCGGACTCCTCCGTCCGCAGTTCTCGGAGGCGGGTCCTGTCCACCACCTTGTCGTAGTCAGTGCTGTTGGTCCCCATGCCCCCCCTTTTTAATAATTTTTTATTGATTTCAGAGAGGAAGGGAGAGAGAGAGAGAAACATCAATGATGAGAGAGAAGCATGGATCGGCTGCCCCCTGCACGCCCCACACTGGGGGTCGAGCCCTGACCGGGAATTGAACTGTGACCTCCTGGCTCATAGGTCGATGCCCAACCACTGAGCCATGCTGGCCGGATGGTCCCCCTCTTTTGGTTGTTATTTGAAGCAGTGACGTCATTGCAATTACAAATGCCAAGGATGTGAGAGCCCGGGACAGCTGCCCTCCCTGGGCACATCTGTGTGCACCGCGCTGGGTGCCCAGAGCCAGGCTTGTCACCCGGGGTGACAGGGAACAGGTGTTTCCATAATGAATTGCTTGGTGTGATGCTCAGAACGCCTCCCTTAAGTTTCGTTTCTCCAAAAAGCACAGAGGGGAAGTCATTTATTCTTTTAGCAACACCAGTGGGGGAGGGGCATCCTCACAGGGTGACAGCGCCCCTGCCTTCGGCGGATTAAACACCGTGTGCCCACGAGCCTCCGCTTGGTCGCCTGTCACCCTGTCGCCCCACACAGTGTCGCCGCCCCACCCCAGGCGTGTCTTCCCGCGTCCTGCAAAGCGTTCACCTTGGTTTTCTTCCGAGTCGGGTGGCAGGGAGAAGCCCTGCGCCTCTGGTGTCCCCTCCCTCTGTCCTGTGGCTCCCGGTTCTGAGGCTGAGCCAGGAAAGGGCTACAGATGAGGCGGTACTGAGGGGTTTCCCCCCTGCCCCGGCCCGGTGTCCTGCAGGTGCCCCAGGAGCTCTTGCTGCGGGAATGGCTGGAGGTTTGGTTGGGAGCCAGGACACTCAGCCCCCAGTTAAGAATCTTCTCTAGGCCCAATCAGTACGCTGAGCGTGGCCGCCACGTTAAGTGGTTCGGTGGAGCGCTGCCAGGGAGCGGCAGGCACTCGCCCTGCGCTCCGGGAGCCGGGAGCAGGACAGGCCTCTGCCACAGAGGGTGCTGGGCCGGGTGGTAGGAAACGCTGGGCCCCGAGGGGAGGCACCTCGGCACCAGGTGCCCCGGGCCCTGGGCCACGATCCCGATGAGGACAGCCCCCGCGACGTGATCGCACCTGAGACGTGGAGTGACCGCCTCGGGTCTGGCGAAGTTCATGTCAAATTCACGGCTCTTTCATCGTTGGTGAAGTCAGACAGACACATAGATAGTGCAGGTTGCAAAAAGTGATGCAGTGAAAGCAGGGCCTCTCCCCCAGGGCCTGGGTCCCTGTCCCCGCCCAGGGTCCACGCAGAGGACTGCGGGTGGGTGTGCGATACACCTGTGTGTTCCCCTGCTTATCGCCCGGAATCGCCCCGACTCGCCCGCTGTGCTGTTTCTTTGGTTCTTCCTGGGAACGTATCCGCCGGCGACGTTGCATAACTACCCGTCTGCCTTTGCCACGGCTCCGGGCACGTCCACGCCAGGGCCCCGTCCAGTGGTCACCTGTTTCTGGTCTTTCCCCCCATTTCTGCCTCCCTCTTCCCCTGCCCCACAGTGGGGTCTGCTGACCTTGAGGCCGGGCATGTGACCACCATGTTTTCAGACCCTGGATCACTGAGTCCTGCTGGTCAGCTACACAGTAGCACACGGGACCCCGCCCCCCCCCCC
>NW_006282874.1:683867-706669 GCF_000327345.1 Myotis davidii
TGGGTCCACAGTGGGGAGAACAGGGTCCAGGCAGCAGGATGCTCGGTGGCCCCACGAGAGCTGGGAGGAGGGAAGGGGATTACCTATGTGTGAGGCACCTCTGTCCGTGGTGCCGCTATCCCTGCAGCTGACGGAGGACACCGGGACAAAAGTGGGCCGGCAGCTGGGTGGTTGGTCTTAGAGGAGGCAGACAGAGGGAGCCCTGGGCAGGGGTTTGAAATCAGAGTTCTCGTCCTGTCCCCTGCAGACCACCTGTGTGACCGTGGCGGGTGGCCATGTCCCCCTGGGCTCCATGTCCTCACCTGGGCCAGGATGGACGCCTCCTCTCTGGGAGGCAGAGGATTGGGGTTCCCTGCCCCAAGGCACGTCCAGTCCTTTGCTTGCCGACCCTTCTTTCCCCCTCTAGGGAGATCCCGGCATCAAGGGTGACAAAGGAGCTCCTGGTGGGAAGGGCCAGCCTGGGGACCCGGGCATCCCCGGCCACAAAGGCCACACGGGCCTGATGGGCCCCCAAGGCCCGGCTGGGGAGAGCGGAAGCCAGGATTCCCGGGCCTGAGGGTAAGGATGCTGCTGGTGCCACACACGTGGGCTCCTCGGGGCCGAGGGGGGCCAGGGCGGGTGTGACCTTCAGTGAGGCAGGAGTGTGGCGTGAGGACTGTTTTCAGAGATTCCTCAGTGTCTCGTGTCCCCGCGTGGGCCTGAGCCGCACTCTGCTCCACTGAGACCCCCACTCCAAGACTGTGCGCTCACCTGTGCAGGGCCGGGGTGACGGGCGGAGGGTCAGCGCCAGAGGACATGCGACAGGAGTCCATGCAGGCGGGTGGGGCTGCGGCCCGTCCTGGGGGCGGGCAGGACCTCCCCAGGGGAGATCTGGGGCCAGCCCCCCGGGTCTGTGCAGGGAGGAGCAGGCGGGCTGGCGCAGGGCCCAGCAAGCCGAGTCCAGGTCACATGTAAAACAAACGCTCTGCTTGTGCGACGAGGAGAGGAGAGGGGGGTCCAGACGTGGAAAGGACCGGACAGGCAGATGCAGAATGTGTGGTTCCTGCCGGGATCTCCGAGAAGGAGTTCCTGGGGAGATAACCCGCCTCCCTCCCTCCTAGGGCGAGCCCCCCTCCCTGGACACCCTGCGGCGGCTCATCCAGGAAGAAGTCGGGAAGCAGCTGGAGAGTGAGTCCTGCCTTTCTCGTGCGCAGATGCGGCCGGGACTCTGACAGCCCGGGAGCATCCTGTCGCTTCTCCTTCAGCACTTTGCAGCCTCAAGAGGAAAAGGCAGCTGAGAGTCACTCCCATAGAAATCCAGGTTGAGGGCACCTGGCAGGCTGTAGGCAGCCTCACCTGACACGGACCCCTCTCCAGAGCTCCCTCTAGTGAGGCCCGACTTGCCCCTGCTTGATTGCCTCTCGTACGGGCAGCTCACCACCTGCAGAGCCAGCTCTGCCGTGATCATTCCTTCTCTGTGCGCTCAGTCCCCGAGCCTTGCAGCGGGTCACCGTGCTGTCCTCTGTCCTTCATCCCTCGCTCACGAAACCTGTTTCTCCCACTCCGCAGCCAAACTCGCCTACCTCATGGCCCAGATGCCCCCGGCGCACGTGAAGACGTCTCAAGGCAGACCTGGGCCACCGGGGCCCCCCGGAAAAGATGGGCTTCCCGGCCGAGCAGGCCCCATGGGGGACCCTGGACGGCCCGGGCAGGGGGGTCTGGAAGGACCGTCCGGACCCATTGGTCCCAAAGGTGAGTGAGGACCGGGGGGATGTGCTTCGCAGTGTCCACGGGCAGAGAAGGACCTCGGTGAGGCGCCTGCACCACTGAGGCGTGATTTATTCCGTCCTCATCGCGGCGTGGTCGCCAGCATTTTGGCATCGTGTACTTTGTCCATAAGGATAAATAAACGGTTTGCGGAGTTGACAGTTTTGCAAAATTCTGCTTCTGCCAGGAGGACTGAATCCATTGCCTTCCCCTCCCTTGTCCTCTCTGCATCTCCACCGCTCCGGTGTCTGGGGGGACAAAACGCCCTCGTGCCACTCTGAGAGTAGAACTGACGGAGGACGAGAGATGGGACCTCCAGGCAGATGGGCACCAAACCTCCGGCTGGAGCTGCAGCTAAAAACGGCGGCAGAACCGCCAGCTCTCACGCCCCAGGCCTTCTCTGGACCCGGGCGCTCTGGGCAGCAGGTCTCACCTGCAGCGTAGCCCACGGGGCAACCAGCGAGAAGGCGCTCACTCTGCAGGCAGAGAGACAGTCCTGCGGGCAGAGAGACAGCCCTGCGGGCGGACAGACAGCCCTGCAGGCAGAGAGACAGCCCTGTAGGCAGAGAGACGTGGGAGAGCGAGAGGAAGGACCGAAACCAAACTCCCCAACCTGATAAGTAGCTCCTCCCCCTGGGAAGAATAATGGAGTGGGGACACCGTGTGTGGCATGATTTCAGTTGCCACTTCATGACTTGGGCTTCGGGCAATGGATGCTCCTGCATCTTCCCTTCCCATGGCCTGTTTCCCTTCTAGTTCTTCATTCATTCGTTTGTTCATTCGTTCATTCATTCATTCATTCATTCATTCCCTGTAATGTTTCTCCTCCAGAAAAGGCTTTCTGTTACGTTTGTGTCCAAATCCCATCTCTTTTCATAAAACAAAATGCATGAGATAAGTGTCCATAAGAAAACATAAAACGTAGAAAAACATCAGACCGGGAGGAAGATTGAGCAAATGTAGCCGTTCCAACAGGGAAGACTGGTCTCACGCCCCACAGACCAGCACACTTTCCACGGGATTACAAAAGAGAACCCGTAGCCGAGTGGAGATACTGTAGAAACGACATAAAAGGTGCAGCTCAGTGCCCGCGGGGCTGGGCCCGGTCTCCCTGACCCTCTGTGGTGCTCTCCTTGGTGCCACAAACGTGGGCTCTTCAGGGCTGAGGGAGGCCAGGAGGATGTGACCTTCAGTGAGGCAGGGGCGCAGCCCATGTGGCATGAGGACTGTTCTCATGGATTCTTCAGTGTCCCACGCCTGGGCCGCACTCTGCTTCGGACCAGTGTGCTCTCCGTGCCGCTTCCCGCCAGCCGCGTCCCAGCTTCTCGGGAAGAGAGCTCTGTCTTGTGCACGTGCCGCAGGCCCGGGGATGCTGGGCTTGTTCCCTCTCAGAGGTTCTGGCAAATGCTCTGAGGACGTGACGTGTAGCCTGCGTGAGTGGATGCACAGACACGTGTGTCTGCGGCGAGTGTGTGTGTGTGCATGTGGTTGCCTGCATTTGCGTGAGTCTCCGTGTGTGTATGAGTATGTACCTGTTTGCTGGCGTGTGTAGGTGCCTGTGTGTGCATGTGACAGGTAGTTATGTGTGGGGTTTACGGTGTAAATGTGTGACCTGAGCATGCATTTAGGAGCGAGTGTCAGTTGTGTGCACCTGTGCATATTTCCAAATGCGTGCACGTGAAGGTGAGTGTGGGGAGTGTGTGAGGAATTAGGGCCCAGCTGTGAGTGGTCGGAGTGGAGGCCGCAGGCCCCTGAGGACCCCTCTCCTACACGGGGGACCCTGTCTCTGCCCTCACCATGGGTCCGTCTCTACCTCTGAAGGTGTGTGTTCCCCTCACAGGTGAGCGAGGAGCCAAAGGTGACCCAGGATTGCCAGGTGTCGGCCTCCGAGGCGAGATGGGCCCCCCCGGAATCCCAGGTGGGCGTGGCGCCTGGGGTCTCTGGTGGGGACAGCGTCCACGGTGGTGGGTCCCTTCGGGGAAGGCTGGGGAGAAAGGGTGACCTTTAACTACAAGGTCACCGGACACGGATTTTCTGTCCCATCTGGAATGCCGCTTCTGGACTTGCTAGGACAACGGTGGGACATCCCGGGGCCCTTGATTTGGGGTGAAAGAAGCTTGGGCCGTGCTGGGAGCTGCAGCCCCTTTCAGCCATCACAGCGCACACTGGCTTCTTACATGGGCCGAGGAACTTGCATAAAAACGCCCGTTCAGTTGGTTAAGCAGCCTTTCCCACATACCCTTGAACGTGGAGCCCTGATTCTTTCCCTCTGCGCCCAATCCTTATGTCTCAGCATATCTGGGGGGTGCTGGCCAGGCGGCCGGGTGGCCAGTGGGGCTGGCTTGTCCCAGGCTGGCCTGTTCGGGGACCAAGCAAGTTCATCTCCCCACCCCGGGCTCTGTGGGGACGCAGCAGTTCCACGGTGCGAGATGGAAGCAGGAGTGGAAGGAGTGCCACGAGGTTTCTAGGTTTAATCCTAGTTCACACGATGGCCCGAGGTCACTTCTGAATATTAAGCTAGAGGTTGTTTTAATTTTAGTGTGTATATATATGTATATATATCTTCTTGATTTTCCAAATGCCCTCCAGTGGCCACAATTGCTATTCTCCTTAGAGAAGATGCCTACAAATGCATTGTAAATACTTATCTCTGACTTCTTGCCTGCTTCTCAGTAGCTTGAATGTTAATATTTTTAAATAAGGCGATTCCAAGTAAAGAAGTGGGAGGTGACCGTACAGATGAGGTTGGGGTAAGGCTGGACTTCAGGGGTTCTGAGCTGAAGGAATGAGTAAGCTGCTGGTCTCAGGACCTGGTCTAGGGCAGGGCTGTAGGTGACATAGCAACTATCAAAGCCCTCATGAATTTTAGTGTTCCCGAAATGTCTGAAGGTCTTTTTAAGGCAAGAATCTACTTTTTATTTAGTTTATGGGGGACTCAGATTTCCTAATGTGATTATTAAGACTTAAGAAGGAATCTCATTGCGAAGGTTAACTCTAGCCCTTAGCACCGAGCTTCCCAGTTGCCAAAGCAGAAAGGGAGACAGGTTGATTATATATTGTGTCATGGTGCTTAATAAGTGGAGGCAGGGAAGGGTGTCCATGGGTCATATTTTCTGGGTCATTCTGGTCAGCCAGTTGCTTACATTCTGTTTATGTGGTCTTTGCCCGTGATTTGCACAATAGGCGGATGTGGTCCCCGTCTGCAGGTGCACACGTGATAAAGCTTAGAGATTGCAGACTGTCTGGGACAAGCGGGGTGTGGAGAATGGGATGTCACCAGGTGTCTCTAGGGACAGGTGAATCAGATGATATTAGTGACAGGACTGGGCGTCCCACTCGCAGTCAGGAGCTCCTCCCAGGAGCCTGAGAACACAGAAGGCCAGGTCTCCCATCCGCCCCCTACGGAGCACACGTTCCGTACCTGGCCGTCCCCTGCCTCTGTCTGCTCCTCTCCAGGGGCACCGATCGCTGTCCTGGCCAACAGTCCAGGCAGCGCTTCCCCTGCACAGCCAGGTGCCCCTGCGCCCTGGTGTCCACGGAGCCTGTCCCGCTCTCTCAGGGCACCGTGCCCAGTGCCCAGACCTGGCTGCTCTCTGAGGGTGTCTCCAGGAGGCTCGTTCCGGTGGAAGCACTGAGAAAGGGCTCCTTTGCTCCGGAGAAACCTGACCCCCTTCTGTTTGTTTTGCTCCTTGTCCAGGTCAACCTGGGGTGCCCGGCTACGCCAAAGACGGGCTTCCTGGGGGCCCTGGCCCTCAGGGGGAGACCGGACCCGCTGGACACCCTGGCCCTCCGGGCCCGCCTGGCCCCCCCGGCCAGTGCGACCCCTCCCAGTGCGCCTACTTCGCCAGCCTCGCCGCCCGCCCGGGGAATGTGAAGGGCCCCTAGAAGATTCCGGAAGGCCCGGGGACTGCGGTGGATTTCTGAAACTTGAACTTAGAGCCCGAGGACGTCAGAGATCTTGAAACATTTTGGCCACCTGCTTTTCTTCTTTTATCATGTTTTATTTTCTCAAGAGACCTCGGTGTTATTAAAACCAAAGGATGCTGGCGGTCAGTCAGATTATTATTTTTATTAACTATTATTATTATTGCATTTGTTCATGCTTTGCGAGTTTTGCTCCCTCTCCTCTGAAGTGGAAACTTCTTTTGGGGTCAGCGGACTGAGTCTTAGTCCCGACAGCCCGTCGACGGGTGCTGCCCATGAAGGAACTCCTGGTGCTGAAACCGACCAGCCTCTGGCCAACTTCACCTGTTCGCCCCGAAGGGAACTGGAGAATGAATTGGTGCTTCTCTCTCCGCGGATTTGGAGGTGCCTGGGAACCTTCCCAGGAGGAACAGTGAAGCGGGAGGAACGAGTTTGCAGGCCCGTGAATGCTCTGCCTCCCGCCGGGGGTGCAGAGAGCGGGATCCGTTCCAGGCCTCTGCACGGAAGTGCTGCGGGGTCCTGTCTGGACTCAGATGGGGGAGCCGGTGTGGGGGGAGCAGGCCCTGCCCTTCGATGCAGATTTGGCGTCTCAGCCACGGAAGGACCTGTCCGTGCCAGCGCCTTACTGACCTCACTCACCTGCACTGTAAAGGCGGCGGCGGCGGCCGCTCCGGGGCTCCCGAGGGTGCAGGTGGGCAGGTGCTGCCGGAGCTGGGATGGGTGCCTCCCCCGCACCCCTCAACCAGCCTGGGTGTGTGTGTGCATGCGTGTGCTTTGACACGCCGGCCCGCACAGGTGCTCAATAAATCTGATTTCCTGTTCCTCGGCCCGGTGATGATTCCTCTCTTACCGCCCTGTCCTTATCAGCACCTGTGGGGAGGAGAGAATGTGGGGTTTCTGTCACCCAGGCACCTGAGACCTAAGAATGCTCATCGAACAGAGCAGGACCTGCACAGACCACGCCCAGACCGCCGTTCCCACGCTGCTCCTCACCAGCAGTGGGGGTCGCAGCTCCGCCTCCCATCGCCCTGAGGTCTGAGGGCAGACGGTGAGGATGAGGTGGGCCCTGCTCTGGGCGGTGCACCTGCCAGGAGGCTGCACCCTGTTGACAGCTGACCTTGGGCTGCTTATTAACCCAGACCCCGCGTGTTGCAGACTGGGCTGTTGTCAGGGAGACGTTGCTGAGGCATCTGGCCAGGCCTCACCTTGGTCTCCTGCCGCAGGTCCCTGTGTGGAGAAGGGGAGGTGTTCCTGGGCCAGCTGTCACTCAGCGCTGCTGCCTCGTTCTCTAGGGGGCGGAGTGCATGGGGACAAGCGAACGAGGATGCGACAGAGATGGGCCTGAGGACCAGCGTCTATTCCCAGATGGATGCTCCCTCCTTTGAGCCCAGCAGACATGGCGCCAGGTGCTGGGGAGGGGGGCCAAGGTGACCAGGGCACAGGGAGGTCACAGTCTGCAGAGTGGACTATAATTAACTCCAAGTGCTATTTCTGGACAAGGCACAGGGAGACAGGCTCGCCTGGGACAGCGCCTTACAATGTAATGTCATTAGTGCCTCGCGAGAGAAAATCCAGGGCCGGCGTGGACGACTCTACAGTAACAATAAAAATAATAGCACCTGCCCGGTCTAAACTATCACCTCTGAGCATCTCCCCCTGACAGTCCCCGAGTCCATCCTTCCCCAGAACAGAGGATTGTGGGAGGCACTGAAGGCTACACTGTACTGGAAGCAGAGTATCCAGTGAAGGACACATAGGCAAGTTTCCTGTTTTCAAGAAATTTATAGCATCTTGTAAGGCACAGGTGAACTCCTATATAATAAAAGGCTAATATGCAAATTGTCCCCTCCACCAGGAGTTTGGCCAGGGGGTGGGGCTGGCCAGCCAATCACCTGTGGCCCCTCCCCCTGACCAGCCCCACCCAACTGACCCCGATAGGGGCGGGCCAGCGGGACCCCACCCATGCATGAATTCATGCACCAGGCCTATAGTTGAACATAAATAAATGATTGCCAGCTGTTCACAATGGGCTGGGGAATCCCAAAGAGGGGAGCCCCTGAGGAGCCTCTGGTAAAACCGGGAGGTTCTGTAAGGGGTGACTGGACTGCTCCCCAGTAGGAGCCCTGCCCCCCTCTCCGGGCTTGCTGACCTGGCTGAGCTGCTGGGAGCAGGAAACGGCTGTGGGGAAGGCAGCCGGGGAAGGGTTCACGCAGAGAAAGGAGAGGCAGCCCCTCGCCTCACGTTCCCACTCCTAAACGTCACTGACGTGGAGCCAGCCGTGCACAGGCCCCAGACGGAGCGCGACGGGGGTTCAGGCTGGCGAGGACCCCGGGATGGAGCTGAGTCCTCGCAGCAGCAGGATGGCGCTCCACGGGGGATGGACGCAGGAAGCTGCGGTGGCGGAAAATGGCAAAAAGACCGAATCCGACTTACACGCTGAAGAAAACCACTCTCAGTGAGGGGAGTGGGGGGTCCGACCATGACAGCCGGTTCCATTAGGGAAAGTGACACGGGCTCACGGGCTCACGCTCCCGCCTGGGGCGTGTTTATTTCCTCCCTCAACCAAAGCAGTGCTGAGTGGAACACTGACTATTACAGTAACGAGGTAGCGATAGGCTTTGTTGTGTAATGTCAGCCTCATGGTTGTTTGTTCTCTTCCTTTTGAAAGTATCTCGAGTTTATTCTCTGTAAATGTCTGTGGTTGTAGCCGTGGGGAAAGGTGAGGGCTGGGAGGTGGCGTTTCATCCTGTTTCTTCTAGTCCTGCTACTGGTTGGCAGTGAACACCAAGATCTAGTCGTCAGCAGCCCTTTCTCCTGATGGCTGACCTCGGCCTTGAACACAGGACCCACCACACTCTTCCTCTGGAGGGGAGAGAAGAAAGAGATTAATTTCCAAGCAGCAGCAGCAGAAATGAATGGAAAACGGCTGATGAATATCAAGAGGCAACTTAGTTCTCCTGGAAACAAACAAACAAAACAGACAGATGAGCAAAAGCCATGGGAGATCAGACCCGGACAGCAGGCCTTGAGGCTCCTGGGAACTTGCATCTGATTGCCACGAAGGAACAAAACCAACGCGGAGTGGGGAGCGGGGGGCATTCTCAACGAATTCGTCACTTCTCGCGCATTAAAAATGTGAAGTTGATAAACAGCAGGGAGAGTAATAAGTGAGATCCATCACGCATACTAAACCGCTACTTGAATACGTGATGCCGCCTGAACCTGGCGGGTGCTGATTTCCTATAAATACCGAAACTTCATGCTTGTCCCTGAGCTATTCATTACGCTTGGAAAGCCCATGCATAATGAATGGGAAATCCGTTTGTTCATTAACTTGAGAAATGAAAAATCTCTCCCTCCCCGGTTACGTCTCTGATTAATGTGGCTCTGACACAAGTTAGCAGCTCTCTCAAGGCTCCCCAGGCACTTTCTGAGCGATGTGCGCTCGACCGCCCGGCCTGCTGGAACCTGAAGGCTCAGGCGGGTTTTGCTGCAGCGAGGAATGGGGCCCTTCCACAGCACAACCCCAGAACCTGCCCTGGCTCGCTGGTCACCATTGCTGCTCCCGGCAGCTGGAGCCTGTTAGGAACGCGGGCTTTTGTTTAGTGATAGCTGACAGACTCCGAAAAAGACATTAAATTTTTTTTGATTCTCGGTTTCTTTAATCTGTTATAAACAGAGAGAAAAGGAAAAAATAACAGCATATTGTCTTTTCTGTCACGTCTATAACAAGTTGCCTCAAGTGTGGTGGCTTAAACCAACTCAAGTTTATCTTACATTTCCATAGGTGGAAAGTCATCCCCACGTCTCCAGGGCTGAAGTCAGTGGCAGCAGGCTGCTTTCTTCTTCTAAAAGCTCTAGAGCAGTGGCTCTCAACCTTGGCTGCACATTAGAATCACCTGGGAATCTTTTTAAAATCCTGATTTCTGGGCCTCATCCTCCAGAAATTCTGTTTCTTTGTTATGGGGTGGGGCCACAACATCAGTAACAAAGAAACAGAATTTCCAGAGGATGAGGCCCAGAAATCAGGCGCTTAAAAAGATAACCAGGTGATTCCAATGTGCAGCCAAAGTTGAGAACCACTAGGCAGTGGTCGGTAATTTGCGGCTCGAGAGCCACAGATTGGCCCCTTGAGTGTGGCTCTTCCTAAGCCTTAGGAGGACCCTAATTAAGTTAATAACAACGTACCTACCTATATAGTTCAAGTTTAAAAAATTTGGCTCTGTTGACTAATGAGTTTGCTGACCACGGCTCTAGAGGAACATTAATTTCCTTGCCCTTTGCAGCTTTTCAGGTCTGCCAGCACTCCCTGGCTCATGGCCCTTCCAACACCACCTCTCTCCCACCTCATTTCCACGGTGGTCTCCCTGACTCTGACTCTCCCTGTTTGAAAGTCGGCTTGTCAACAACCATGATTCTGCGTGCAATCTGCATTTCCCGTTTGCCATGCAGTCTTTAGAGCAGTGGTTCTCAACCTGTGTGTCGAGACCCCTTTGGGGGTTCAACGACCCTTTCACAGGGGTCACCTAAGATCATCGGAAAACACATATGTAATTACGTATTGTTTTTGTGATCACTATGCTTTAATTATGTTCAATTTGTAACAATGAAAATACATCCTGCATATCAGATATTTACATTATGATTCATAACAGTAGCAAAATTACAGTTATGAAGTAGCACCGAAAATAATTTTATGGTTAGGGGGTCACCACAACATGAGGAACTGTATTAACGGGTCGCGCCATTAGGGAGGTTGAGAACCACTGCTCTAGAGTCACAGGGTCCAGGGAGCAGGATGCGGCCGCCTTAGGGGCTATTGTTCTACCCACCGCACCTCATAGGATTGCTCTAAGGGCCACGGGAGATGCTGAGGGTCACTGTCTTGTACGGTGTCTGCTGCACAGTAAGGAATTGATACACTGCAGCCGTCATTGCTGCTTATTGTTTCATCTTCACAACCAACTTGGGAAGCAGGCTGGGCAGGTGTGATGCATAGCTCAGCAGTTGACCTATGAACCAGGAAGTCATGGTTCGATTCGCAGTCAGGGCACATGCCCGGATTTCGGGCTCCATCCCCAGGGTGGGGCATGCAGGAGGCAGCCCATCCATGATTCTCTCTCGTCACTGATGTTTTTGTCTCTCCCTCTCCCTTCCTCTCTGAAATTAATAAAAAAAAAATATATATTTTTAAAAAAGAAAACTTTGAAGCTCAGAGAGGCGAGGCACTGCCCCAGGCCGGCAGCTAGCCAGCAGCTGGAGAGGGGGCCCTTCTTCAGCTCCGTCTCAATAAACCTTGGCTTCGGATTCTGGGACAGGACCGGGGACAGTGTTGAATGACAAAGCAGTTTCTGGCTTTGAAAAGCAATCACAGCAAAGCCCAATGGTGCCTCTCGCTGGGCCGTGCCAACGCTCTAATGGAAGGCATTAGTCAAATTGGAAACGGGCCGCTGTCCTTAGCTTCAGAGGAAACCTTATTTCACGCCCCGTGGAAAGCAGCCCTGTTCTCCCTGAGCCCTGCCCCCTTCCTGCAGTCTCAGGGCCCTCACCCCCATCCCCCTGGGCACTCCCTGCTGACCCTGCCCAGGGTGTGAGGCTCGAACCTGGGAGGCCCACAGGGAGTGTCAGCCCCCACGCGCTGCCCTGTGGTGACCGCAGATTCTTGGCCGGCTCGGGCCCCTTGGGGATGCTCGCAGCTGGGCTGTGGACATGGGTTTGCTGACAGGAGGGTGGGCGGAGGCACCTGTAGTAGAGTGGACCCTGGAGGGAGAAGACAAAACCGCGGCCTTTCCCATCAAACACCATCGAGGGAGCTGAGCCCTGAGGCCGTGGAGGCATCGGGACTGTGTGCCGGCCCTTGGTGGGCTCCCAGGCCAGGGGGCGAACAGATCCGGACAGAGTCTGCCAACACTCCTCGGCTCATGGCCCGTTCCAGCATCATCAGAGCCAGCAGCTTCAGGTGGTGTCCTTCTGACACCCCCGCTCTGAGCGTGACCATGCCGCTGACCCTGCAGGGCCACACGGGACCAGCCCTCGGCTCTTGTTCGGCCGGGTGGAGCAGGGAATGCAGGAGAGCGCTGGCTGCATCCAGAACACCCCACCTTCATGTCCTTCGCCACGAACAAGTCATCAGTGTGTCCACCTCCTGGTGCCTGAGCCGGTGGCGCAGGGAGGACCGCAGCCCCGGGTGCACGTGATGGCTGGTGCGAGGTCGCCGACCACTTTCTAGAACTGACCACGCCCAGGAGAGCAGGGCCTTCTCTGTCGTGTTCTGTGGCGTCTGAGTGCACAGAGCAGTGCCCGGCGTCCGGCAGACACTCCATCAAGCATTCTCGGTGACGGGCCAACTGAGCCAAGTTTGCAAACAATAAAAGGCTGAGCTGATGCAAAGGACTGTCTACGTTGAAAACGAGAACTGGACTTGCAATCTATCCCCTCCGTCATCACAGAGACCAGTGGGGGCAGCAACACCCTCAGCTGGCGTGGAAGGAAAGGGCGCATGTGCAGGGGAGGAAAGGCACCTCCCAGGCCTCGCGGAGGAGGAGAGCATGTCTCACTTACAAGACAAATGGACGAGCATAAAATGCTGGGTCTCACGCACCATATTTTCACTGCCGGTAAGAGAGGCTGTTCTGCAGTTTGTTGTTAAAACCTGTCACATAAAGAGGAAACTCAGAGCGTGAAGGAAACCTATTGCAATGCTAATGGAGTGTGTCTCTGGCTGGTGGGTAATTTCATTTTCTTCTTCCCGCTTTGGTATAATTTCCAAATCCTTGCGAAGGAGCGTATATTACTTGTGGAACAGAACACATCACACGCCCACACCCTCCCGCGAGGTTTCTTATTACATGTGCGCAGCGCCAGTTCTCTCCATGGTCCCGGTTTGGCGCTCTTGCGTGACTTGTGGTCCTCGCCTCGGTGCTCTCACGTGACTCCTGGTCTCGGGCTCAGAGGTCTCGCGTGACTTGTGGTCCTCAGCTTGGCGCTCTCACGTGACTCCTGGTCCCGGGCTCAGTACTCTCACGTGACTCCTGGTCCCGGGCTCGGCGCTCTTGTGTGACTTGTGGTCCTCTCCTCGGTGCTCTCACGTGACTCCTGGTCCCGGGCTCAGCGTTCTCGCGTGATTTCTGGTCCCAGCTCGGCGCTCTCGCGTGATCCCTGGTCCCCGGCTAGGCGCTCTGGCGCTGACTCATGGAAACGCGGACCTTCACCAGGAGAATAACTGCTTCCTGCACGGCCTGGGGCGTTCAGCTGGCCGCCGACCCAGTGTGGGTCCCTGTGGAACTCAGGCTCTGCGTCTCGCCTCGCGGGGACAGTACTTCCGTGGAGTCGGCAGACGGTGAGCCTGTCCAGTGCTGCCCGGGCCGCATCTATACCAATGCCCGCAGCACCGCGCACGCACGAGGACGGCCGAGGCTCGCAGGTGAGTGACCGCCACCACGCCAACGGGAAGGACGGGGTTTGTCTCGTCCATGTTTCCATCCCCGTCCTCACCAGCGCTGGGCAGTGGCCGGGCGGCCTAGGCACTGAACACAGGCCTCGCTGGCATCCCGCGGGGACGTGCTGACCCCTGAGGCGGCCGAGAGGGGCGCCCTCCCTCCGGGCTCCGCTCTTCTAGGGCGTTTATCTGAGTCAGGCCTAATGTCTCCCTGGTCACAGCCCGACTGAGGCTTTTCAGTGCAGTTACTCCACTCATTACTGGGTTGCTTGTCCTAGAATGGAGTTCAATCCTCTCTCTCTCTCTCTCTCTCTCTCTCTCTCTCTCTCTTTCTCTCTTTCTCTCTCTTTCTTTCTTTCTCCCCCTCCCCTTAACCCCCTCACAGACAGACACACACACACACACTCTGCCCAGAGCTTCTCTCCAAGGCCTTCTCTTTCATTCTTATTCCCCTTCTGAAGTCACCTTCCCTGTGACCTGCTTGGCTCCAGCTCACCATCTCGCTCTGCGCACCCGTGATCTTTATTACAAGCACACCAGGCCGCGCCCCCACCTGCTCAGCGCCTCCCGAGGACTCCCCACGACACAGAACAAGCCTCCCCGAGCTCACGCCGGGCTGACAAACGCCACGGGCATCGGGCTGGCTCTGTGTCTGTCCAGATTGCCACGCTGCCTTCCACGCCACTGAAAATGTGGCAGAGGTTCCCCCGGAAGGTGTCCTGAGCAAACCGACACGTGCCTCGTACCTTCCCGCCCCTGGCTGCACGACCCACGGAGAGAGCCATGAGCCGAGCCGCCGGCGGGCCGGTTGGCCTCGGAGCGACAGCAGCGCCCTGCAGCCCGATGAGTGAAGTTACTGGGTCCACTCCCCCTCCGGTCGCTGTGTGAACACCGCCATGACTCCCCAAGGCTTTCCAAGGGACGCTGAACCCGGAACTCCGAGCAGAGAGCGGACCAGCCATTTACCCAAGACACAGGCGCCGGCGGTAAAGGGTGCCATTTCAGCCAAACCCGGGGCCTCCGTTTCCGCTCACAGCCATGGTACGCAAGTGGAGACAGGGAGTCAGGCAGGAGCCCGATGGGGAGAATGGCAGGGAGCTGTTTCCTAACTGTGTGTTCAAAATCGACTTGTCGTTTCTCAGCAAACGAAGGGACCCCGTGGCCGGCGGATGCCCCTGTGAAGCTGCCGGCCGCGCTGCTGTGGGTATCACCCTGGCCGTCGGAGCTCCTCCCACAGGGGTGTGTTCAGAAGCCGATTGATTGTCCAATACTAAGAAACAAGCAAAGATTTACTCCCGGTGTTCTGTTCTGTTGGCTGCCGTTGTGAACGGGCTTCTGTCTTGATTTCTCTTTCTGGGAGGTTGTCATTAGTACATAAAATTGCAACCCATTTCCGAACTTTGACTTTGGATCTTGCAGCGTCACTGAATTCATGTATTAGTTCTTAAGGATTCCTGGTGGTGTCTGGAGGGTTTTCCGTGTACAGTATCATGTCGTTTGCAAATAGGGACAGTTTTGCTTCCCCCTTTCCTGTTTGGCTGCATTTCCTGTCCTTTCCTTTGTATGATCACCGAAGATGAACTGCTAATACAACGTTGAATCCAGATGGTGAGAGAGGCACCTGCTGTAAGTTGATGAGTGGGCAGGAAACGTCACTGTCCGCGCACGTCGATGCTCCATTCTGAAAACTTGCATCTTTTTCTTTTCTCATCCCCATGGGCAGCCTTTTCCCCTGTGGAGTTTATGTAGATTGGGCTGTAATAACTGTGCTTCAATCTTGTGGACTTTTAGCGTCATCATGGGGTGGGGCCCTCTCTGTGAAGACAGTAAACCCTGCAGCAGTCTGCATACAGCAGGTGCTCACTAACTGGTGAGAACCTAAATGTGATACTGCCCATCCCCTCAGCTGAGGAGCATTGGGACAGCGGGCCACGCGGCTTCAAACCCGTCCCACGCGCCCCACAGAGAGGCTCCATACGACGTGCCAATTAAACGGTTATGCAGCGAATATATAATTTTCATGTTCATAAGCAATCATCTATTATTAAGATTTCTTCTCCATTTAAGTGAGAGGGTCCTTTCTGTGGGAAGTGAGTAAATTGCTTTCTCAGTGGCGGGGATGGGCTGCGTTTTCTTTTCAGTGTCGACATCCTAATCGGAGCCTCCGTGCTTTCCAAGACGCGTTCATGTGCAAACCGCTGTTTGTGGGGTGGGCAGGTTTCCACAGAAGGAAGCGGGCCAGCGAGGGACTGCGTGCGTGATGGACATCACGGGTCTCCCCTAGGCGGGGGTGCTTTCCCAGAGCGCTTTCCACACCAGTTGGCTCTTTTGTTGCTTAAAAGACCCTAAATAACCAGGGTCATGGTCACCACTGACAGACACTGACGCTGTAACCTGAGGACACGAGGCCAGCGAGTGGCATGTCGGTGTCAGTGAGCAGTGGGGAGAGGTGGGAATGGGGGTCCTTGTTAGGGCTGCATCTCTCAGGGTCCCTGAGCTGGACTTCCCTCCTCCGTGTGCATGAGGGGCTGCCCAGGACCTGGCGCACGGGCTCCGGGACCTGTGCAGGGCTGGGCACAGGTGATACCACTGCCTCAGCCCCTGCCTGAGACCCTCGCCTGCAATCTTCCCACCGTTTCTCAGCGCAGAGTCTGACTCAGGAGTCGCAGACAGCGTTGTCCAGCGGGCCTCTGGCCCTCGCTTCTGCTCCCCCTCACTCCCGCCCTGCTCCTGGCTGCCGCCCCGTGGAGCCAGCACTGCGCCCTGTTTATTTTGTGACAGGCACTTGGGTCTCGATGTGAAGGAAGGACCACACCACAGGTCCCCACCTCCTCCCTCTGCATTTCAGATTCCCCTCCTCCCTCCGCTTCATTATAACCTAAGGGTGTCAGGAAGTGAGGCCAACATCGTGGGGTAAATTATTTGCCCTGGTGTAGAGGGATGGAAGGATGGATGGGTGGAAGGATGGGTGGATGGATGCATGGGAGAATGGATGCATGAAAGGATGGGTGGATGGGTGGACAGATGGTTATTGAAATATACAAAGGCCTAGACTTCAAAATTTCGGGTCATTTGAGTCAAGGTGATTTTTAAAATGTTAACATTTCCTTTTACCTGATGACATAAAAAAAATAATGTCTTAGAGGCTCTTTAGAAAATGTAGTGAAACACAGTGAAAAGAATTAAAATCACCTGTACTCCCAACTCTCAGAACCTGTCTTGGTTTTGTATACTTTTAGGCTATTATACTTTTTCTATTTTATACCAAAACAGATCACACACCATAAAACTCTTATAAAATCTATGTTTTCACTTAAGAGAACACTTTATTTTAAAATACATTCAGAGCATGACTTTATCTTGGATTAATAGCTTGTCACCTTTCATTTGATTCTACCACTCTCCCCTGTTGTGGCACATTAAGCGATTTCCCTGGAGTCTATGTTCCTGAAAACAGTGCCGGGTGGACATCCCTGTGCTACAGGAGCGAGGCTGGCTGAGAATTCCAGGTTGGCTCCGGGAAAGAAAGCCTCAGGGCTCTCCCCCCTGCGGCAGCGTCAGAACCAAGGACACCCCGAGAAGGTGACGGAGGGCCGTTGCATGCATCTGGTCTCTTCTGGCTTATCCTGACATCCAGCAGTTTGCCCAGGAGAGCAGATCTAAGGCCGTGTGTGTGTGTGTGTGTGTGTGTGTGTGTGTGTGTGTGTATGTGGTGTGTATGCACGCGTGCGCGCCTACCTGTGTCGTGTGAGGCTTCCGTTGTGATAAAGAAAAGTGATCAGTGACAGTGGTTCTAATGAAGAAGCTTATCAGAACAAATGAGCTCTGGTACATAAATGCAGGAGCGAGCAGGGGCCGGAGGCTGACGAGAGATCGATGGTCTGAGACAGGCGAGGTGCCCTGCATGTCTGGAGCACAGACCGCATGGCCCA
The DNA here is from genome assembly GCF_000327345.1 of Myotis davidii. Classification (NCBI taxonomy): domain Eukaryota; kingdom Metazoa; phylum Chordata; class Mammalia; order Chiroptera; family Vespertilionidae; genus Myotis; species Myotis davidii. The sequence continues at coordinate 700,908 of NW_006282874.1, forward strand.
AGAGGTGACGTGTGAGTCAGAGTTCTGGCTGCCCTGGCTGTCATGCTGAGCAGCTGGGACTTGACCATGTCTCAGGGCAGTCACCTTCCTGATAATCAACAGCATTTGTAATGCAGGTCGCCATGTGTAGAGCACTTCCTTAACCCTCCTGGTTCTCCCAGCCGTGCCCTGGAAGGACTTGTCACGGGCCGCACAGCCAATGAGTGACAAAGGCCCATCTTCTGGAACCTCTTTGGCTGCCCCCGGCCCGGAGAGCTGCCCTCTGGCAGGCTTCCTGTAGTCCTTGATGACCTGTTTACAAATTTGTCCCCTCCCAGGTGCCCTGAGCTCTCTGCACCTACCATGGTGCGGGGCCACAGTGCACACTCTCTATCTGATATAGGATTAAACAAATGAGAACGGATGTAGTATTTCCTTCAGTCTTCCCTAGGCTGAAACACACTGAAACCCACCTGCCAGATCTTTATCCATCCATCCTTCCAGCCACTAAAACCCACCTGTCATCCATCCGTCCTTCCAGCTGCTGAAACCCACTTGTAATCCATCCGTCCTTCTAGCTGCTGGAACCCACCTGTCATCCGTCCTTCCAGCTGCTGAAACCCACTTGTTATCCATCCATCATTCCAGCTGCTGAAACCCACCTGTCATCCATTATGCCCAGCCTGTATCTGCCTTCTGAGGTGCTGGCTCTGCTGGAGTGTGAGGTAGAGGGCAGTCGGGGTGCACGTGCCCCAGAGGTAGGGACCACATACTGCATCCCAGATCGCCTTAGCTGTGGGGGACCTTCACTCATTTTACGCAATCCCTACTGCACACGGCACTCTGTCTCTCTGAGCATGCGCTCTCCATCTAGAGATACTGTTAGGACCTCCTCACCCATTTGACAGCGAGTGTTATGTTACACCATGTATGCAAATTCCTCAGCACTCCGCAGGGGCAGGGCAGACAGTAACGAGAACATAAAGGCAGACTTCCAGGCAGTAGGTTCTCTCAGGCCCCGGCTCCATTGTCTCTCACGTCGAAGTCCCACATCACTAGGATTGACTTAACCCATTCCAAACCCGGACACCCCACCGCAACCAGCGTACACTCAGACCGGTTCTTTCTGATCCCGCACTGCCTCTCAGTTTCCTCCTTCCCTCCCACTCCTTATCTACACTTCATTCTTATTTGTATTTTTTAAATACATTTTTATTGATTTCAGAGAGGAAGGGAGAGGGCAGGAGAGATAGAAACATCAGTGAGAGAATCACTGATCAGCCGCCACCCACTGGGGATGGAGTCCCCAGTTCTCTCTCTTCCAGTCCATCATGATCCAGCTCTTCAGCCGACATTATGTAATAACCTGAATTCATAGCCCCCCAGCGCCTTTCATTCCAGGCCTGCGAGAGCCCCCGGCTCGGTAATCTGCCCTGTGGGGTCACATCAGGCCAGACCAGCTCCCTCCCGCCTGCTCTCCACCAGTCCTCCTGCCCTGATTCCGCCTCTTCCCCACCAGGCGGTCGGGCCCATGTGCTCCCTCTCAGAGGAGACCAAGGCCATTGGAAAGAGTTAGTTCCTTGTGCTTCCAGCCTCTGTCACCTTCAGAGGTCCCATCTTTCTTACATCCCGCCTCCAGGGCCAGAGTGGCTTCCAGGGTCTGTCTACGCCATTGGGCACTGAGCTCACCTCTTCTTGACCCTCAGGTCCCCTCCACACCCTTCCGTTCCTCTCCTTTATCTCCGTCTCACCCTCTAAGCTTCTTTCCGTTTATAAACAGGCTCGATCCTGAAAAAGCAAGCCTTGTCCCTCCCTGGGCTTCCTTGGTAACTCTTCCACTTGGCGGTCCGATCAATCAGTGCCCTCTTCCCTCAAAGAAAACGTTATTCCCCACTCCCCAACAAGGCTTTCCAGTTAAATATTTAAAAACACACACGCATGTTGTTAGTATTATACCAAACATTCCCAAGAAGTGAAAAACGGGAGAAGGCACACTGCTTCCCAGAGGGTGGTGTAACCTTGATTCTCCGACCAAGCAAGGTTTGGAAAGAAAGTTAATATTGGAACCTCTTTAATGGACACCGTGAAACAGTGCTGAGTGAAATGCTGGCAGGCTGCAGAGAACAGGAGACACCGAGAGATGGAACATTGTGACCGGCGGGGCCTATTCCAGGAATGCAAATGTACAGCAACTTTACGTGACGTATTAATGTCACTGATTCCATTAGCAGAAGTGGAAAGTCACTCCCTGATCTGAATAGACAGAAGACATTTCAATAAAATCTCAAGAACCATTTATTGTTGAAAAATGTTAGTAACATAAGTGCAAAGACAGGTAACTGACAGGTAAGTGTCCACGGATAAACTAGTGGGACGGTGTGCACGACATTGAGCTGTCAGAAAGCCTTCTCCCTGCAAAGGCCAGCGGGCTGCTCACTCCCGTTTCTTCAGTTCCCTGCTCTGTAGGGGCTCAGCCAGAAACCTGACATGGGAGATGAACCATTTGTATAAAACATGTAAAGGGAGAATGACAATTACTGCCATTCGCAGATAATACAGCTTTCTCTGTAAGAAACCAACAGACTCTATGAACAAATTATTTTAATTCATAAGAGATTATAGGGGTGTGGCCAACCAAAAACAATGCCATAGTCTATTGCATTTCTACCTGCCCAAGGTTAGAAAGTGTGATTTTCCAAAGGACACATTTAAAGTAGTTACAGATATACACATGGTATCTAGGTCAAAACCTAATATAATATTTGCAAGTAGTTTAAATTTAAAAATGAGCCTTTGCCAGTTTGGCTCAGCACCTCAGTGGCGTCAGCCTGCAGACCAAAGGGTCCTGGGTTTGATTCCGGTCAAGGGCAGGTACCTTGGTTGCAGTCTCCTCCCCGGCCCAGGCCCTGGTCAGGGCTCATGCAGGAGGCAACCAGTCCATGTGTTTTTCTCACACCGATGTTCCTCTCTGTCGTTCCCTCTCTCTTCCACTCTCCCTAAAAAAATCAATGGAAAAATATTTCGGGCGAGGATTAACAAAAAGAAATGGTTAAAAAATTGTATCGCATTAGAAGACCGAAATGGATGTATAGTCATTTTCCTAAATATCAGTTATTTCCAAAGTGTCCTATGGATTCAGTGCAGTTCCAGTGGAGCTTACCAGAGCCTCGTCTGACATTTACATGAAGAAATCAGAGTCCCATTCCTTGCAGACTCCGACCGTCTCCTCTCCTGTTGTCCAGAGGAGCTCATGTACGACCCAGGAGACGGCCCAGGTGTGTGCCGACATCCTGCCAGACGGCAGAGTCTAGTGTGAAGCTGTTGTATTACAAACAGTGGCAAATGGTTGGTAAGAAGGAGGAAAACTGCATCCATGGAGCAAATAGGGAGCAGAGCCAGCCCCGGGCCTGGGAAACTTCCTCTGGGGATTCCTGGGGGGAGGGGCCAGGACAGGGAATGCCGCTAGGGAACTGGGTGGGAGACTTAAAGGTAAAAAGCAAAGAATTTAAGAAGTAATGTAGGAGACGATCTTCATGGTCTCAGGACAGAGAAAAGTGTGCTAAAGAGCACAGAAAAACTAAGATAAAGACAAACTAGGTAAACGTGCGTTAATACAAGAAGACATCCCGCAAATGTGGATACTCAAGAGCCATCCGCTGGGAGAAGATGTTTGAACACACAAAACCAGAGAAGTGCTATGAGTCTGTCAGGAATCCCTTCACACCTACAGGAAAGGGGAAGTGATCCAATGACAGTCAGCAAAAGGCAAGCATTTCGGGGCACAGAAGACACGAATGGCCAGTGACTGTATACAGACATCTGAACAGTGTTGGTCATAGGAAAAGCTCAAGTTCAAACCAGCATGTTCAGTCCATCCAAATAGCCAAGTCTCAGTCTGACCTTACCAGCTGTTAGAGAGAGGCAGCCATGGGACCTTGTGTCCTTTGCTGAAATGAGTGTAAGGTGATGCAATAATTTTGAAAAATAGCATGCTGCTCCCCAGTACATCGGATCATGGGTGCACTCTATATGTAAGCAGTTGCCCTCCTGCACAAAGAAGCTGGCACAGGTGTACCAGGAGAGGCACATGAGGGCATGCCTGAATATTCATGAGCTCATGCATATTCATAATGGCCTTATTGGAAATAGCATGCAAGCGCACAGACACACAGGGGAAATGACCCACATATCCCTTAAGACTGGGATTTCTTAAGTGAGTCCCTCTTTGTACTTTTTTTTTCCAATTATAGTTTACATTCAGTATGATTCTGTATTAGTATCAGATGTACAGCCAAGTGATGAGAAAGTCATGGGCTTCACAGAGTGGTCCCTGATTGCTTTATGTCCCCTCCTGGCCCCCTACACAGTTATCACCATCTTACTCCATTCCCCATGGGTCATCCTCTGTGCTGTCTCGCAACTGCCAGTTTGTGCTGCTTGATCCCTTCACCTTTTTCACCCAACTCCCCAACCCCGTCCCCTCTTTATTCTTAAATGAAACATTATGCAGCCATAAAAATGAATGAATGCACCCAAAGCCACATGACTGACTCTCAAGAACATGATGAGAAAAAATATATACGTCTCAGAAGAATGCATATAATTTAACTCCCATCACAAAAATAAGGAGTGCATTTGAAGAGATACATACATATGCTAACTACAGGAAAGCATGGGACTTAATGACACAGAGTTCAGAGCAATGTCCACGGGTGAGGAAGAACCAGGAGATCGGGTTAGGCAGGGACCCACTTGACCCCTAAGAGGTATGGGCATTGTGCCTTTCCTTCAACTGTGTACAGGGGGTGTGCCCAGTTTAATTTTGTATTGTTATTTTTATGAACATGTATGTGGGTGTAGTATTTATGCATATATGTAATTTTACCTGTTTGATCCATCCTATATGGTAAAAGACTAATATGCTAAGTGTCTGATCGACGGGTTGGCTGTTCAACCAATCAAAGCGTAATATGCTAATGATATGCTAAGGCCACTCAACTACTTGCAATGACGTGCACTGACGACCAGGGAGCAGACGCTCCAACAGGTAGGTTAGCTTGCTGCTGGGGTCTGACCCTGGAGACCTCCTGCGGCCCCTCCCCCGCTAGCCAACCTCCTGTGTCTCTCCCCTGCCCAAATCATGCACTGGTGGGGTCCCTCCGCCTGGCCTGCGCCCTCTTGCAATCCAGGACCCCTCAAGGGATGTTGGAGAGCCGGTTTCAGGGGATTTGCCTAAGCTGGCAGGTGGATATCCCCCGATGGGTCCCAAACTGTGAGAGGGCACAGGCCAGGCTGAGGGACTGCCGCCCCCCCGCCCTCCCCCAGTGCATGGGCCTCTGGTTTCACAATAAAAAATCCTTAAAACAATAGAAAATACATTCACTTCAGCGAGAAAACATTGAAAGCCAATAAGAGAAATGTATTTGAGCTATGTTTTTTGTTGAACTTGTACTTTTTAATGTGAGACACAGAGATGTGGAGGAAACGGGGTGCAGGTCCGGTGACCCCGAAACTGTCACAATTAGAAGGGACCTTCCTGCTCCTCTTACAAATCCTTCCCGTGATAGAGATGAAGAACGAGGGTCAAAGGATTTCTCAGGGTCACTGCGCTCTGTAGAGCAGACTGTTCTAGAGGTGCAGCTGGTGCAAGGCTCCTGACTGTGTTACTCTGTGGAGGTAACGACCTGGCCACTGAGCCTTCTACATCCCCGCCAGGAGCCCGAGAAGGAAGGGGAGCTGGAAGGGACTGTGTTCAAAGGGACAGGAGTCTGGGACACGTGCTA
>NW_006282874.1:706748-711163 GCF_000327345.1 Myotis davidii
CGAGGCATTTTTCCCCAGCACATCCCACGGGTGGCGCCGTTCAGATCCTATTACTCAGGAGGAAAGGAGTCTCGCAGAAAAGGGGCCTGGATCCTGCCTGTGGTGAATTCTTCCCTCTGCAGTTCCCTGGGGAGGGCCTGGAAGGGGCCAGTGCTTCAGTGGGAGAAGTGAGAGCCCTCTGGCCGACTCCCAAGGCCGTCCCCTTTGTCACAGGAAGAACTTGTCCCTGAAGCACTACTGCAGTCGTTTCATTTAACGATTCACAAATTAAAATGACAGAGTTTTATGTACGCATATCCCTTCTCGAGTGAAATATGGTGCCGTTCTTTCCAGCTCAGGAAGGGCGTTTGTTAATGTCATAGGACTATCAACTCAATGGTCCCTTTCCCTCACCGTCGCTGCTGACATTCTAAAAGGCAGGTGATTTGTTACCCGCTACTTTTTGTCGGTAGTAAGTCCAGCATTTGTCAGCAGTAAAGCAAGGGACGCCATTCAGTGGGACAGGGAAGCATGAAGCCTGAGCCGAGGTTTCATCAGTTGTCTGTTACACGCACCTTTCTGGCTACTTCTCGGGGTGTGTTGGAGGGGTCATCGTGAGAATGTGACCCTGGGGTGACCTGTGAGCTGGTGATAGGGGGCTCCCTGCCCCTCCCGTCCTTGGCACACACACTCTACCCGCCGTTCCCACCCAGAGCTGTTTCCCAGAACGTGGCTGTGAGAGAGGAACTGGTGTTGAGACCCTCTGGACAGTGGACGTGGCTGAGCCCCGGTAAGGCCGCTACGTACATTTGGAAGATTCTGGAGGGCGGGTGCAACAGCCCAAGACTGGCCTTGGAGTTCCCTCACGTCTTAACCCTGCCACCTGCCCATGTGGAGGGGCCTGCCTCTGTCTTCGATTTCCCCCCGTGTCTGCGTCTGTGTTGGGCCAGTTTCAGATTTCACCCAGGAAACTCCGAGTTTGTGAACCAACTGAGTGGAAGCCACATGTGCAGACCCTGGGACCATGGCTCACCTCCTTGTACGTTGGAGAAGTTCTATTCTCTATCCGTGCCTCAGTTTCCTCACCTGGGGAAAATCGGACGGTAATAGCTCCCGTCTCCTGGCGCAGTCCTGTGACGTGTGGGTGTGGTTTTGGGGTGATTATCTAGTGGTTTGGGAATGTGTGTCTCCACTTATGTTACAGAATCGGCTACTCAGTGCTGTGTATACAGACAAACTCAGATCCAGTGGCATCAACATGAATTTTTTGGGGCCCCATTACTGGCTGCTGGGGGTCAGACAGGTCGCACCATGAGCTTCCTAGGCAACTTGGAGAGAAAGAAAGTAGAACTGATGAACATAGCACCCCAAGCTCCTTTTCTATTTCTCTGACTCATCCCAACATTCAAGAAATCACATTAGCTCCCACCTGTGGAGCCCTCATTCGGCATGAGACACTGTCCTGAGTTTGAATCCCTTTACATCCACGTCAGCTCTAATTCATGTAAACTTCACCACCGACCTATGGGATGTGGTTGATCATCAGCCCTGACACTGTACAGGCAGGAACCTGAGACACAGTTCAGTCATGGGGTTCCGAGGATGCAGAGAGGAGCAAGCCAGGCCTCAAGGCCAGGCACGCTGCCGGCGCTGCCTCCTGTGGGCAGGAAGCGACGTCCTCTCTCAGGCACCTGGCTCCTCCCAGTTGTCCTAAAATGAAGGGGCCTCCCAGGGTCCGAGGGGAGGCTCTTTCCCTGTCCCCTGGTCACATGGGACGTGGAGCCTGCTAAGCATTTCCTGACAGTTGCTCCTTGTTGCCACAGGATGTCACCATTAAAACCGGCCTACGGGACACAAGAAAATGCTGGGCCTCTCTGCCCACCCTGAGCAGAACCCCCTGCGGCCCAGAGCTAGGCTCGGCCAGAAGGACCCCAGGCTTAGCGGTGTCGCTCAGTGCTCAGCTCTTTAAAAGGGAGTGTCACCTTCCAGCCGCCCCGGAACACTCCCAGCTGCTCACCTCTGCGCATGAAGGTAAGATGACACCGTGCATGGCTCTTGGCTCCTCTTGTGGGACCCCCGTGGTAGACGACTTTGCAAAAGCTATTTCCGCAGTGGAACTGGCAGAGGTGGCGTTTCATTGGATGAGTGGGGAGGAGGAGACTGGGACCAGGAAGCCTCGTATGACGGGTTTCTGACACGTGTGGTCCCTGGATGGCGCGTCATTTTCTGGGAAGACATGACCCTGGAGGGTTATGTCTCTCTGCTACTCGGTGGTGCCCGCCCTGGGCAGAGGCCGGGCCTTTACCTCTCGGAACCCCACAGCCCCCTTGGGGTTCAGAGCCACGCCCTGTGGGGCTGAGAATGTGCCAGTTCTGAGCAGGGCACTGCATGGAGCCTGTGCCCCAGGAGGGCATCACTCCAGCTGGGTGACTGATGGGGGTCGTGTTGGCCACCATAGGGGATGACTGTTGCCATGGGGAGGACCCTTGGGCCCTGACACAGAGTCATGCCCCCACGGCTCCCTAGTGCTACATGGGTGCTCCTGGACCCCGAGGCACAGCTCCTGTCTCTGTCCCTCCTTCTTGTCTTGTCACCCCTAGTCCCTGAGCAGCAGGGTCTGAAGAGGAAGACTTTCCAGTGATAAGTCATAGGCTTGGGCAGGGCTGGGCAGAGGAGGTCTTAGGAATGCCTCGGGGATGGCACGGGTTGCATGTGTCATTTGAGGTTCTCTCCAGGTTCATTAAGATTCTAGACACAGCTCAGCTGGCGTGGCTCAGTGGTTGAGTGTCAACTTATGAACCAGGAGGTCATGATTTGATTCCTGATCAGGGCACAAGCCCAGGCTGGGGGCTGGATCCCCAGTAGAGGGCATGCAGGAGGCAGCCAATCAGTGTTTCTCTCTCATCCTTGATGTTTCTCTCTCTCCCTCCCCCTCCCCCTCCCACTCCCCCCTCTCCTTTCCTCTCTGAAATCAATAAAATATATTTAAAAAAAGATTCTAGACACAGATGGCAGAACATTGTCCATATGTATGTGTATAATTTATTTTTGGTTCAAAAATAAAAGTTTCCTAAGAGTGGACATTGAAAGTCTCACTTGCCCATCCAGCTCCACGCGCCAGCCCATCTGCGTGGCTAATCCCCACTTTGCAGGTGCCTCGCGCAGCCTGCCCGCACATATATTTATGCCGACGCGAGCAAATCCAAACGCACAGCTGCCTCCCGCCTTCGTTCATGCGAGTCGCCTGCTTGTAAATACTGTTCTGCACTTTGCTTTTCCACTGAACAATATATCCTGGAGGCCTCTGATCCGGGCCATTGAAACACATCCCAATACAAGGGAGCCCTGTGCTCCCGGCACCTCTCTCTCCTGCCGGGGGCCAGCAAATGCAGAGGATGATGCCGGGCACCTGCACAGACTCTCAAAAATACGGTCGCAAGAAAATGCACTGGTGACAGCAAAATCAACGCCATGCGATTTTGATCACAGTTTAAGGACAAAAATTGTGAAAGAAAGGCGTCCGTCCATTTTCTCGCTGGAGAAATACGTATTCGTTTACTTGCTATTCCCCAAGCATTTGCTGAGCACGTGTGTGGTCCGAGGCTTGGCTGGGTGCTGCAGGGAGGGCAGGCCCAACAGACAGGGCCTCCGCTCCCTGGTGGGACTGCAGCACACCCTCTTCCCCCCAGTGACGCCAGGTCTCATAGCCTCCGTACCCAGCCTGCCTCCTTGCCTGTCCCTGCCTCCCCTTCCAGGTGTCTTCCCTGATTCCCTGCCTCCCCCGCCCCAGTTAGGTCAGCGGCTGGTCAGGCTGATTGCAGTTGCTTGCTTACAGTCTGCGTCTCTTCTGGGCTGTGAGTCAGTGCAGCCCCGTCTACTGGAGGGAGCTCTGGTCCCCAGTGCCCTCTCCCAGGCTGTTTTCTCATCTATAGTCGTCCTAACAGTGATGGTGAGAACAGAACTCTCCACCTGCAATGCCTGGGGAAGATGCTGAGTAGATGTTTGATGCTTCAACCCCCGCCCCGCCCCCATTCTCCTCTCCACTCTGGACCCCAAAGCCCAGATGAAGTCGGTTACCAGTAAATGATGGGTTCCTTGCTTGGTGGAAGAGGCGCAGCTGCCTGTATCAGAGGCAGAGATTGCTCAGGGCTTTCCCCCTTGCTCAGGCATCCACTGGGTTTAACACCCTCTTCAAAGTGTAACACCCTCCCCAGCCACGTGATGTGTGTGGGCTCATTTCCCTTCCCCCAGGGGCCTGGGCAGGACCTTTGACATTCGACCTGATCCCAGGCTTCCAGTTCACAAGGGCAACTACAGACTCTGCGGAGACAGCATGCTCCAGGCCAGGAGGCCTACAAGGCTGGGGGGCTTCAGTCTGGCCGCAGCGCCCCGCACAGGCCTGGCGGGCGAGCGGGCGGGGCCAGGCTGGGAGGGGG
>NW_006282874.1:711205-719958 GCF_000327345.1 Myotis davidii
CCGAGGTGAGCAGAGCCCGCAGGCGGGCGCCCGCGCAGCCACCGGTCCCTTTTCCGTGTTGGCAGCGAATCCCCTTCCTTCGCTGCGTCAGCTGCGCGGCTTGCCTCAGGGCCGGTTGGCCGGGGCTGCCCGGAGGCCAAGGCCGGGCAGCTGTTGCGCCAAGGGGGACAGCTGCGGAGTTCCATAACCATAGCAACCGCATCAGCACCGCGGCGCCGGTGGGGAGGGCAGCATCCTCTCCTCTTGCTGCTCCTCCAGGTAGCCTGGCTGCCCGCGGGGACCAGGGACGGAGACCCAGCTCACAGGTGCCGGACTCCCGGGTCCGCCCACCGCTGCTGCAAGTGTTGGCGCTGAAGAAGGTGAGAGAGGAGCTAGAGGGACCTCGGAGTGGTGCCCAGAGGCGGCGGCAGAGGGGAGCCCTGCGGTGGAGACAGGTAGGTGAGAGCACTCGCGGTCCGAGGCAGCAACTCTGTCTGTGGCTGTGACGTTTCTGGAAGCCTGGTTGCTAGTTGGATGGTTTCTCTTACTTAACAGGGATTCCGCCTGGAAATGTGGTTTCTCTCCGTCTGTCTCCCCCAGCCTCCCTGTCCTCTGGTCTTGGGCACATCTGGGCAGGTCTGGAGAGGCCAGAGGGGGACATCCAGTGGGGAGATGTGGGGTGAATGGGGGGTCCCCTCCGAAGTCCCGGATGGAGGCTGAGGGAGGGAGTACATCTGGACCCCGAGCAGCAGGTCCTCTGAGCCCTTGAACCTGGGGCAGGTTGGGGCGAAGACCCCCTTGTGGTGAAGGGGCAGTGGTAGCGGTTCCCTGTAATCCAGGAGGACCCAGAGGCCAGTCTGGCTGTGGGTGGGCCGGGGACAGGGTGTGTGTGTATGGTGTCACTGCAGCTCAGCTGTGACATGCACAGGGACCAGTGCACCACAACCCTTGGTCTGGGAAGTCAGCTTCAAAGCCAGCAACTGCAGGAGATATGTAGGTGAGGGAAGTGGTAACTGTGGCCGTTTGGGGGCCCAGGGGTGTCCCTGAGTTTATCCTGTTACTGCCTTTGGCCACTGGGGCTGGGTGGGAATAGAAAGATTATAAACTAGCAGTCAAGACGCCCCTTCCCTTTCTCCTCTCCCCTTCTCTAGCCACCCTGCACCCCCACTATTGCCAGCAACACACACAACAGAGGATATAGGGACACCCCTTCTCTCCTCGGCCACTCCCGGGGCTCCAGCCATTGGCAGACTCTCCCACGTTCAGATGCTGCAGGATCTGCCTCAGCTCTGTGTGAACCAGGGAGGCACCTCCACCAGGCTTCATGCTCTGGGTGTTAACAGATGTGTTAGTGGAGAGGCACTGGGCTGCCCACCGCAGTGATGGGCTGTTAGCTTCATCCGCAGGCCAGAGGCAGGGGCAGAGGTCAGGCCAGCAGGGGCCAGGGCCCCGGACGCCTGCGGGGAGGGAGATCAGGTCAGGTGAAGCAGCTGGGTCTAGAGCACAGCTTCCTAATGCTGTGACCCCTTAATACAGTTCCTCATGTTGTGGTGACCCCCAATTTCATTGTTACAAATTGAACATAATTAAAGCACAGTGATTAATCACAAAACAATATGTAATTATATATGTGTTTTCCAATGGTCTTAGGCAACCCCTGTGAAAGGGTCATTCGACCCCCAAAGGGGTCGTGATCCACAGGTTGAGAACCGCTAGTCTAGAGTCTATTGCTTATGGGTAAGTGGACCTCTGGGCAGTTTCTGGGTTGGGCAGTCATTGATTCTTGTAGGGCCCGCTCTTTATACCCCGGCCTCCGGGGGCAGTGATAAGTAAGAGGCCCTGCTCTTTAATTGGCTTTTTAATTTATGCTGTAGTTCTGTTGCCTGAGGGGATGGGATGTGGCCTGCATGTCATCTGGGACTTGTTTGTAATGAGGGTGATATGCCTGTGTCCCAGGCAGATGGTGAGGGGGAGAGAAAGGATGGGTTCTGACCTCATCCTACACCTGCGTGTGACCTTGATTGTCCCCACCTGAGACTCCTCCTCATCTGGAGAGTGGGGACACTAACCCTTCCCGCAGCTGGCCTGCTCTGGTGACAGTTGAGTGGGATGGTGGAGAGGACGCATGGGGAAGGGCTTCTGAGAACCTCATGTGCCACGAAGTTAAAAGCAGTTACCATTCTTTTAAAAAGGAACCCCTTTCCTCTACCAGCAAATCATCAAACAGACGTCAGCTCTGAGAAGGGAGTAAGATGATGGTCGGTGACTCACAGTGGAGACACTGTGCTCTGGTCCGAGACACACTCGGGGAATAGAAAGAGGCCTTTATCGGGGGACACGGCATGTCATCTCCTTGCTCACAAGTGGTGAAGGTCAAGGGCTTTGGCCTCAAAGGCAGGACTCTTTGTCTCTTTGGGAACATTGGGGTCTGCTCAGCACAGGGCTAAGCACTTAATAGCGTCACCAGATCTGCACACAGTGGGGGGTTCATTTCCATGTGGGTTAGGTGGGTGCGTTGGACACACAGGGGCTCCTTGTGGGCAAGGTTCCCTTTCATTCACCTGTGCTCCGTCATGCCTGGTACTTGCCAGCTGTTTGCCCGCTGTGGCTGAGTGCCCACAGCTGGACACAATGGCCAAGGGGACCACAGTTCTTGGAGGAGCCGGGACTTGATTACAGTGTGTCCTGCTCCTTGAGACCCCTCCTCTTGCTCATGCTGGTCTCTGTCCAGAATGACTGACTCTCCCTTCCGTCTTTCCTTCAGGACGCAATGCAATGCCTCATGCTCCGGGAAGCCTTCCTGGCTCTCCCCTCTCTCCCATAGCTCTTTGGACCCACTCCGGGTTGGCCTGTGCTGTCATGCGTGCACACATGCCTGTCCTCGCTCTCGAGTTCATGCTTCCTAAGCACAGGAGCCTCCCCTGATCTTCTATGGTCATGGCCCAGCAGCTGGTGCAGCGACGGCCATGGTGATGGCTGCTGAACGAGTGAGTGAGCCTCGCCGGCCACATGACCACCTGCTCCGGGGGCGGCTGGCACAAAAGAGGTCCCATCCGCTGTCCCCATCCCGCGTGTCCGCAGGCCGGGAGGATGCTCCCTGGGCTGGCTGCAGGACTAGGGCCGGCCCCCTGAAGCAGAGGGAAGGAAAACAGAAATGCCTTGTTTGCCTTGAAATGCTCATTGTTTGTTAGGTAGGCACTTTAGGGTAACTGCGGTGTGGAATGGCCTTCGCATACTGCTTGCTGAAAACATCTGATGGAAGATTTTAAACTTAAAATGTATTTCCCTCCCTTCCACTCCTTGACCTCAGCTCCAGTCCAGTGGAAAGGCACGTGGGCTGGATTGAGAAAACCTAGATTTGAATCCTGGCTCTGAGGGGACTCGGACCTAGGACACTGACTTCTGCGTGCCTCAGTTTCCTCACTTGGTAACTGTGGATGCTTATGCCCATCTCACAGAGAGGGCGAGGGCATGGAGTGGCCAAAGAGCTGTGCAGTCTTGGCAGTTTCACAAACTGCAAAATACTCGCGCCAAAGCATCATTTATTTTTCTTGTTATTTTTTTGTCCTGAAAAAATGAGCCAAATCTCTGTCTAATGAACACAGCCTCGGCAGATGGGCGGGAATCCCGGCTCCCGCACTTGCAAGCTCCGAGTGACCTTTAGCACTCACCCCCACCCCCCCAGCCACTGGCCTTATCTGATGCCACGATAATGACCCCGGGGGGGGTGGGGGGCCTCGGGAGATGCACGTGAGGACAAGAGCCATGCCCGGCACTTCCTGCATGAAGTGATAGAAATTTCCAGAACTTTTTGAAATGGCCCAAATGCATTTTCTACTTTTGTTATCTACCTGTCAGAGAGGGGATGGGGGGGCGGGGGAGAGAGAGAGAGAGGTCAGAGAAGATAGCGATAGACCCCATGGCCCACAGCCCCTTCCCCTGCGAGGGGCCCCAAGGGCATGGAGTAAGCTGAAGGTTCAGATTCGGGAACCACGTCCTCACTCCAGCTCTGAAACCAACCGCTGGCAGGTCTGTTGCCCTGGTCTCCTCACCTCTCTGGGCCCCATTTCTTCTCTAACTGCCCTGGCTGATGACCCCCTGGCTCTTTCCTTGTCCACACTGACCACAGGGTCTGTGCCATTGCCTGTCCAAAAGTGAAAACAGAAGGCACACCCTGTCTGGCCTGCTCGTACCTTAAAGACTTCTCGCTTCTTTCCTGCACCCTCGGCCTGGAGGGGTCGTCCTGCTGCTTCCCTGGCCCCCTCCCGCCCCTCGTTCAGTCCTTTCTCTTCAGGGCCTCCGTGGACCACATGCTCCAGACTCCCTCCCCCCCTCCCCCGCTTCCTGTTCCCTGCTTCCGTCTTTTTTTTCTTTTTTGCTCTTATTCTTCTTATTCTTCCTCCTCCTCCCCTCCCCCTTCCTCCTCTCCTCCTCTCCTCCCCTCTTCCTTCTCTTCTGTCTCTTCCTTCCCCCCCCTACACCCTCCTCCTCCTCCTCAGCCTTCCTCACTCTCAATGGTTGTACCGCCAGGACAGAAGTGCCTGTGACTGTTCTGACCACCTCCTGCAGGTCTGTGGGTTCCTCCTGGGGGACATGGCCTGTGTGTAGCCGCAGGGCATTTAGCACAGCTCCCCAAGCTCACTCGGGAGCAACGAGCAGCGAGCAGTGCTTCTGACGCTCATGGAGATCTGGGGCGGGAAAGCTTCCATCGTGGGACCCCCGGCTTCAGCTCAAACCACAGCCACAGCCCATGCGAGCACCTCAGAGCTCCGGTCAGAGGGAGGGTCCAGGCCAGGGAGACAGGCGGCTTTGGCCACAGCCACCTTCTCCCTGGAACTGCCCGTCCTGCCTCCTCAGCCACCCCTGACAAGTGCCTTTCAGTTCAATGAAGAGACACTTCCTTGCCAGGACTTCCTCCGCCTGGCGGTGGCCAGCGCCCCACTTGCTCTGGGTGCAGATGGTATGGGTCACGGCTGGGCAACATCTCTGCTGGAGCCAGTAGCACCACAGGTAGTGCAGGGCCGGGCTCTGCTGAATGCAGGGAGAAGAGCAGCACCTGTGGGGCGGTTCGTAACCTTAATTGTTTCAAGGATCGCTTTGTGCATCTAAGGAAATCTAGAGTCATTCTTTTCAGAATAAAGCAAAACAACCAGATGTGTCATTGGGGCATGTCCTCTGGTGGCCCCCCTAAGGGTTCCTGTCCCCTGGAAGGGGGGAGCCTGTAGCCAGTGTCCCCCAGGCGCTGATTCTCTGGGGAAGCTCGAGACAGCGGGTTACACACCGGGCGCCTCTCGGAGAAATGGAAGAACTCTGTCTAGACTGAGACACCCTTTACAGTGAGACGGGCGTGGGTTCGAATCCCAGCTCCCCCTGCAGCCAACAGCTTGTCTCTTTTTGGGGGGATGCTCCAGTTTGAAACCTGAGAATCTTGCATCCAGGGAACTCCCTCCCCTGGACACCCCAACGTGACTCAATGGTTGAGGTTCAACCTATGAACCAGGAGGTCATGGTTCGATTCCCAGTCAGGGCACATGCCCGGATTGTGGGCTCGATCCCCAGTGTGGGGCGTGCAGGAGGCAGCCCATCAGTGATTCCTTCTCATCATTGATGTTTCTCTTGCGTGTGCTCTCCCTTCCTCTCTGAAATCAATAAAAATATATTTTAAAAAGCTTTCAGGAGAACAGAGCAAAGTGGTTATCAGCCAACACAGCGGCGAGTGACAGGCACCCAGCCTGGCGCAGGGGACCCATGTCCACTGCATTGCAGTTGGCATTTCCATTGGAGCCCCCACGCCTTCCCATAAGTGTTTCAGCCGGTGTCCCTCCAGAACAGTTACATAGTGCAGCACCTGACTCCTTCGTGAGGGGCACCGACCTCTCTTCGCTTAGGCTGTCAAATTTAAAAATGATAACAGACAACACAACAATAGCTGTCTGGCGTGAATGAATAAAAATTACACCTATTTTATTTTTTGTCGCATCAGCAAAAATAATAGTATTTTTTGGGGTGCCGCAGAATTTTAGTAATTAGTTTTTGTGTGCCATGAGATGAAAAAGGTTGAAAATCACTGCTTTTAGATAAATTCCCCCACAGCCACTTCCTTGGGGCTCCTGCCATTCAGACATACCATCCTCTGAATGTCTGTGCCCAAGGGACTCAGTAGAACATGCTATCAACACCCCTTTGTCAAGCTGGGCACCCATGCAGTGCTACCACAGGCCCCATCTCGATTCGGACACACTTGCTCTCTCTAGAAGCGTCCTTGGTCGGGTTGCAGTGGGTGCCAGCCACACTGGTTCCGGCCAGCCGGGCCAGTCACCGAGGCACACACTGTCCTGGCCACTGACCATCGGCCCCTGGGTCTTGGTCTTCCTCCCCGGCCCAAGCCCTGCCATTGCCTTGAGGCCTTCGAGGTTAGCCCTGTGGCACCTGGGCTGACCCTTCTCTCGGGCAGCTTTCCTCTCCTCCACTCAGCTGGATGCATGTTCCCGTCATGAGTGATGTGTGTTCACTCGTGCATCACGCTTGTGTATGTAATCCGTTGAACACAGCCTCCTCGCCTGGCTCACTTGCTATACCTTCCATGGTTGTCATTCTTTTCTTTATGGAAGCCTATGGCCAATGGTCTTTCCTCTTCCTCTCAGTTCATCAGCTCCTGACTCCCGCTATGCGACATTCTTCCCCAAACCTAGGCGTCACCCATTTCTCTCCAGGAAATTGGATGTTGCTGTACCTGTATTGACCTTCATTTCTTTAACTCTGAAACATGGCAACAGGCAACCCATTAAGAAGTTTGAACAAAAATTCAATGAATAAAAATAAAATTTCAAGAGTCCATTTGTAATACTTGGCTCCAAATAGGTGATTAATCAGTGCTGCTTTTTTTTTTAAAGAAAATTTTATTGATTTTGAGAGAGAGAGAGAAACGTTGATGTGAGAGTGAAACCTTGATCAGTTGCCTCCTGCACACCCCTAGCAGGGATGGAGCCAGCAACCAGGGCATGTGCCCTGGCTGGGAATTGAACCAGCAACCTTGTGGTGCAGGGGAATAATGCCCAACCGACTGGGCCACACCAGCCAGGGCGAGTGTTTATTCTGATTAAAGACTAACCTGCAGACTTCAGTATCTACTAAGAGGATGGTGAGGTTGACATTCCACTGCGGACCGAACTTGGAGGTGACTCTTCCTCAAAAGGAACCTCTGGGGGGTGGACCAACGGGCTTCCCTAGGTTTCATAGGTCGGACGTTGGGGTTGTGAGTGAAGGAACTTGGAGATCTCCATGCCCTGGAGTCTTGGGGGGCAGCAGGCCTGCGGCACTCAGCAGTAAGTCACGGTGACAGTGAGTCACCAAGGGAAGACGAAATGACAGCTGGGAAGGCTGCTGAAATAAGGCAGGGAGTAAACTCCTAAAATAAGTCCCATCAGGAGTCGCTGCAATTAAATGTGGAAGTATTTGCTGTTCTGAGGAGTCAGTATACTTTTTCTGAGAAGCTGATTTCTGGGTACATCACCACAGCTGAGCTCTGACTGCAGAGTGGGGGACGGGCCTGGGGTGTGGTGAAACTGCGTTGGTTTTACATCAGCATATAAAATGCACTGGAGAATAAATTGCCTTTTTTTAGTCTGTTTAAAGGAAATATTTAAAGATCAGATTATCCTTGGAATCTTGTGCCCAGGCTAGAATAGCAAGCTCTGGATTTAATGTGCCAGCCTGTGCCAGCCGTTCCGCAGAATAAAATGAATATTAATATAATTGTTTCTGAATAATAGGATGAGATTTCCTTGTGCGTTGTTTCCCCTCTTCTTTTCAAAAGGTGGTGGATACTGGAAACAACAACAAAAAGGTCAGAAATCCTCTTTCAGTGATAGCTTGGGGTTGAAATCTGTGGTGTAGCGCAGGTGAGGGGGAAGCTCGAAGCACCTACTATGTGCTAGCGACCGTAGTCCCTGGAGCTAAATTTATTCATTCTCCGTGCAGAGTTCTTGCTAGCCCTCTTTAATGCGGAGGGGAGGGAGGCACAGGGAGGGGGGCACAGGGAGGGGAGATGATTTGCTTACAGTTCCACAGCCAGCAAGAGTGAAAGCCTTGGCCTTGCTGGTGTGGCTCAGTGGCTAGAGCGTCAGCCTGTGGACTGAAGGGCCCGGATTCTATTCCGGTCAAGGGCACATGCCCGGGTTGTGGTTAAAGACTAACCAGTTGGGGGGGTCGGGGTGGGGGAGAGGGTGGTGTGCAGGAGGCAGCCAATCAATGGTTCTCTCTCATCATTGGTGTTTCTATCTCTATCTCCCTCTCCCCCCCTCTCTGAAATCAGTAAAAATATATTAAAAAAAAAAAAAGAGTGGAAGCCTGAACCTGACCCCAAATTGGTATAATCCCCGTGTGTCTTCCTTCTCAGCTGCCGCCCTATAGATGCCCCTTGTGAAGGGCATTTAAACCTCAGCTATTGCTCATAAAAACAAACAAACAAAAACCATATTCAAAACCATTCCATCAAAGCATGTGGCTTTTCACCACTCAGCCATGTGGATCTGGGGAATGAGCCAGCAACCCAGGCATGTGTCCTGACCGGGAATTGGACTGTGACCTCTTGGTTCATAGGCCGACGCTCCACCATGGAGCCACGCTGGCCTTTGTGGAATGTGCAGAACACGTCTCTCCCAAGGCTGTTTGTGGCGATGCCATTGCCGGGGCTGGGTCCTGGCTGCCCGAGCTCATTCTGTCCATAGCTTTATGCACGTCGAATTGACATAGTGTTCTCTCTCTCTCTCTCT
>NW_006282874.1:720061-721627 GCF_000327345.1 Myotis davidii
AACTACCAGTTGGTCAAGGACAGTCTCCCTGTGTTTGCTTTCACTGCTGTTTGTTGATTGCACTGACCTCCGGCTGTGTGCTCCCATAGCTGCCTTCAGTACCCAGAGACTTTAGGAAACTGCTTGAAAAGACATCAGGCTGAATCTGGCTCAAACCACGGCTTTGATTCTTTGGAGTATTGTTCCCATTTTGGGAAGCGTTTAGAAAGGAAATGGTCCTAGGGTTTGGAATGCTCTGGTACATATGTTTCTGTGTGGAATAGGGGATCTGTAGGGGCAAGAGCAGGGGCTTCACCCTAGGGGAGTGTAAGGTGTCCCGAGGATGCTGTGTGTCACCCTTTAGGCACCATGGATCCTTAAATGAGCTTTAAGCACGGAAGTAAAACAGTGTTAGAGGAATGGAAATCTCCCATTACCAGGACCGCAAAAGGAGCCTCACCTGCAGACTGCCTTGGAGTGTTGACACGTATCAGCTTCTGTACGTCCTGTAGGGATGTTGCTGGAACAGAAATTCTGTTATGAAAATGTTCACTCACCCAGAAGAGTTGGAAAAAAAGGCATGACACATACCTACAATTCCTACACCTAGATTCAGCCGCCGTTAGCATTTTGGAACATTTGCCTGCTCTGCATATGAATGCGTGTTTTCCTAAATCGCTGGAAAATACATTGCAGAGTTCAGACAATCCATTCCAAATGTTTCATCACGCTCAGCCAGGAGAAGATGGTCTTCAGTGTGACTCTAGTGAGGAAAATGAAAATATATTCCATAGCACCTCTGCTCTTTGTCAGAAAGAAGTTAGTCTATTTGTGTGAGTTTATTTCTGGGTTTTAGGTTTTATTCCATTGATCCATTTGTCTGTTTTTCCCCCACCAATACCACGCTCTCTTTAGCTTTATAGTAAGTATTGAGTTCTCCAACTCTGTTTTTCTATAATTCCATGTGGGCTAGTCTGTATTTTTTGCCTAGCCATGTAAACATTAGGATCCGTTTATAAATATCCATAAAATAACTTGATAGGATTTTGATTGGGATTGAATCTGTAGATCAAGTTGGGAAGAATTGCTATCTTGACAATGTTGAGTCTTCCTATCCATGAACATGGAATATCTCTCCATGTGGTTAGTTCTTTGATTTCTCTCATCGCAGTTTTGTGCTTTTTCGCATATAGATCTTGCATACATTTTGTTAGATTGGTGCCTCTGTGTTTCATTTCTTGAGTGCTGTTGTTTTATGGAAAATGAACAAATGGCCTGGTAGAGAGGAATGGGGATGTTTGATATTAGGTTGCCGGATGAAAGTCTAAATTTGAAATGAGCAAAGTGTTTTAAGGGTAACAGAATAAAAGTTGAGGTCCCTTAGGACACACAGATGTGAGCTAGAAATAGCCTGCCTGGCTGTTTTGGGTAAAGAGTAAAGACTTACATAGCCTGGGTATTGAAAAAGAAGAATTGCGCACACACAGAGACCACATACACACACACACACACACACACACACACACACACACACACCAGTTAGTGAAAGCATTTGATCCAACTCAGGGAGCGTGGCACCTCTCACTG
>NW_006282874.1:730603-734348 GCF_000327345.1 Myotis davidii
ATTTTGCCCCTGAAATTTGCAGAGCTGTGGGACATGTCCTAGCCCAGGCCCTCAAATTCCCTTTCCCAATCCTCCACTCACAATACTGGCTATTTGAGAATATAGGTCTGTTGGCGGATAAAAATTCCCACATGCTGGAGTTTTCTGGTTGATTTCTCATAATGCCACTTCCCTTGGTGCTCTGCCCCCTGTATTTCAGAAACTCAGAACATCTGGTCTAAGGCAGTAGTGTCCCATGGAACTTTCCATGGTGAGCATGTCCTGTATCCATTGTCCAATGCGGTCACCATTGCCACAGGTGGTTGCTGAGCCCTTGAAAGGTGGCTGGTGCAACGAGGAAGCGAGCTCCCCTTTTCTTTAAGAACTTACACGTGAGGAGCCACATGTGCTTCATGGCTCTGCTGCTGGCCCAGATCTAGGGCTCGAATCAATCAGCTCTAGTGCTTTAGGAGGACGCCGGGGGATGCTTACCTGTGTTGTGCAGCTTTAAAGGTCTGGGCTCTCCGGGCCGCAGGCGAACACGAGGGTTCCCTGGTTGCGCCCTCGGACACAGCAGCATCTATCGAACGCCCCGCCAGCCACGTTTGCAGGGTCTTGTGCAGGCGAACAGCATGGCCCCTGGAGGCTTCTGATAAATGTGGCTGTTGGGGGAGGCGAGGATGACAGAACTTGGATGGCCAAGGACTGATCCCCGACTGCTCCTGAGCGAGGAGATGGATCCTGGAAAACCACTAGGAGAAACACTTTGTCACCACATTTCGTCTGGCGTCCGCCTCTCCTCCCCACTTTATCACACCTCCTGAACACACACCTCTCACTCCAGTGAGAATAGACGGCGTCTCGCCGGGGGACACATGGCCTGCTCCTGAGTCATCAGAGCCAGTGTGTGTGACTGTGCCACACGGTCTCTCTGAGGGAGAAACACACTTAGCTAAGCGGTGGGTGCAGAGCCATGTTCTCCCGTCCCCTGAGCTAGCCACAAACTAACAACACCCAGCCCTCCGTCCAGGTGCCGAGGACCTTTCAATCCAGAAAGATTTCCTCCTTCTTTTTTCAGTCCTTACTCGGGGATACCTTTGTACTGATTTGAGATGGAGATAGATAGATAGATAGATAGATAGATAGAGAGAGACAGAGAGAGACATATCGATGTGAGAGAGAAGCATCAATTGGTTGCCTCTCGTTTGCACCCTGAACAGGAATCAAAGCCACAAGCTGGGTATGCGCCCTGACCAGGAATCGAACCTGCAACCCTTTGGCGCTCGGGATGATGCTCCAACCAGGTGAGCCACTGGCCAGGTCGCAAAGATTTCTTATAAGCCCGTCTTGGCATAGATACATTCATCAGGGTCACCTCCCAAGCTGAAAGACAAGGTCACTGTTGTTTTAGATTTTTAATTCAGCTGCTGAGTCATTCATTTCTCCAGCAAACATCGGTGGGCAGAGCATATCATCCAGTGGGCATTCTGGGGCTCCGTCCCCTCAGTGCGCCCCACCTGAACACGACACTCACCGCCCACAGGATCACTGCCTTTCTTGTGCGATATTCCTACTCACAGGTCTTTTCTAACGGCACTTTGGGCTCGCTCCACATTCCGCCCGAACCTGACCTATTTCTCTCTCCTGACCGAGATTCTGACCTGCGCTCTAACTGGGTCACAGTGCAGCTGTCTCGCTCTCGGGACCTGTGTTGGTTTCAGTGCCAGAGGAGAGGTGTGGAGAGCAGGGGCCAGTCTTCCCCTTGACTCGCGGGACTTTGCTCCTGGGAGTCCCAGAGCTAGGGCTGTGCAGGGGCCAGCGGCCAGGCCCGGCTCCTGGGGGAGAGCAGAGAGCCTGGAGGTTTGCAGAACTGGGCCCTTGGCTCTGCGTGCGGAGGCACAGGGCTCCACAGAGTGGAATGAAGATTTCCCGCGCTGGTGGGTAGAGGGGACCCATGAGGGGGAGAGAGTTGTTCAGAGAGGCAGCTCGACAGAGCGGATGAGCAAGGTATCTGTGGACATGGGTGGCCCCGAGTTGCCCTGGCAGCCTGTCCCTCACCTTGTCATCTGGCAGCCATTGCCCCGTGGAGCCTCCTTACTTCACCTGTGGATTGGGGTCGGCTTGACCCCTCGGGGAAGGTGAAGTTCACAGATGTGTGTCTGAAGGAGCCCAGAACACCCACCAGGAAGGGGACTGAAGGGGGAGCCCCAGGGATATTTGGGGCATCGGATTCTGACAGAGACACCCAGTGCCTGCCCCTCCCTCCCTCACCCCACATCCCTCCCACATCTGCCTGGTGCTGGTGAGCTGCTGGGTTTGCGGATCCTTCTCCTCCCCTCCTCCTCTCTTCCCCTTCTCTTCTCCTCCCCTCCTCCCAGTGCACAACCTGACAGCGTCTCCCACCGCAGCCTCTAATTGTCTTAATTGCATAATTGCCCTCGAGCCTGGGATTCCAGCTTGTTGCTGCTTCTCATTAATTGTTCTTTAGTTTAAACAGTGAGAACAGCCATCATTTCCCCCGCTTCTGAATGTAGCCTGCTCTGGCTGGAATGTTATGCTATGGCCAGGTAATTCCACGGCCAGGGCACAGGGAGAGGCAGCCTCTGTCCCTTTAAGGGCCTCAGTCCAGGCCTGCAGCGGGTGCGATGCAGTCAGGGCACTTGATGGAAGTTACAGCACCTCCGGCGCCTTTTCTCTGACACTTGTTTTTCTAGCGTCTGGGCAGCAGGCCCGCTGCGTCCGCCCGAGGACAGGGACGGGTGGCCAGGATGGCAGAGCACCGAGTCCTCCGCTTGGGTTTTTCCATCTCCTGCCGCACTGCAGCTTCGGAGCCCCCCACCCCTGAATTCCAAGGCCAAGTCTCATGGATTGGGGTGCCCCCCCACACACTTTAAATGATGGTAGAGTCAGAGTTTATTCACATACAGTTCATTTTTCAAAATTTAAAGGAATCTAGAGAAATCAATCATTTTTTCGGTTGGCGCCTGTTTTCAAACTGATGCCTGTTCTGGCCCAGGCACTGCTGATAGCGCGAAGCAGTGGACCTGCAAACATCAAGAATCATTTCGTGCTGTATCTCTGCACCCTCAATTTGTCGACTGTTGCTGGTTTTGTGCCGTAAACTTTATCTTTAATGCATCTCCATAAAAAGTCTAGTGGATAAATTTTCATTGTTCAAAGCTTAGTCTGGCTTCACCCATTATTTCAAATCGATCAGACCTGAAAAGGAGTGAGAATTGAGTGAGTTAGCTGTTAGAGGGTGTGCATTTTGGGGGGGACACCCTGTGTCCTAAAAAGATGCATGCCACTGTGAGTGACTGTAAAGGCCATGTGTGTGCTTCCACTGTGTTTTTAAACTTCCAGCAGCATTTTAGGATGAATTTCCTTTGTTCAAAGCTTCGTCTGGCTGATTGAGCTATCCGCTGTGAAAGTGTGTGTACATGTTTTAGGGACACCCTGTATTTTGGGGACACAGGAAGCATCTGGTCTGTGGGTATCCCTGAGGCCAGAGGGCTCAGAGGTGCCCCTGGACTTCTTGCTCCGAAGGGCTCAGGGCTTCTCCGGTCTTGGCCTTGCATGCCCGACGGATAGGCCTTGAGAAGTCCTTCTCCAGAGTCTGGATCTGAGAGGGGGGCTCTTTGACGAGACCCACCCTGGGAACTGGATGTGGCAGACGGGAGATGGCCCCCCACCTCAGGAGAAGGCAGGTTAAACTCCCAGCTCTAGTGCTTTCCCGACTCTCCCTGCAGAGATGTGCTCAGCAGGA
>NW_006282874.1:734449-738006 GCF_000327345.1 Myotis davidii
GTCCTGCAGTTGGCGTGGCTCTAGCAGAACCCCGGGGCCTGGTCCCCACCTCGCCAAGCCTTGCAAGAACTTGGATGTCGCTTGCTCTGCCAAACAGGGAAGCCTTCTGCAAAGCTGGACAGCCTCAGAGAAACGCCAAGAGCCACAGAGCAATATGTGTTGTCCCCAAACCAACTTTGGTCCATGCGAAAGGGGAGATCTGTGGAAAGGAAAAGAAAATCATTGAATTACTGTGTGTGCATTGTTTCTTTGTTTCTGGAAGTGTTTATGTTGGATGGGGCTATTATTATTATTATTAGATTTTGTATCTTCTGAGCCAGCCTTGGCTAACTGGCTCAGCTGGCCATGACCCCGACTTGGGCTCTGAGAGGAGACCAGCTGCTCGGTGCTGGTGCGTATCGTTGGGACAGGGTGACGGCCCAGGAGGCACGCTGCGCCGGGGGGTGGTGACCAGCCACAGTCTCCCTGCCGGTGGTTGAATATAGCGGGGAGCAGGCCATCCTTGCTGAGAGTGAGCTGTCTTTGAGTAGAGCCAGGGACCGTGGGGTTGTGACCACGGCTCACAGAGGGTCAGGCTGGGCGCTGTGGGCCCGCAGCGGCCGAGGCTTTCATTGTCTGGTTGTTACCTTTTGTTAAGCAGAGTCATCCACTCATTTCATGGGGCTCTCGCGAGGGTTCCAGGAGAAATGTGTAACGGACCTTGCAAGGGTCCTCAGTCTGCAGAAATGGGGTATTTGTTAACATGCCGTTTGCATGCCTTCACATGCACTCAGAAACCAAGCACTAGTCCCGTGGGGGCCCCGAGGCCCTCTGTGCCTGATGTTCCTGGCGATTTCCTGTGTGTATACTCTGCCTTTACCATGTCACGCTGCTGCTCCGTTCCCCGCATTAGTGCCCCTGCGGAACGTCAGAGCAGCCCCTCACTGAGCAGAGAGCCACCCTTCCTGGAACCTGAGTGCACTTCCCTCTCTACAGACAGAATCGCTCTCCCAGAGGGTGAGTGTTTCCTCAGGAACAAGGACCCGGCCCTGCACCCGGCTCATTCTCTGAGTCATGGCCAGCACTCAGTGCCCCTGCAGATCTGAGCTGCTCAGGAGCGCCAGCCAGGGCGCCTGCCAGCCTAAGGAGCAGAGCGCTTGACTAGCATTGGCTTCACCTGCCACTCACTGAACAAGCCTGCAGATGACTAGTTCTTCATACTTAGACAGACGGATCAACTCTGTGTTTTTCAGATGAAGTTCTTTGCCATCTTTAGCTGTGGGTATGTTGCCTCATGGTTGCAATATGATGACCACAGCTCTGGACATCACATATGTGTTCAAGGAAGAAAGAAGGGGGAGTGCACCCCCCTGCTCTCCACTTCCCTCATCTGTCCCCTTACAACAACAACAACAAATCATTCCAGAAGCTTCCTATAATATTTGCCCTTAATCTCCTTGGCGATTTTCACTAGAGGGAATGCTGGGAGGTGAGTGACTGTCTGTCTTTTTCTCCAGCCTTTATGGTCAGAGGCAAGTGTGGGAGGAGGAGCCTGGGAACGAGGAGTCCTCGGGTCGCAGCCAGTGCACCTGCCAAACTTGGGTTGACACTGTGTCGGTGTGAACTCCTTCCACGGCTTTTACCGGGACCCTCTCTTCTCTTCTCCCCACCCTTCCAGGTGTGTGTGTGTGTCACGCTCTAGGCTCCTGTTTTGGAAGGAAGATGCCTGCTCCCAGGACTGTGGGCACCTGGGCAGTGCAGTATGGCACTGGCTTGCATCTCATGGCTCAGAGCCCAACAGCCATGGAATCGCCCAGGTCTGGTTCAGCCACTCACTCTCTTTGCCTCTGAGCTAACCCTGATCTGTGCCTCAGGGCCCCCGCCTGCGGGACTGAGGGAAGGCCTCTGCCTCCCTCGCAGGCGGCTGTGAGGACGGAGTGATGCAGAGTGGCGTGTGCTTGGCTCAGTGAGGCTCCCACAGCCAGCGCCTCCGCTGCAGGGGAGGTGGATAAACAACAATCATAGGGAGAGATGCTCACAAGAGCCCAGCCAGATCTGAGCTGCTTCTGCATGAATCAAACCAGGTCCTCTCCGCAGGGGAGGCGGGAGGAGGCCCTATTACTACATGCACCTCTCAACAGAGGGTCCAGAGGGACTCCCTCGGGGTCTGGGTCCAACCGGGCTGGTGGCACTCGGGTCTACGTGTTCAAGCGACTCTCCGAGACGTGCAGAGGGAGCCTGGTGTTTCTCCGGTTCCTTTCCCCGTGCCATGTCCATCCTGGGCGAAAGCTTCCTGTTAGTCCTTTCATTTTTCTTTTCACATCTTCATTGTGCTGTGTTCTCCCCGAAGCTTCCCGAGATGATTTCCCTGACCCTTCGTTCCCTTCATCTTTCCACGGCAGAGAGGCGAGAAGGCAGGATCAGGGACGGGAGCGGCTCAGGTCTCCCCCCTCCAGTCTCCCTTCATCTGAGGCAGCGGATCGAGGGCAAGCGTGACTCCCGGACCTTGGCTTTCACTCTGACAGCATGGGATCCTTTTCATCTTCTCTCTGATGTGGGAACCTGGGCTTCTGAGGGTTTCGGGGGAAGATGGGAAGCGCCTTCTGGTGTCTATTCTAGTGAAGATGAAGGCTGGGCACATGGATGATCTTGTTTTCCTAGCGGATGCCCGATCTTCCCCAGGAGCCGGTGGGTGGGCTCAGGAGACACAGAGAAACCCACTCTGACCTTGAGGACGGGCTGCCCTCATGGGAGGTAGAGAATGCCTTCTCCCTGGGCTGGCACGGGGGTTCAGTGACAGCTGCCAACCAGACAGTGAACCCCTCGTCCTCCCGGGTGCCTTTCTCCAGACTCCTTGGACCCATGTCAGAAACGCACTTGGTTTTGGCAAAGTGTGAGCCTGCAGCTCTGAGATGCAGAGGCTTAGGGCCAGGACCTGGCTTTCGGGATCGCGATTTGCACTCGGTTCCTTTTGATGACGTGAGTGTGGGCACAATCAGAGCATTGCAGCTACGTGCCCGGCGATACCCATGAGGGTCCACAGTACAAATCTGGAGATTTTCATGGTTTTGTGGCTTTGGGTGGATTTTGTAGCTCAAACCAAAACATAAGGGAGAGCCACTGAATCCCGGCTTTCATTCAGATCCCTTTTATGTGAGAGATGACATGATGCTTAATTCATTGATGCATTCTTTCAGCATGTGTTTACTGAGCACCTACTATGCGCCTGCATAATGTTTGGTCCTCACACACTCTTCTGAGTAGATCATTCATTTCTCTCATTTTCTAGAGATAGAAATGGAGGCTTGGAGATGTCACTCTCAAGGCTACACAGCCTGTCATGGCAGATGGATGGGCGTTTCTCACTCTGGAGTCTACCCATAGTGCCCCCTTCTTGGCCTCCCCAGCCCGATGCAGCCCACACAACAGTTATTCCCATCATGAATTATGGATTCAGCTGGATACTCAGAGACTGTATATCTGCAGCAGCGACACCCCCTTAATTATTTCCTGTCACTTTCCATTCTTTTGTTCATCAATCCAGCCATCCACCCACCCACCCACCCACCTACACATCC
>NW_006282874.1:740760-768707 GCF_000327345.1 Myotis davidii
CACCCACCCACTACACATCCATTCACAAAGAGAGCCATGCCAGGCAGGGAGAAGCAGAGTCCAAAGTTAGAAGTAGTTGATCTATTGGACTTGCATGCTTTTGTCTTCTTCAGTCCCTCATCTGTGAAGTGGGAATTATTACAGCAACAGTGATAGCCTCCTGGTTAGGCTCTTGTGAAGGTTAAATGAGGTGATACATTTAAAGCTGTTAGACCGTGCAAAGCTCTGGCCCTTGGCGATGATCATGATATTGTTGCCATGTATTATTATTATAATTCACATGTGTGGCTGGAACTCAGGAAGAGAGGTCGTCAGGCCAAGGACATGGAATTTATAGACAGGAGACCTGGTTAGTTGTGGATGTGGGCGACAGTTGTGCGGAATGCGGGTCAAATGTAGCTTTCATTTCTCTAGTCCTGGTTAGAGATTGTGCTGAGCCAACAAGGCAGAAACTGAATTGCTTCTCAGGGACACATTTAACCTCCAAAGCCCTGGGGAGGGTCCGTGTAGTAACAGCATCGTGTTTGTCGGATGGAAGCAATCTTCCTTCTGCGTTAAAATAGGTCCCCTGGGACTTCCTCCTCTCAAAGGTCACACAGTCGCTCCTTGCTCCCTCACCCCCCACCCCCGAGCGGATGGCACAGGTGGTTCAGTGAAGCCGAGCCTCAGTTCGTTCTCTCGGGCGTCAGCACTCGGTGCCCATCTGGTTCCTCAGGGTCTCGGGGTCATTGCTTTACTCAGCCCGTTTACACAATGCTTACACCAGCCGAGCCCTGGGCTGCAGGCCGCCAGGCAAAGCTGAGCAGCGGGGAGAATCCTTGTCCTCTGAACTCGAAGCCTTGTGAGGAACACGGGCTGTGCATGGGAACTGAGGCAGGGAGCCTGGCACATAGTAGGTCCCCAGGAGTGCGCCATTCCCCTCTCCACTGCTTGCCAGTTCAGCGGTGCTGTCTGTCTGTGAGCCACACCAGCATTGGTCAGAGCCTTCTCCATGACCCTCAACTAAATCTGTGGCTGTGCAGGGTTTTGTTGGGTTGGTTGGTTGGTTACATGTTGAGCAAAAGAGGAAGGAAGGGGCCAAGGTCCCCCTCGTACCTGTGGCTCTGTGCTGTTGCTCGGCAATGTCGAGGCAGTAGACTTCTCTCGTTTCCATGTTTGTCGCTGTTCCAGTGATTGTCGCCGATTCTCTCCCCAAACAGAGGGTTTCAGCTCCACTGCCCTGTCCCCGAGTCCCGGTGGAGTAAACATGTAATGAATCACTTTGGTGGCAGTTTTGCAAATAAACATGCCTTGGGGTGACTAATTCGCCGCTTTATCTGTGTGCGTCCTACTTCCCATGTGCGATGGAGAAGTTCAGAAGGTCACTTATTTTGGTTTGGTTTTCATTTCCTCATCTTGATCCTTGTAGTAAGAGGTGCCGACACTTGAGTGCCACCCCCCCACCCCCCCCTGCAGCACTGAATTCACACACAAACTCACGTTTCCTAGCTCCTTGGAAAATTGTTTTTTGGAACCAGTATGAGTAAAAAAAATTATAAAGATTATTTGAGTCAGAGAGACTAAATCCCAGATGCTTTCTCAACTACCAGCTCTGGAGCAGCTGCTTCCAGGCCCATGACTTGGGGTTGACCAGATGTCTGTCACTCAGAGGCGATGAGAGGCCCAGCTCTTACTGCCTGGCGAATGGTAGACCATGAACCGTATTCCCACCTCAGGCAGCTCCACACACACACTGCTGTCTGCAGGGAGGGCCTGGTGGGGTCGCTCTGTTTCCCTAAATGCAAGACGCAGGCAGCATCCGACTCCCATGGGAAGCTCCTGTCCGATGGTAACCCACCCTCAGGTTAAACCATGAGATGACACAGGCATGTCCTCCTGGAACCATCGCCTGGCCCTCTCGGACTGGTCAGTGGCAGTGCATTAACATCGATCCGTTTCCAAAACTCCATTGCCGTCCTTCCCTTACCGAATCTCAGAGCCCACGACAGCGATCAGCCCGTCTCCCGGGAGCGGGGACTCGGCTACACGGCGAGGCCCTTGGACACAAGATGGTTTGCTGGGGATTCATTACTCAGGGGAATTGGAGAATTGAAGAGCTATTACTTTTTACATTCTGCTGTCGGTGGAGTGCCGGGCATAATGTCCTGGCTACCCTCCAGAATCACTTCATTTGAATTGTTTCTCTCTCCTCATTTTATTTTGTTCTGTCTTTGATGGCAGAGGTTAGGGGAAGATAACATAGTGGATAAATATATTGATTCTCTATCCGAAAAGTAGAACCTGAGTCCCAGCTACACACAATCACTTGGCATTTCAAAACCTGTTGAAAGGGGATGGCCAATAGCATCTCCATGAGGGATGTTGAATGCACCTGCACATAGTAAGTGCTCAATAAATAGGTGTTATGAAAATGAAATGTTAAACATAGAAACACACGTGCGCATGCACACAGTGTCATATGAAGAGAGGTCCCAGGACAGTGTCCAGCATGCAGCAGAGGGTGGCACCATCTGTGACTGGTTACTTACCCCTCCAGCCTCCTTTACTGCCCTCTGTGCTGTGGGCTTCCCGCATGCAGACCACACGGGGCCACTGTGACGTGACAGTGGACCATCCATGGGACGGGGCTGTGTAACCTGGAAGAATAGCATCTCTGTGCTGGCCCTCAACAGCGATTTCCATGGATACGCAGTCTGGACACGCTGCCTGGTAGAGCTCCCCGTGGACAGATGAAAGCCTTCCAAGGCGCATGACATCATCTCATTTCCATGAAAGCTAATTGAGGTCTGTGTTTTGTAAGACTAATGGTCGGGGAGAGGCGGCCCAAGTCAAGCGAATGTGAAGCCACTCGTTTTCTCAGGTACCAATTACTGAACAGAAGTCCCTTCTGTTGCTGGTGACCTATTTGCACGGTGACCTCTCCCGCCCGCCCACGAAGTCTCTGTGGCAGTGACGGGGGAAGAATCTCACTGCATTGGAAGAGATGAGATGCTCATGAGTCAGATGCCGCTCTCAGGAAGCTTGGTGTTAGTCATCGCCATTTCATCAAGAGCTGGACCAGGATGTGCTTCGGGCCGCTGTGTGCCAGGCACTGGGGAGGCACAGGCTCGAGGGAAAGAAGGTGGCCCCCCGGTTAGTGGGGGCGTGGGGAGAAGATCTGATACAAAATTGTCAATGTTACTAGAGTACCCACAATTCCACATAAAGTATATATGGGGTGAGGAAAGGGTGGCGGGGGTGGGGAGGGGAGAGAGAGAAATACAATTTTGAACTATGTTTGTGTGTGTGTCACCAATATACATCTCTGATACCTAGATTAGCTTTGGGGTGAAAAGATGAGGACAGGATGCATGAAATAAGGTTTAAGACCCAAATAAAATAGTTTCAATGGTCAATTACTTAATGTAAACTAATTATCTCTCACAAAGCAAGGATTATCTATGGTGAATGTGTAACAGAAGCTCCAAAAAAGCAGGTAACTTGTTTAGGTCGATGTTTGAACCATGCCTGGAAGCCAGCATGTAATTATCTATTGAGTTAATTAATGAATTAATTATTAGTGGTTATATTGCATTCTCAGTCTCTTATAGCTGGTCTATTAAATATTTTGTCTACAGAAAAATGTGAACTTTCCCCAAACTACTGTTTTTATGAGATAAAAACTTTCCAACCCTATGTGATTCTTCATTTAATTTCCATTTGAAATCCAAGGGATATGCAAGATTTATAGCTAATTTTCAATCATTACAAGCATATTTTCCATTATGTCATCGAGCCTAGTTATAACTTGGGATAATCACAATAGCTGGATATCTGGATCATCCGTTATCTTTTCTTTTAAGAATGGGTCATGTTTTCATATTTCCTCTCACTTTGAACAGTTTTCGACTCTGTCTTAGTTATTGTGAATGTTGTGTTGTAGAGACTCTGGATTCTATAACATTCTTCCAATGAGTGTGTTTTGTTGTTACTTGTTGGTTTGCTGTCGTGGACAATTAACTTGATTGAATTCAAACAGCAACCTCTGCCCTTTGGGCAGCACTTGGAATGTGAGTTCAGTTATTTTATCCTAAGTCCAGCTCTTGGGGTCTGCCTGCCCCACCTGCTTGTGGTTGGGGCTCAGCCAGAGGTTTGGACAGAAGGCGGATGCGGAATGTGTGGCTTCCCTTTCCTCTCTTGGTTTCTCCCTCACTTTGCAGAGGTTGAAGTGGCCCTGGATTCTGTCCTCTTGTCTTTTGGGCCCAAAATACTCTAGTCTTATATGGGCAGGTTGCCCTGTCCTAATGCTAAAGCCGTAGAAACGGGCCAGGGGTGCGACTTGAACTAGGGTTAAGAGGAATCAGCATTTAGTTGGTACTGGAAAGCACTCAAAATGCTTCTTCCTTTTACTATATTTCCAACTGTTGTCCACAGTTTTGCCAGGGAAGCAGAGTTCCAAGAACTCCCGGGGAATCCGCAGGATCCTGGCCCCGAGTAGACACCACGGCGCCTCTGTCTCTGAGATGAGAGGTGTGGGATTGGAGGAGCTCAGACTTGAGAGCCCTTGAGTAATACTCCTAAAAGGCTGTGATAAATAGAACTGCGCGTCTGAATTGCCTCTTATTCTTAGGATGTCAAAGTGCTTTACAAGCATGAATTGCTCGAAGCCTTTTGGGTTAATGAATGTGAGCAGATTTCCCAGAAAGAGAAGGTGCCTATTTCTGTACTTTCGGTGCTTTTCACAGGTGAGCGCACAGAGCCACCAATAAGCTCTTTACCTGTTAGCTGACTCTGGCATGGGCACAGCACCCACCTTGCCGGACTGTGACTGGCTCTTCAGTCAAAACGAGCACATCAGTGACTCAGGGATCCTGGTGTTCACGTGGGTGGGAGCGTTAGTGTGTCCATGTATCGGAGGAAGGTCAGGTGTGTGCCTGGCACGTGCTCTGTGGTGATGACGTGTTTCCTCCCAGCGCCTCTATCAGCAGGCCCCCCTCCACTCTGTGCTGCTGGGAGGTGGGTCTGACCTCCATCTGACAGCTCAGGACGCTGAGGCTCCAAGCGGCTAAGCGATTTGGGTCTCCCGCTAGGAAGTAGCCAAGCTGGGATCGTAACTCCTTCATCTGACCATGATGCCTCTCTTCTTCTTCTCCACCAATGTCATTACCCAACATGACTGCATTTCCCCACATTCCTAAATTCCTGAGGAATGTAGCACCTTCATCAGCGATAGAGCTCATCACAGACCCGCTGCCTTGCAGTAAGAGCTCAGTGTTGGCAGTTAGCGGAGATGAAGGTAGACTGTCGGGAGTCAGAATGTGGGGGCCCTGCCAAACAAGCCCTGCACGTGGACTTCACCCTGCCTCCCGTCCTGTCTGCCGGCGGTAATCTTCAGCACTCAGCGGCCCAGGGGGCAAGGGGAAGGGTCCCCCATCCTCCCCGCACACCCCTTGGGCAGATGCTATGGCAAACACATGGTCACACATTACTGTCCCCAAATCCCTCTGAGGTGGTTCTCCTCTTCCTTCTACAGAACTGGAAATCGGCACTTAGGAACATTAAAAGATGTCCCCCAGGTGGCACAGCCCTTAAAAACGTCTCCGGCCTGTTTAACTCCACATCAGGTCCCTGCGTTCTCACACGGGTTAGAAAGCCACGTCCAGTGGGACCGAGGCCAGCCCTGTCTGGACGGAGCAGCCCTGAGTGGACGCTGCGCAAGGCTTTCCTGTGCCAGGTGGACACATGGCTGCTGAGCTGGCGGTGGAGGCTATTGTGCCTCTCCATCCGGGTCGTGTCAGCAGAATACAGGGTGCCCTTCCCCCTGCGCCGCCCTGGCCTCTGCAGGCCCGGCGGGTACGGACGGCCTTGCCTGGAGACAAGCCCGGAGGGCCCTTTGCGGCTCTGATTTCCATGTTGATTCTAGTTTTCCATGAAGCCGAGATCCCCTCCTGGGTCTCAGTCTTTGATGTCCCGAGGTTGACGTGAAGGGGACACAGACCACACTGCCGTGTGCATTTCATGGAAGGCCACTCTCCCGGCACGGGGTCCCCGGTGAGGCAGCAGACATGTTGATCCCCGCTGTCCCCCTCAAATGCATGTGCCCCACACACACGATTCTGTGGGTGGGCCGCATCTCCAGTGGCATTGCCGTCACCCCTCACATCCCAGGAACAAGGCGCATCACGGAGGAGACAGTGTGGGCTTGTCTTCCTGAGAAATGACAGAAGAGGGGGGACCACACCCGAGTGATTTTTCCACCAGGTCAGGTGCGTTGGCCTCTCCAGGTGCTGTCCAGGGACCCTCTCTTCTTGTGAACCCAAGCTCCACCCATCACTAAGGGCACTGCTCATGCTGTTTGCCCTCCCCAGGCCCAGTCGTCACCTCTGAGACAAGCTTTAAGCTCAGTGCTCCCTCTCCATCACACTGGGCGAAGGTGAAGGGCCCCAGCTCATCTCGTTGACAACATGGTTATTACAAAGTGGGACTCTGGCAGTCCCACCCCCTTGTACGGCAGGGCACGTGGGTGGTCTCGGAGGGTGTCCTCCAAGGGTCAGGAAATGCAGGGCGTTAGCAGCGACTAGCCCTGGCCACCACGCAGTGTGTACGGATGCCTGGAAGTATGTGAGCTCTCCAGCCCCCTCCTCCCTGCCCCCCGCCCCTTCAGCCAGATGGCTGGAGCCGCTGCCTGGAATTCCAAGGGGGAATCAGATCGGAGATCCCCCCACCCCAATTTTCAAGCAGAAGGCTCACTGTGACTTCACAAGGTCACCTTGAGAGCCGACCATGAGGCAATGTGTGCTCTTCAACCACCTGTTTCGATGCCCCTGAGTGGGTTTATGCAGAAACGTTTGCGTGGCCTTAATTCTCATGGAGGGATCAAGGCCTGGTGAGATACGGCAGCTGAAGATCCCCAAAACCTCCCAGACGCTCCACATAAGCTGCTGCTGCTGCTGTTGCATTGATACGCAGTGTTTGATACTGTGATGTCATTATTGCATTTTAATAAGGGATGCAGCCATGTTATCACTGTATTTGGATACAGTAGTGATACTGCAGAGCTAAGCAGCTCTCCTACGCGAGGATAACACTCTAAGCATCCCACGCGGTGGTCATCCACCTCAGGAACCAGACTCAGGCCCTAACGGTTTGACTCAGTGGATAGAGCATCGGCCTGAAAGAACTAGACTTAGGTGGTAACCCCTTTCATATACAGTGAACAGGTTCAGAGATGATTGGCTTCCCAGCTGCTAGTGCAGTGTCCTAAGAGGATAATAGCTGTGTGCTTCTGGGCCAGTGAATGGCGTCTATAAGCTTCCGGTTGCTTATCTATCAAATGGGAATGATTGCAGCGACCTTGACCCGGGAAAGGGTAGAGCAGAGTCATGGACAGGGCAGACGCTCAATAGGTGTCACCTTTTAAAAATGTTTTATTTTTAGCTTTTCTGGTTATTCTCGCGCCCAAAGAAAAGGCAGGCTCAGAACTGAATAAGTCCAAGCGCTTGAGAAACCACATTAGATTCCTATTTAGGCAGCAATTTATTTCTTTTCTTGGGGGAAGAAAAATTATACACTTGCTTCTAAAATATGAGAAGGGTGGTTATGATTCACGCACACATGATTCAGAGAGGAAGTGGGAGCTAGCACACAGCTAAGCTCACCTAATAATACTCCGTCCTTGGAACTGACGCCTGTCAGAGCAAAGACCCCCGAGGGCAGGCCGGCTGCTGCGTGGACCCGGTGCCGGGGCCCCAGCAGGAGAGGCTGTCCCCTCAGCCCCCCTACCCAGGGTGGGTGCCTCCCAGCCGTCCACAGCTCTGCCTTCCTTCCGCCCACTTGGCTTCCAAGTTTGATTGATTTCTGGAGCTGGTGCCTGGAGCCAGGCTTCCGCCTCTCTGCCAAGGGTTCTTGCAGCAGCTCCTAACGGTGTCCCAGCCCGTAACATCTCCCCTCTCCAGCACGCCTGTTCTCCGTCCTTACGGAAGAGGCTTCTTCAGGCATCAGTCACCCACGCGTGCAGCTGAGAAGAAAGGCCATAGACTTGGGCAGTTGACGTTTTTTCACCACGAGACCCTCAGCCACCTGGCCTTGCTGAGCTAGCTTTGACTTACATTCTTTTATGAGGATTAAGTGCTGTGCACCAGCTAACACAGGTCCTGGAACACGGTAGGTCATCCGTACGTGTTGTTTGCTCTCCAGTGGCTCTTTGTTGCTGGAAGAATCAGACCTCAGTGTATTATCACGTTCTGGTCCTTCCACATCTGTCCTCGCACATCTGTCCGCCACCTTCGACCATCTGTGCACAGCCCGCTGCCTCCCCGCCTCCTGCCTCAGTATTCTGTCTGACTTTGAACGTTGCCCTCAGAGTTCCTAACACTGATGCTTGGATGGATACTGTTCCATGGTCTTTCCATCCCACGTCCCTTTTGATTGGGTACCTGGACGTTGCAAGAAAATCAAGGTCTTCTGGGACCCCGTCACCCCCATGAAATCGAAGCAACTGATGCCACAGCTTAGACTGTATTTGACTGAGGGACATCCATCGGAAACTGTGAGTGCTCACACTGTTAGATCCTCTCACGGTGGCTGTGGATCTGAGCCAGGTGTGGTCGCTGACCTTAAGGGGTTCACACCCTAATGGGAGATGAGGGTCCACACCTCAATCTATGCCACGGAGAACGAGAGAGGTACCCAGACTGGGTGGGGAAGGGTGGAATAAGGAGGAGAGCACACCTGGCTTGGATCATGGTCAGAGACCTCAAGAAAGATGTGATAGGAGAGACTGTTGCTGGAGAATAGGTGCCCCTTCGGCGGAGACACCTGGAGTCACCTGCCAGCCCCACCTGCAAGCTCCCTGGCTGGGTATAGAGACGCCCACTGAGTTCTGCTTGAAGTCCGACCCCCTGAATTGGGAGCAACAAGATCCTCATTGCTTTCCTCCTGGGGTCTCTGGGTGGAATGTCATGCATCACTGTTTCGTTATCACTACTGAGGCTCATGCTGAATGGGACCCCCCCCCCCCCGTTCTGAGCCTTAGACCTGGTGTGTGCCGAGTGGTGTGTGCCGAGTGACTCACAGCAGGGCACTGCCAGGGGGTTGCCATCTGCATAACCCTTCCTCCAGAAACGGTGCCGTGGCTGGAATGTGATGCTTTTCGGTGCAGTGGGCGCAAGGTTTCAGTTATAGAAGGTGAGCGCGTGCTGGAGGCCGCTGGGAACGTCGTGCCTGCAAGCCACAATACTGAGCTGTGCAGGAAACACTGGGTCAGAGGAGGCTTCCCGTGTTCAATGTTCTTACCACAAAGAAGAAGGAAAGTACAAAATAGGTCCATGAAGTACCAGGAGGAAAACAAAGCATGGACACAGTGGGAGCATCGACCTCTGAACCAGAAGGTCACAGTTGATTCCCGGTCAGGGCACGTGCCCGTGTTGCGGGCTCCATCCCCAGTGGGGCATGTGCAGGAGGCAGCCGACCCATGATTCTCTCCCATCACTGATGTTTCTGTCTCTCCTTCTCCCTTCCTCTCTGACATCAATAAGGACATTTAAGAAAAGGAAGCGCGCAGACGCCAAACCAGAGCAGCCCCTTGTGCCGTGTGCGGAGCGGGCAGCCAGTGGAGGGGCTGGCGAGGGAGAGGGAGCCCTGGTGGGCCTGCTGCGGCGGCAGCCCTCAGGAGCAGCGGGACAAGTCAGCCCGGTGGCGGCTCAGTGGCACCCACTGTCATTCACGCCTGGACGCTGGAGAGTCATCGCCTTCCCGGGCCGTGTCCTCTTCATTACCTCTCTGCACTAATTAGAGGCTCTGTCCTGTCCCAGCACTTAAGTCCCCGAGGATCGAGGACCTGCAAAGGCAGCTCTGGCTCCCCCTCGGGGCCCGTGGCGAGAGGCGAGAGGGCTGCCATGGCCTGAGACCTGGTCCCGTCCTGGCTGTGCTGCCCGGCAGTGTCCTGGGTGACCCCTCGCCCCTAGGGTGCTTGTTCCCTAACTGGACTGAGGGAGCTGGCCTGGCAGGCTCCGACCAGGGGGTCTCTACGACTGTGTCCTTTGTCGCCGTCACCGCAGGCGGCTGCAGGAGGGCCTGTGGGGCATGAGGAAGGGCCCTGCTGAAGCGCATCCTGGGGCCCTTTGCTCTGAGCCGGTGTCCTGCAAGGCCCTTTGCTCATGGCCACAGAGCTCCCCAACGCAGCTCCACGTCCGTAAGAAAAGTGGGTGTTTCTCTGCAATCGAACCCCTTCAATGGGACACCTGCCTCCTCGGGGGAGGTGAGCTAAGGTTGGGATCACTGGCCACAGTGTCTGGCCCAGGACAGGTCCTCTGTGCCTGTCACTCACCAGGATTGTTTGAGGACGGGGTTGTGACACAGTGGAGGGTTGTCCTGAGAGGAGGATGGGAGAACAGAGGCTGCCCAGTCCCTTCATCCCTGGGCTCGCGTGTCCAGTGCTAGCACAGAACCGGACATGAATGAGAGATCTTCCCTATCCTCCCACCCCCTTCCCTCCTTCTCTCCTTCCCTTCTTCCCTCCCTCCCTCCCTCTGACACATACACACACACACACACACACCAGGGCCAGACACTAGGAGGCACTCAGTAACCATGTGTAACGTGCTCCCTGGTACGTGAGCAGCGTGGGTGTCCGTGTGCCCGCGCTTACCCAGGTTGAGCGGCCTGAGTTCCCGGAATGGGGAGGCTTCCTGTGAGGACCCAGAAGTGATGGGCGAGTTCGCTCTCACAGCTTCACATCCAAGTGTATCCCCCGGAGCTGAGGTTTCCTGCTCGTTAGTCCATTTGTCACCAGGCTCCCGAGGAAGGAGATGCCCGGTCGTTATCTCTTCAGTAAGACGCTGGCGTCCTTGCCCGTCCCAGGCCCCGCTGCTGCGTCAGCCGGTGTGAAAGCGCGTTTCTCTCTTTTTGCTGAAGGCTGGGAAATGGATGTGCACACGCCCCCGGGGCCACTGTTTGGCTGAGAGCCCGGGCTGCTAAACAGATGGGCTCCTTTCAAGCCCGCGGCTGTCACTGACGGGGAAGAAGGCAGTGAGTGCCGTGTGCCTCCCGTGGGCTCGCTCTTGATTTTCAAGGTTCTGCCACGGCGGGCTCCCGCCTCAGGTGGGCCTTGCTGAGGAGGCAGCTGAGGCTCAGAGGGTTCCCATCAGGGCGGGCAGAGGCGTTCTCTACTGGACACGCGGAGGAGGAACCGTCACGTCACAGGCTCTGAGAAGTCGTGCGGTCCTGGCAGCTGCGGACCCCAGTTCCCCCACGTTCTGGTGCACATGGAAACTTCTGACGTGACACCAGCTAATACTCATATAAACGCGTGTCCAGGCCCGTCATGTCATACAGTGCTCCATCCTGTGATTAGGGAGGACTCTTCTTTTGGGCCCCAGACATTTTGTGAGTTTCTGGAATTTCCACGTGGCTCGCAGAGCACACTGCGCCGTGCAGTCCCATCGGAGGTGTGGACATGCTAGGTGGTTTAGTTTCTGCTGTCACCAAACTTGAGACCGTCAACCACAGATAGTCTGCCCGTGTTTCCCCTTCATCAGAGACGGTTCCTCAAACACCCCAGGTCCGGAGCCCGGCCCCGGGGACGGGGCGTGTGAGGGTCCGGGATTGGGAGTTGTCTGAAGGCAGGGAGGTTCCCGCCCCGAAGTGCGGAGTGAGCCCTGGGAAGCCCACGGGAACAACAGGGTCACGCGGCCTTGGAAGGTAGTGAGCTCCCTGTCTCAGGTGGGGCTCCACCAGGCTGAGCAACACCGTGCTCAGGAGGTAAAGGGGATTCCTCTGGTAGCTTCTTCCGCGTCGGGGGTTCTGCAGGAGAGTAGGCGGCTGACCTACTTTGCCTGACTCATCTCTCCTTTTCCTCCTCCTCCCCTCCCTCCTCCTCCTCTCATTCTCCCTTCCTCCCACTCCCATCCGAAGGCAGTGGGTAGAGGGTGAGCCTGGGATAAAGTACGGGAAACACTGGGCCCTTCGCCTATGGCAGTGGTCGGCAAACTGCAGCTCGCGAGGCACATGCGGCTCTTTGGCCCCTTCAGTGTGGCTCTTCCACAAAATACCGACTTCTGTGCATGGAGTTTCAATCACACTGTACGTGCGCTCCCGCACGTGGTATTTTGTGGAAGAGCCACACTGAAGGGGCCAAAGAGCCGCACGTGACTCGCGAGCTGTGGTTTTCTGACCACTGGCCTATGGGAATGACTGGGCTTCTGGTCTACCACCCAGTCCCGGTCCCTGGAACTGCCTCCACTCCCCCGATATTCCAGAACGGAGAGTGGGCGGCCTGCCAGACGGCACAGGGTCCAGGTGCGTGGCGCTGATTTGCCTTATGTCGGCAGCATTATTCCCCAAATCAAGCTGCTGGGTCTGCAGGCAGATGCACAGAGCCCTCCCTCTGGGGTCCCTGAACGGGCTGATTTCTATGGACACCATGGCTCCCCTTGCCTCACACCGTGAGCCGCTGTTCCAGGTCACCCGAGGCCTGGAGGGGCGGGAAGGAGGTAGTAAGATGCGACATGTAAGGTGAGCAGATTTAATGTGAAATCATCCAGAGAAGGACTGCTATTTTTAGCAGCATCCTTCTGGCCAGAAGTGAACCCGAATACCCTTGAAAACCCAGTCTGAGCCTTCTCCCTCCTCGGGGCCTTTCCTCTGTGCAGACCCAAGGAGACCCCAGCTTGGGAGGGGGAGGGCCATGCCTTGACCCCTCTGGGCCCGGCAGGTGCTTCCCGGTGGCATCTTCCCACGTTGCAGCAGCTCCCTTGGCGTCACGCAGTCCTGGAGAGCCAGCTGCAGAACCTGGTCTCCCTCTGGGTCTGAGTCTGGGAGCCGAGGGAGGGGTGCAGCCCAGTTCATGTGCAGGAGAGCCCCCTCCCAGCCAAGGCTATGGAGGCGCTGGAGCCTGGGGTGCACCTCCTTAGGCTGTGAGCACAGATGCAGGGTCCAGAGGGGCAGTACGCCTTCCTGCCAGGCACATCGGGGC
This sequence comes from Myotis davidii, assembly GCF_000327345.1. Classification (NCBI taxonomy): domain Eukaryota; kingdom Metazoa; phylum Chordata; class Mammalia; order Chiroptera; family Vespertilionidae; genus Myotis; species Myotis davidii. The sequence continues at coordinate 753,713 of NW_006282874.1, forward strand.
TGTGATGGGTAGGGGTGGCAGTGCCAGGCTCTCTGAGGCCGCAAGACCCTGGCGGGTGGGGTCTTCAGAGCAGAAGGTTCCAGGGATATGAGCTCCGAGGCCACTCCTGGAGGTGCCCTGTATGAGGTGCAGACTTGATCTGTAGAGTTTAAACCAGGGGTGGGGAACGTCTGGCTCTCGGGCCGAATAAGGCCAGGAAACCATTTGGTCTGGCCCTGCCAAGGCATTAGGGGTGAGGTAGTGAAATGTTTGACCCAATACTGCAGGCTAATGTTTAAGCCACTAGTTCTGTACGGCCTGTGAATGGTGTTATAAACATCCACATGGCCCTGGGTAGCAAGAGTGTCCCCTCCCCTGGTAAACCAAGAATGGAGCCCCAGGAGGGGTGGGCGGGCAGCCTGGAAGTCAGAGCGAAGATAATCAAACTGCACAGCCCATGTGTGACATCCTTTGCGTTGCTTTCACTGGGCGGTTGTCTGTGAGGAGCAGCGTTAAAGCCTGCGTGGTGCCGGAGGCCGCATGGTTTTGATTGAGGAGAAGCTCACATTCCGTCACATTTGAATGGCGCGATTGTGACATTTAGCACATTCGCCGTGTTGTGCCACCACCACCTCTGTCTAGTGCCAACATTTAGTCTCTCCGAAGGACGCCCCGGGCTGTTAGCTGTCACTCACAGGGACCTCTCCCCACGGGCCCTGGAAGCCACAAGTGCCTGTCTTTATTTTTTTTAAAAAAAGTATATATATTACTAATTTTAGAGAGGAAGGGAGAGGGAGAGACAGAAACATCAATGATGAGAGAGAATCATGGATCGGCTGCCTTCTACACGCTCCCCACTGTGGTCAAGCCCGCAACCTGGACATGTGCCCTGACCAGGAATCGAACCGTGACCTCCTGGTTCAGAGGTTGATGCTCAACCATTGAGCCACACCAGCCGGGCCCACAAGCGCTTATCTGTAGGGATTTACCTGGTCTGGATATTTCATAAGAATGGACTCCCACCCACAACGCATGTCCTTTGTGTCTGGCTACTTTCATGTAGCATCATGTTTTCCAGATTCATCCATGTTGTGGGATGGATTTTGCACACGGACCTTCTGGCCACAGTTCTGGGAAACGTGTCATCAGTCACAGAGCCGGGCTGTGTGGGGTCACGGCTGCCTGTGGAATCTGAGTGCACACACTGCGCATTCAGCCCCCGGGCAGCTCAGGGTGGGCTGGGGAGGTGGCTCACTCACCACTGTGCTCTGCAGCAAGCGGACTGTGCACCGGCTCGGGCACAGGGTAGCTGGGGCTTGGGACCTGTTGGCCAAGGAACCTCTGTTTCACATGTTTAGTTTGTTTCCTTGGACCCCTACTTATGCCACTGAAGGAGCCATATGGGTCCCAGGGATGAGAGAGGGGCATGCGTGTTGTTTGCAGCAGCAGCAGCAGGTGCTGCCTGGGGACGGAGCGAGGGGTGAGGCAGCACCCTTGTTTCAGGCGAGGGGGCTATGCTCTGCTAGTGCGTCTGTCCCTGCGGCTGGAAGCCGAGTCTCGGGGAGTAAGTTCCCTGTTTGCAGGTGATACTGTTCTTGCGCACAGCACAGCGTGGCCCTAAGATGCAGGCCTGGGACTGCGTGAGTATCTAGAGCAGTGATGGTGAACCTATGACACGCGTCAGAGGTGACACGCGAACTCATGTTTTTGGTTGATTTTTCTTTGTTAAATGGCATTTAAATATATAAAATAAATATCAAAAATATAAATCTTTTGTTTTACTATGGTTGCAAATATAAAAACATTTCTATATGTGACATGGCACCAGAGTTTTCAAAATGCTGACACGCCGAGCTCAAAAGGTTCACCATCACTGGTCTAGAGAGCTCTCCCGCCTGGAGAGTCACACCAAGTGCCCGCACGTGAAGGGCTCTGAGAAGTCCTGCAGGAGTGAGAAATGACATTTATTTAAATGAGATGGTTACATTCCAAACCTTATTTGAATGCGTGACATTCAGTATGAGAGGTATTTCTCATCTATCATCTATCTATATACTCTGTCTATTCATCTATTATCTATCTGTTTAACTATCATCTCTCTCTCTCTCCATCCATCTACCTACCATCTGTCTATCCATTTATCTATTCACATTTCTATCATCTACCTATCAATCAATCATTTATTGTGTGATTCCCAAACTTACATGCCAAGAGGTTCTCTGGGGGAGAGACACCTGTTACAGAACCTGTTCACCCAGCCGGCATGGCTCAGTGGTGGAGCGTCAGCCTCTGAACCAGGAGATCATAGGGAGGAGGCAGTCATTCAATGATTCTCTCTCATTATCTTTCCCTCTCCCTTCCTCTCTGAAATCATTAAAAAAAATATTTATTTTAAAAAAGGACCTGTTCAGAATGCAATCTGGGAGGCCATTTCTGATTCCCTCCCAGGGGACTAGAGGGGGAAAAAGAGGGGAGAGATGCTGGCCGTGGGGGCGGGGGGTGGGGGTGGACCAGCACTCAGCACCTGTTCCCTGCTTGTGCCAGGACTGTGTTGAGCTCATCGCACCCCCACCCACGAGGCCCATTGTACCTGGAAGCTGGGAAGGTGTTAAGGGGCTTGCCCAAGGTCACAAGGTGGAAGGTGGCAGGATTCAAACGCACGTCTGTCCAAAGCAGGGTCCCGGCCCCAGACGGCTCAGAAAACTCGCACGTGAGTGGACAACAGGGCCGCTTGGCTCTGGGACTTCAAGAAGAAGGTGAGGGAGGTGGACAGGCTGACTGGGAGTGTTGGTGGCAACCTTGAGTTTCACAAGGCCTGGGCACAGGCAGCAAACGCAGGATGTATTCAGTGCCTGCTTTAAAATGCAGCCCCTCCCTGCTCCCCTCCAACTGTTGGCTTCATTCACACTCTAGTGTGAATTACTCTAATTAGCTAATGTCTTCACACATAGCAAAGTGCTGCTTAGGCTTCTGGCCTAGACAGCTCCCTGAAGCAGGCCTGGAGGTACATGTTGGGAGGAGAAGCTAGCGTTGGGTGGGAGGGGCTCCTGGGCCAGGGCCAGAGGAGGAGAGAACAGTTTGCAGAGACAGTTGCAAAGACAGGAAAGGCAAACATTTATTTAAATGAGATGGTTACATTCCAAACCTTATTTGAATGCGTGACATTCAGCATGAGAGGCGTTTCTCATCTATCATCTATCTATATAGTCTGTCTATCTATCTTTCATCTATCGGTTTAACTATCATCTCTCTCTGTCATCCATCTACCTACCACCTGTCTATCCATTTATTATCTATTCACATTTCTATCTATCATCTATCTATCATTTATCCATCTATCATCTATCTATTCATCTATCATCTCCCTGTCTATCTATCCATCCTTTGTTGTCCTTGACCACAGAGTACAGGGCCTGAGCCTCCTGGGTGTGAGTGCTGGGAGTTGGGGGCTGGGAGGCCTCCCTGTCCCCTTCACCCAGGTCAGCCCTCCCCTCCTTATCCATTTCTATCTATCATCTATCTGTCATTTATCCATCTATCATCTATCTATTCATCTATCATCTCCCTATCTATCTATCCATCCTTTGTTGTCCTTGACCACAGAGTACAGGGCCTGAGCCTCCTGGGTGTGAGTGCTGGGAGTTGGGGGCTGGGAGGCCTCCCTGTCCCCTTCACCCAGGTCAGCCCTCCCCTCCTGAACCTGTCCTTTCTCCAGGACTCCGCTCAGTGGTCTCCACCAGTGTATTGAACGGTCACGTGTGGGGCTCTGTCTAGGGGCCAGGCGTCGGCTGCCCCAGGGACACGGCAGCCCGGGTGCTGGGAGGCTGCCCTCCTGGCGGTGACGGGGGGAGGGAGACAGAAATTAAGCCATAATCCCAGGGGGTGGCTTACGGTCCAGAAATAATAAAGAGGGTGATGTGCTGGAAGGGAACTGAGGGAGGTGAGAGGCTTGCTGTGGAAATGACCTTGAGCCGAGACCAGGAGGGACAGTGAGGACCAGCTCTGGGGCATCTATGGAGAGAGCTGCGGAGGCACCCGGGAGACCCGGGCCCAGGCCCACGCGGGCCTGGGGGTGAGGAGCAGTGAGGAGCCCACAGCCACTTCCCCTGAAACAGCTCAGGGAGCATGCTTTCCTCTGGGCTCCAGGCCCCAGCAGGCTGCTGCAGGTCCTGGTCCCGCCTCCCTCTCTGCCCTACTTGGCTTCCCATTCTGGTGGGAGGGCACTGGGAGGTGGGTGGCCCACGCTGGGGGAGAAGCTGGCAGCGCGGCTCAGAGACCGTGTGGGTGGTCCCTGTGGGACCGCAGACACAGGCTGAGTCACGTGGCACTTGGGGAGTTAATGACAGATGCATGCGAGCGAGATCGCCAGAAAGCGCCTTGGCCCGGGCACCAGCAGATAGCGTGTGGCTGATGCCAGCCTGACTCACTGGGTGGCGACCTGGCAGCTTCCTCTCACCTCCTCTCCTGTTAAGGCCTGTGCTCAGCTCCGCGAGGATAAATAGAGCCTCCTGCCCGCGGCCCAGCAGCTCCCGCGGCCCCTGCGGGATCCCGGGGGAGGTGTGATGGATGGCGCTGCCTTCACCTGCCTTCCCTCCGCACACAGAGGACAGAAGAGCCGCTGGTGTGGAACTGAGGGCCGCGTGGTTATTTCAGTCTCACAGCCCGAACGGGGCCAGGCCCAGAGCTGGGGCCGGCTTTGCATTTGCTGGGATAGAGGAGTAACAGTCACTCCTGCCCGTGGCCCTTGCTCTGCGTTGTTTCTGCTCCATCCTTCCTCTGCTCATCCCACGGGTGTGATGCAGGCGCCACGGCTGCTTTTGTCCAACTCGGCGGCTGCCCTCCTTTCGGGACCCGGCCTTCTACCCTGCTTCCAGGACGCCATGTGGTCAGGGCTGTTGGGGGTGCACCCGTGGGGGGGCCTGTGCAGGGGGCTGCAGCAGCGCCTGTGAGGAAGGGCTTCCTGTGTAGCTGCCTTGCACCCATGAGCCTGGGGACGCCTCCGTGGGGAGGTGACAGGTGGGCCGTCCAGGTGGGTGTGTTAGCTCCGCGCCCTCTTCCTAAAGTGAGTGCTGATGGGTGTGAGAATCGACACACTGCTTTTCATTTCATCTTTTGAAGGCCACACACTCTGAAGGCTGATGTTCTAACACAGCGGTTCTCAGCCTTGGCTGCACGTTAGAATCACCTGGGAATCATTTTAAAATCCTGATTTCTGGGCCTCGTCCTCCGGAAATTCTGTTTCTTTGTTATGGGGTGAGGCCACAACATTAGTCACAAAGAAACAGAATTTCTGGAGGATGAGGCCCAGAAATCAGGATTTTAAAAAGATTCCCAGGTGATTCTAACGTGCAGCCAAGGTTGAGAACCACTGGACTTAGAGAAAAACGACATTTTAAACTTTAAAAGAGAACATGCTCATCAGAGGACTGGAAGCCAAGCAGTATCTCAGGAAGGGTTGGGATCGTGGTATTTCTCCAAAATAGTCCTTAATGTTTTTAACAACTTTTCCTCCGAGGCAATGGAAAATGTTCTAAAACATGTTAGAAAGCGTGAATAACGGATTGAACAGTTTAGAAATATTGCAAGGAAAAGCACCCATAATTCTTCAATGCTAATGGACGTGGAGTCCAGGCCTCCAGAACCCTAGGACGCCACAGTGAGGAAGGGAAGCCTGATGCGTTGGGTCCCACTTTAGAATTAGGGTGTCTGGGCCCCAGTCCTGGCCCTCCCAGGGTGAGCTGTGTGGCAGGCAGCAAGCAGCTCACTCCATCTCGCCGTCTACCTGGAAAAGGAGTGGGAGCGATGACGTCCAGCGGGCCCGCCAAGGCCCGATCGTGGGGCACGCTCACCCACCTGCATGGGCGCTGCTGGGCTTCCTGTTCTGGAAGCTGGGGCTCAGTGTGGCGGGTGGGACCTCACGCTGTACATTTCTCTCTTGCCTTTCAGGTAATGAACCGAGAAGATCATGTCTGAAGTACAAGGGACGGTAGAGTTTTCTGTGGAGCTCCATAAGTTCTATAACGTGGATCTGTTCCACAGGGGGTGAGTGTTTCTCTGCCTGGAGTGTGTGTATGGGGGGTGTTTCTTTCTCCTGGCGGGGGTGGGGGGTGGAGGTAGGGAGGACAGGTTCCAAGACATTCTGGATTAAGGAAGACAGGATTTTAATCATTTTCCCTGCCAACTGGGAAGCCCAAGCCTTTAGTGTCCTTAAAGATAAACCATATACTGAGAGACTGGACAATGCTACTTTCTCCCACCCCCTCTCTCTGTAGTCAATCTGTCCATGGAAGTTGCCAGTCTGTGTTAAAGGAAAGTGAACTCATGGGAAATGAAGCGTGTGCAGTTCTGATAAAAAGGTGTTTGTGGGCTCAATGCTGATAGGGTGTCTTTCCAAACCACGCGTCGTAAAACCTGGGCCCAGCTCTCTCAAAAGTGGAGAATTTACACTGTCCTTCTTAAAGACATAATGAAAATATAGTTGCTCTCAGTGTTTGAGGGGGTACTCTGAATTTGGCATTTTCCGTGCAAGATCTCAATACACTTCATCGTGAACTTATACCTCTCAAGGTCATTGCACATAATAGCAAGGATGCAGCGTGGTTAGGGGCAGCATTTAAACACAGACCCGTCTGTGTCCTCACAGGCCTGCATTCCCCATGACACGGGCCAGGAAACGTTCGTTTACAGACACCGAACGTGTGAGGTGGGCACGTTAACAGCAGAACAGTAGCACCTGTCGGCTTGCTGCTGCGTAACAAATGACTCTAAACCTGGCGGCAAAGATACTAGCTTTGGGTTGAGCTCGGGATCCTGAGCGTAGGCGAATCCAGCTGCCTAGGGCGTAGCAGGACATTCTGGTGACTTGTCCAAAACACCAGGAGCCCGTGGTGCCATCGGCAAAGGCGATCAAAAGGAGAGGACAGGAATAGAACTTACTCAGCAAGCCTGGGTGCTGTTCTTCCAGATCTATGTGGACTGGGGAGGCATCTCGTGTAGCCAGGCTCAGCCCTGGAATCTAGTATCGAATTAGGCTCAATTAAAGCCGGAATCACACACAACGTATTCATAACTCATTTATGCCTGTTTATGGCACGGTGAGCCGTTGTTGCTGGTATGTTAGCTGAATGGGAACTAAGATCTGTCCTTGAAAATGAATTCGCATTTCATGTTCTGTCTTAACTCCCATGAGTCTCTCCATGGAACCGATTTCCCCTCTGAGTGAAGTTTTTCAGCCGAGGTTCAGATCCGTCTTCTGCCTCTAGTGTCACTGAGAGGGTTGTCCGCTCAGCGGTGTGCGATGGTTTTGTGGATAAACGGGGCCCTGTCCACAGAGCACTGTGCAAAGGCCTCCGGTCGGTGTGATCAGATCTGATGCGAAAGGTCAGATGCTCAGAAACGTGAGGATCGAACCCTCGTTGAAGCAACGCCCTGCCTTTCCCACCAGAGGGAAGAGGGTTGAGTTTAGGCCAGGTGGTTCCCGGAAGAAGCTGCCATCCGTGTGTATGCCCCGACGTTCGCCATCGCTGGCGGGACAGCCAGCTAGCTCCCTGTGAAATTCGCTAAGCAGCCCTGACCGGCCCTAATAGACTCTGAAATACGATTACCTTGGCTTGCCAGAGATCAATTAATTGATTCGTCTGCTGTCAGAAATGATCTTTTTATTCTTCCACTTCTTTTAGTGAAGTCTGCTGGTCCTTGTGCCCTCCCCACTTGGGAGAGGGAGTGGGGGTTAGACGTGGTTGAGGGCCATGCCGAGTGGTCAGCTTGCAGAGGGGGCGGATGGGGCGGTCAGTGAGCAGGTGGACTAAAGGCCAGCAGCTCCAGGGCCTTGACGGGGACCTGTTTGCAAAGACAGTGCCCCCCTCCCCCCATGGATAGCCAGTGGGTAGCACTTTCACACCGGAAGCCATTGGTCTTACACTCGATTTCAGTCACATGACTTCCCACTGGTGCAAACCAAGCCATTCTCTCTATTTTTGCTGAAATCAGTGTGACAGGAGTGTTACCACCTGCCTTTCCATCCAGCACGAGGGGTAGAGGTCAGCTCAGTGATTTCTAAGAGGCATTCTTTCTCTCTGATTCCATAATTCTTATTTTCATAAAAATGTGCTCTTCCCTCCCCCTGGCAGCGTTCCCCTCCTGCCTCTGGCCAGCGAGCAGGGGTGGGCCACCCGGTGCCTCTGGCGATGGGCACTCGGGAGGATGTTCTAGCGAATCCACATTCCCGTTCGCAGTGACCCTGCCCTGTGGAGTCCGGGACTCCGCGAGCCCACGCTGCCTCAGGCCTTTGGTCCTCGATTGAGGATCTGTGGGTGACTCAGCAGGTCTGCAAGGAGGGAGCCTGCAGGGGCCGACTCTATTCCTGCAGAGATGAAACGCTGAGCCCAGAACCACCCACAGGCCTGACTACCTCATGGCTGAGTCAATGCAGAGCGAGTGCCGGGTGGTGTGGGCCCCTCCAGCTCACACTCTCAGTGGCCCTCCCTCGGGCCCCCCGCGGACACTGATGACCTGCGTGGGGCAGCCTGTGGATCTGTCCCCAAGGGACAGAGATCTTGGTTCGGGTTCCGTTTCTCTGTCGCTGGCCAGGTGCCTGGGGCAAGTGACTCCCCTCCTCAGGTCTCAGCTTCCTGGCTTGCTTTGCAGGAACCTTCTTTGAAGTCACATGGTCGCTCAGTAGCTGAGCGTCGATCTGTGAACCAGGAGGTCTCGGTCTGATTCTCGGTCAGGGCACATGCCCAGGTTATAGGCTCGATCCCCAGTGGGGGGCATGTGGGAGGCAGCCAATCAGTGATTCTCATCATTGATGTTTCTATCTCTCTCTTCCTCTCTGAAATAAATTTAAAAAAATATTTTACAAAAGAAGTCCTGGGGTAAATTGGGGTCCGGGATTTACACTGCTGCCCAGGTGCCCTGAGCTCGCGACAGCCTGTCTGTCCTCCGACCGCCTCTAGGACTCTGGGCTAGCCTGGCTGCTGAGAGCCGGGCGGGCGGGACGGCCGCTCCTTCCTGGAGTTAGCAGGTGCTTCCACTCAGCACACTAACCCGTACCTCATGGACACATGCTCCTGGCCTCCTGGGGAGTTCTGCTTTCTGCTTTTATTTCGGAGCTTCAGGAGGTATGTGACATGTGACTTTGTGGGGGTGTAAGGTGCACAATGTGATGATCTGATGGGCATCTGTATTGTGAAAGGATGATGCTAAGGTTGCTTATCACACCCATTGCCTCACCTGGTCACCACGGGGTGTCGGTGTGGTGGGCGCATTTACGGTCTGTTCTCTTCGCTGTGTGACAGCTTTCTCGCTGCAGTTCAATTCGACAGACTTGTCGTGTGTGGGGCCTGTGGAAAGCTCAGGTCCACCGCCGCTGTCCCCGTCCCCGTGGCGCAGCGGGCTGTCGAGCCGTGAGAAGTGGTGTGACGTAGAGGCGGTGTGCCGGGTTGATAGCCAAGAAAGAAGGAGCCCAATGCAGTCTTCACGCCCGGTGCTGAGAAAACAGATTGAACCCTGAGGATTAGGCATAGGCATGGAGGCCAAGACAGGATTCCTGCCGGCCTCTCGCAGCCCCAGCTGAGATAGATCAGTCTTTAATCTCAAGTGCTTAGAGGCAGCGAGATGGGGAGCGGGAGGGAGAGGAGATGGATGGAGCCCTGGTCCACGGGCTGTGCTGTGTTTACTGAACAAGAGGCGTGTGCAGCGAGGAGCCTGGGCGTGGTTCTGGATGTTTAAGGCAGAGTAACCCTGCCTTTGATTAAAATGCATCTCATTCAGCATCTCAGGCTATAACCAACCAGATTGGCAATGCCCCTCTATCTACACTCACTTCCTGGTCCCCTGGTTCCATTGGGGTAAATACCGTCCCTGTGCCACTGGCGTCCTGGTTTATGACACTCAGCCTCCTCAGGACTTTGGGACTTGCCAGGTAGGCATTCGGCTGCACATGGCCATCTTGCTGTCCCAAAGGCCTTGCCTCTACTCAGTATATCCACTCTGACTGTCTGCTGCCCCCTCCCCCCCGAAACCTCTCCATCACAACCCATCTCAGTTCGTGTCAACTCCATCTGGTTGTCGAGGACAGCATCTTAGGGCGACTCTTGACCTCTCTGTCTCATACCTCATATCCGAGTCAGCCGGGAACCCTAGCAAAACCTCTGCCCATGATGTGCCTCACCTGCTAACACCTGGTGTGAGCACCACCGCGCCCGCCTGGCTTTGCACAGGACCTTCCCTCTCCGATCCCCCGACGCTGCCCGAGCCCACCCCGGTCCCCTCACACCACAGAAGTCAAATGGTGCTCCGAGTCCTCTCCAGTGTCTCCTGGTGGGACCAGAGTTGAGGCTTCATTTGCTGAGAGTGTTCAGGTGCATCACGACTGCCGGCTGTCGTAGGTTTGACACCTGGAGGGGATTCGGAGCCCCGGACTGCAGCAGAGAGGGGCAGACGTGCCCAGCCTCCCTCGGTACCAGGACTGGTCACTGCGGCCAAGAAGGTCCAGTTGGGCAGGTCCTACTCAAGCTCCCCGTGGACTAACACCCTCGTCCAATCATGTGGCCTCGGGAAGCGCTATGGGAACCCCCTCTGTTTTTGGTGAGGTTGTCAGCGGTTTGGGGGAGGGGCCCAGGAGTGAGTCTTGGAAAGGAAGTTGCCTGGCCAGGTTCAAGGTCAGCTTATAAGAACTGGTGACCTTTATTCTTACTCGATGTTGCCATTGGTGTTGTTAATAATGACAAAGGACCTGAAAGTAACAGTAAGATAACTTATCCACCTATTGGTAGGAGGTGTTTCCTCATCACTTAATATCAATACATATTCAATAATTAAGTTGTACCCCAATGTATTGGTGCAGTGGATTGGACGATGAGCCCAAAGCAGCCGTCTTGGGTCCTGGCAGGGGCTGTGCAAACGATCTGGGTGGCCTTGGGGTCTTCCCGCCCTTTCTGTGTCCACTACGCCCCTCAGCAAAACCGGGGTGAGCCAGCACGATGCTAAAAAGCACACGCAGCTCTTGGTGGTTTCTGTTCATCCTCACTTGAGGATGTTCTTCCATTGCTTTTCAGAGAGAGTGGAAAGAAGAGAGGGAAGGAGGGAGGGGGAGAGAGAGAAACATGGATGTGAGAAAGACACGATTGGCTGCCTCCTACACCTGCCCCAACCGGGGGCGGGCAGCGAACATGCAACCCAGGTAGGTGCCTTTGGCTGGGAATCTACCCCACGACCCTTTGGTGCAATGTTCAACCACTGAGCCACCGACCAGGGCACAAAAGTAGCTTTAAAAGGACCTGGTGCTTACACGCTCTCATGCCCTGCACCGGGGCTTCCATGTGCCATACCCCATCTGTCCGTCATATACAATCAGTGATTGGTTTTCCAGGTGAGAAAGCCTGTGCTCAGAGGCTATGATTGCTCCAGGACACGCGCCCCCGTACCTGGCGATCCGGTGTCCTACTGGGCCTGTGGAGGTGAATGCCACACCCTACCTTCGTCCCTCTGCGTGAAGACCCAGAGCCAGGTTGCTTCCCAGCCTGTCCTGCGCTGACTGCTGGGCGGGAGGCGGGGTCGGTCTTGCCAATTAGAAATGTTCTCTCTGCCAAGACCCTGGTGCGGGCAGCGACGCTGCGCAGCAGATTTCCTGGCCTGAGGTTCCCAACTGCCCGTGTCCCCTCCAGCTTTGCAGAAGCAGGACTAATCAGGCTAATCAAGCCAATCAAGCCACGCGCAGGCGAGGAAGGTCAACGTTCCCTCAAATCAAAGGGGATGCGCTGCCACTTGTGGGCATCGCCGGTGCCAGGGGCTTGGGTGGAGTCCCGCTGGGTATCGGCTCTCGGAAGGAGCCTTCTTTTCACTGGCAAACAGCTTCCCCGGGCGACAGAGACTGGCAGCCGCACCTTTTCTGAGAGCAGCGTGGCCGCCTGGCCACCCACGTGGATCCAAAAGCCCAGCTGGGCTGCCTCATTGGGCAGGAACCATCAGATAATGCGAACAATGGCAGCCGAGTGAGACACGACAAAACATTTTGTTGTTTGCTAGCAAGGCCAATAATTTAACAAAATGTCGTGCGGTCTTGTCATGGTGGCTGGATACTGTGAGAACAGACGGCTCAGTGGATGAGCGTAGAGTAAAAATCTAGTGGCCACTTCCTGGGTCTGCCTTTTCTGGTTCCTTCTGAACACAAGGCCTCCCTTACTTGTCAGGACATCCCCGACTCCCCTACCAGGCCTGAGAGTTTCACCCAGGATCAGCTGCTCTTCCACCGGCAAGCTGGTCACATGCCAGCTGCAGAGTCCACACCCCTGCCCACTGTGCAGTACTGCCTCAGGAGACTCAAAGAAAGAGAATTTTCCCCACCAGGGGGCGCCCCCATATCAGAGAGCCGCGGTCGCCAGCCTGCGGCCCACTGGTGGTCTGTGAGGTCCGGAAGGTTGGTGGCCGCTGTCATAGACTGTAGAGAGCCTTAGTGCTGGGTCTGCCATTCTGTCTTGTCGGGTACGATGTGCTGTAGGCATCTCTGCATCTCGTCCACCCAGACCCTCATCCCGTCACAGCTTCCCCACCTGGGAGGCCGGAGGAAAGATTGGGATCTTGGAGGGGGAGGATGTCTGGGTCCCACATGTCCTAGGAAATAATAACGATATTTTATCTCTAATGAAATATGGGGGTTGAGCATCATGCCAGTGGCACTGCCCCGTCTGCCTGTCCGCCTGTCCTGACAGTTGTGTGAGCTGACACAGGAATTGTCACTCGTGGAGAAAGGGGCTCAGCCAAGGAACGCTGTTAGGTTTGCCGACTTGGCTCCTGGACTTCAGAGTCTTGGTTTTGACCTTTTCACAAACACAGTGACGTGTGTCTGAGGTCCTGGCTAGTGTCCCTGGGTCAGACTGGCTGTTTCATAATAGACTGGAGGGGCAAGTGATTACCACTAAATGTCATAGAGCCCTGTTCCATCAGAATAGATTCCTGCTTCTGTTGCTTTGTAAGAACTGCATGTGGATCCCCAGGCACTCACAGAGTGGCCATGTGGGGGTTGGAAGGCATAACCTGGGGTTTGTTGAGGGAGCCACTGTTCCTGGGGCATGTTCATTCATTCATTCATAAATTCATTCATTCATTCCTCTGGCACTGGGTGAGTGCCAGCCATGCACCAGCTCCGTGTTAGTTGCTGGAAACAGAGGTGAACAGGGCACGCTGTCTCCTCCAGCAGCTGTCATGATGGAGATTTCCAGAATCAACTGAGAGCACGTGTTTATTAGATTTTTTTTCTTTTCTCTCCTTCGTGTGGTGGTAAGAGCTGTAAGGGACATGAAGGAAGGAAAGGGTAGCATTTGTATTCTCTGTGGTTTTGAACGTATTTCTTCCAACATATTTCTGTAGACACATCTGAAGTTCCAAATGATGAGTCCTCCCTGAAGGAAGGCTCCTTGGCCTCCAGTGTTTTAAGGAGGAAGAACTGAGACGGTGCCTTGGAATTGGTTGGAAAAGGGTTTGATGTCTGTCACCAAATGGGACTCCAGAAGGTGTGGCAACAAGACTCCTCTCTGGAGTGAGGCCCGGTGCCCTTGGCCGCCTCCCTGCTGTGGATAAGTGGTTCCATAGCAACCATGGCCCGCCCGCCCGGCGTGGCTCAGTGGTTGAGCGTCGAATATGAGCCAGGAGGTCACAGTTCAATTCCCGGGCAGGGCACATGCCTGGGTTGTGAGCTCAATCCCCGGTGTGAGGTGTGCAGGAGGCAGCCGATCAATGCTTCCCTCTCATCATTGATGTTTCTCTCCCTCTCCCTTCCCCTCAAAATCAATGAGAAACAAAATTGAGAAACAACAATGGCCCAATGTTTGGCTCGGTTGGCGCTTCAGATGCTGCTGGCTTTCAGGGGGTTATGGAGGACCGAACAAAACCGCGTCCACGAGTCCTGACACAGGCCTGGGCGCAGGGGCGCTTCATAAATCTCGAGCGTGGCTGTAACTGCGCCGAGGCCTGTCGGAGGGGGTGCAGGCCTCTGGCCACGGGCACCCCCTTTCTGTCCCGAGAAGACGCCGTTGGGAGGTCACGGCTGGTGGCAATATGGGGTCGGGGCAGTGGTGGGATCCCCGTCTCTTCCTGTCACGATGCAGCTGTGGACATGCACCGGTCTTTTACTAAAGAAATACTGCACATGTCATTCTGCATTTATAGAAACGAGGGTTTGACGGGTATTGGGTCCGGAATTCCACCCGCGTGTCTCTCATTCTGTGGGACCAGTGCTTTATGGTTCGCACCGTGGCCACGGTGGCCACTGCTCATTGTCTTGCGAGGGCTGTTACTGTTCCTGTGTGGTCACTGATTTAGGGCCAATGTTTAAAATGCTGAAGTGGGCCCGGCTGGCGTGGCTCAGTGGTTGAGCGTCGACCTATGAACCAGGAGGTCACGGTTCGATTCCCAGTCAGGGCGCATGCCCGATTGTGAGCTCACTCCCCAGTAGGGGGTGTGGAGGAGGCAGCCAATCCATGATTCTCTCTCAGGACCCTTCAGTCCGCAGGCTGACGCTCTGAGCCAAACTGGCTAGGGCCAGACAACAGGTTTTTAATTCTCAGGTGAACTCAGCTTCCTGTCTCCGGTTGTCCCGCCCCATCCCTTTCCCACTGTTCATGCTACGAAGCCAGCCTCCCTGGGGCCGGATGACAACGCATGTCTGGAAACATCCCTGGTTCCCTAGGCCCTTAGGATTGAGTCTAGGTGTTTCTAGAAGAAGCCAGCAATAAGTAGTGTGATCTTTTCTTTCTTAGGTATTACCAGATCCGCGTGGCCTTGAAGGTATCCTCAAGGATCCCCCACAGACTGAGCGCCTCCGTCGTTGGGCAGACAGGTGAGCAGGGGGTGGAGGGGGGCTCGTCCCCACCGGCAGGCCTTTGTGGGTCACTGCGGGCATGGTGTGCCCTTGGGTCTGCAGCTCCCCGTCGCTGTTGCCTGTGCTGTGCCCCCTCCCATTCTGTTTCTGCCAGAAGGAGGTCGGTGATCTTGACTGAGAGGAGGGGTGTGAGCCCTG
>NW_006282874.1:768739-770641 GCF_000327345.1 Myotis davidii
ATCTCGGCGGAGGAGGGAGCCTCTGAGATGTGTCCACTGACACGTCTGATGCCAGCGCGGGCCCCCTGCACCCCTTCATGAGTCCCTCTGTGTGTTCAGCCATGGGAGGGCGCTTGGGCAGTCACCCTGGCCTGCGATCGTCCAGACTGATGTTCTGCTACCTGCATGCATTTCCGAGTTAAAAGAAAGAAAAATACAGACAAGTAGACAGTGAGGTGTGATGGATTGACAAAGAGCCCGGAAGAATCCAAACACGTGGGATCTGCTGACGTCTGTGACACTCATTCATGCGGTGGTCTTGTTGGGACATAGGAAACGCTGGCTGTGGTGTCTAGAGAGGCAGAGTCCAGCTTGGCTGTGGTGGCTCACTGGTTGAGCATCGACCCATGAGCCAGGAGGTCGCCCGTTTGGTTCCCTGTTGGGGCACATGCCCGGGTTGTGGGCTCCATCCCCAGTAGGGGGCGTGCAGAAGGCAGCCCATCGATGTTTCTCTCTCATCAGTGTTTCTGTCTATCCCTGTCCCTTTCTTGCTCAAAAAATCAATGTAAACATATTTTAAAAAGAGAGAAGCAGCCAAAACCGGTTTGGCTCAGTGGATAGAGCGTCGGTCTGTGGACTGAAAGGTCCCAGGTTCGATTCCGGTTAAGGGCATGTACCTGGGTTGCGGGCACATCCCCAGTAGGAGATGTGCAGGAGGCAGCTAATCGATGTTTCTCTCTCATCGATGTTTCTAACTCTCTATCTCTCTCCCTTCCTCTCTGTAAAAAATCAATAAAATATATAAAAAAAAAAAAAGAGAGAGAAGCAGAATTCAGTGGTGTGAGGGCCCCAGGCTCCGGGCTTTCCAGGTTCTTGCTGTTCCTTCCATGTCGAATGCCTAGCTCTTCCCTCCTCACCTTTCGCCTGTCGAGTCCCCTGGACCAGCAGAAGGGATGTACTGGCCAGTGAATAAGTGGCCAGTGGGCACAAGTGGGTCAAAACCAAATGCAGACTCCCCTGTGAATGGGGAGCGCCACCTCAGTGCCACTGTGGGTCACGGGCACCTGGACCCACTGGGGAGGATCGCCCCGGGCTCCGGGGAGCACTTTGCCCAAGACAGGAGCTTGTTCCTGTCCCTGCCTGCATCCCCAACTCCCGCTTTGACCCAGTGGTTGTTATATGGGAGCCCAGTGGGCCCAGGTGCCCGGCGTGGCTGAGAGCAGGGGTGCCTCTGCTCTAGGCCTGCATCCCAGGGGCTCTGAGAGCCGTGGGCTGCAACCGCTCCCTCTGCGAGCCCTGCCTGGAGCCTGCTTTTCTCATTGGTCTGCAGGGTCTGCTGCGGCCCTGGCAAGTTTCAATGTTAATAACCTGTAGGAACGGTTGTTGTCACCTCCAGACCAGCAGCTGACACCCCTCCCCCCAAGTTAAGCCACCATATTTCCGTTTCCTTCGGTTTTTCTTTTTCTTTTATATATATTTACTGATTGATTGATTTCAGAGAGGAAAGGAGAGGGAAGGAGAAATAGAAACATCAGAGATGAGAGAGAATCATTGATCAGCTGCCTACTGCATGCCCCACACAGGGGATCGAGCCCACAACCCAGGCATGTGCCCTGACCGGGAATCGAACCTAGGACCCTTTAGTCAGTCTACAGGCCGATGCTCTATTGACTGAGCCACACCAGCTAGGGCCAGTTTTTATTTTTGTAGCATTTATGACATCACAAGGAATGACTACTTGAGGGTTTCTTTTTTCCCCTCTTACTTTTGTATAAATTCTATGAGGAAAGAAACTCTATAGCTCAACTGCGTGGTATCCCGCCTTCGCCCTCGGGGCTGATGTGCTGAGGCAGTGGCAGATGGAGGGATGAGTGACAGGAACTTCATTTCCTGACCTCATTAAAGGACCCTCTGCCTTCCCCC
>NW_006282874.1:770661-774444 GCF_000327345.1 Myotis davidii
CTGCTGAAAGCTGCCCGTGAGCACACGTCCCAGGATTGATCACTTCAGTCTAGAGGAGAAGGTCGGGTCGATATTGTTCAAGTTTCACGCACAATAGAAGTCACGAGTCCTGAAAATGAATGTTCTTGTTTTTCTTCCCTGGAGTAAATGTGCTTTTCTGCCGCCTGCGATAGGTGCTATTGACTGGCCCATATTTCCCCGATCGGCAGCCATGGCGCTAATGAATGGCCATTGATCGGGCAGGGGAGTGAGCGCACCTGGCCCGGGGCTGGGAGGAGGCATCTGGTTTTATTTTCCATCTCAGAGAGTTTATAAATGAGGAGAGAGACAGAGGGGGGTGTTTGGGGGCCACTGCTGCAGCTTGGTGGCTAATTTTGTTTCATCAGGTGTGCACAACTAGCCTTCTCTACAGTGTTTATGATTTTTTTGTAATGGTCAAGTAACAAGGAAATTATTATTATTATTTTTAAAATATATTTTTATGATTCTTTACATAGAGGAAGGGAGAGGGATAGAGCGTTTGAAACATCAATGAGAGAGAAGAAAGAATGGGAAGGAGTGAGGGGACAGAGAGAGAGAAACCACTGCCCTGACCTTTCCTTGTCCCCCCTCCCCCCCCCAACACTGGCCAGTTAGCCTGGCCCTGCCCCCTGGGCCTCACATTCCCTATAGTCCTGGAATCAAGGACTGAGGCTGGCCCAGCAGGTGGCCTACAGGATGCTGCTCTCTGATTGGTTCCTGGGCTAACCAATTTGGATGGTCCTGCCCCCTTTCTTGACCCAGGTAATGGACCAGGTCAGGAGTTGATAGGGGAAGGTGAGGCATAGAGGAGAGGGTGCAGGGAGAACACCCTGTGAATGGGGAGCACCACTCAGTCATAGCTGTGGGGCGGAGGGGAGGGGCAGCTGAGTTGGGGCTGAAGCTGCTGACCTCTCTGGGCCGGTCAGTTGTGGCCCAGCCCCGGGCAGTGGGACTGGCCTCGGAGGGACCTTCTGTCCCTGCAGAGATGGATGCAGAGCGATCACGGGCTCGCCCGCTCAGCAGTGACTCTCAGGGCTCCGTGCTAGTTCTGTAGCGGTCCCCGCTGGCCTGCCTTCCATGGTCTCCATGGGCTGAAGAGCGGCCCTGTGCTCCCTGGACCCACAGGGGACACAGCTGGGAGGGGCGCTGCTGCTCTTAGAAACATCAGATGCGTGCTGGCGGCTCCGGGCAGCAGATGGCCCAGCAGATGGTGCAGGAACGCAGTCACATAGCAGGGTCTCCTGATGGCCTGAGAACAGAGTGGGTTTCAGGAGAGAAGATGGAGCCTGGGTTCTGCCCTTTGCAGAAAGCCCACCCTGCGTTCAGGTGGGTTCAGTGCAGGCTGTCAGCACAGGACCCGGGAGGGGGTGGGGCTGGTCCCCGCAGGGATGCAGGGGAAACAGAGGCAGCTGCAGCGGGCTGGCTGCCCGAGCCCAGACCCAGCTCCCTCCCACTGTGCTCATTCAACGCCTCTGCCAAATCCTCGGGCCTGGGTGCATTCTGTAAACATTACCCAGCCTGGCACTGTGGGGGCCGGGTCTGTGGTAAGCCCTCACCTGAACTGGGGCTTCTCCACGGTCACGTAGGGCCAGCCCAACCGTCACAGTCACATACCTTGTATTACAGTGTATTGTTCTGGTTGTTCTATTTCATTGTCAGCTTGCTGTGCCTGGCTGATGAGGTCACATTTGCATAGGTGTGTACACACAGGAGAAGCATTATATACAGGCGTGGACAGCAGGGGGTTGGCAGGTGCAGGGTGATGTGCTTTTCAGTCAGTAAAGCCATTATCATCACAACCTGCGTGTCTTTTTCCACGCGGACAACTGCGGACCCACTTGTGCCCACCCCTGTGTAGGACCAGGTACTATCTGAGGTTACAGCATCATGGGATGGATCAAACTCCCCACAGATGGGGGGATGTACCCTCCATGGCGAATTCCTTGCTGGGCCAGGTGTATGCACGGCCTCAAGGGCCCACACCTTGGACCCCAGGTCATAACCCCTTAGCGACACTCACATATCCATCGTCGTCTTCAGATCTCAGCCTGTGCCTGGTGAGCTGGCCCAGGTCACAGTGTGGCCCAGCTGACCTCTGACTCATGACCCCGTGGGCCTCTGTGAGCCCCCAGAGTCATCCCCGAGGCCCCAGCTTTTGTGGAGGCACCCTGTTTCTGGAAATAGGTGTCCTTGCCGGATAGGCCCACTCCTTACTGGGAGGAGTCTGTCCCAGTCCCACAGGGCTCCCCACCTTCCACACTCCAGCCAAAGTCACCAGGCTCCTGGGCCCTTCTCCTGTGCAGTGTCCCTGCTGGTGGTGACAGGGTCTCCCGGGAGCGTGGCAGCCTCCATGGCATCATAGAAGGTCAGTCTCGGTACCCGCAGTGAGTGCCCCGGCCCAACTTCAGAAAACACTTCAGTGCTAGGAAAAGTCACGCCGCTCATTTTCTGGAAAAACCCAGCGAGCGTCTCCTGCAAGTGGCTTTCTCTTCTGCCCGTTCCCCAGAAACCTAACCAGCTGGGCCCCCAGGTGGCCCTGTGGTCCCTGATTCTAGAAATGCCCAGGAAGTGATCGTCCTGGGACCACGTTCAGCTCACCAGGGAGTCTGCTCGGCGGGGAGACTTGCGCAGTTCAACACACACTCATCTCAAGGAGCCGCATGTCCATCATGAGACGTGGGCGGCCAGGACTCTCCCTCATTTACGCTCCGATTCCGTGGTCTGACCAAGGCCACACGGCAGGAAGGGGGACGGGGTGGGGCCTTGCTCTCGTGCTGGACCGACACCGAGGAGGCTGTGGTCTGAGGGTCCGGGGGCTCATGGCCCCTCGCCCTCCTGTTTTGCAGAGGCCGGCAGCCTGCACGCGGCCTGTGTCCAAGAGAGCACCGTGCACAGCCGCGTCTTCCAGATCCTGTACAGGAACGAGGAGGTGCCCATAGGCGACGCCGCCGTCTTCCGGGCTCACCTGCTGCTGGACGGTGAACGGGTGAGTCGTGGATCCGCCAGCGGCCACGCGCCGTGGTTCCTTCCCAGAGGCGCGGTTCCTGCCAGGGCCTGCTGTGTCCGCCAAGGGGTGAGTGGTCCGGGGAGCGGGAGGTCTGCTCTGACGTCTCCCAGGTGCGAGATTTTCCGACCTCCCTGCTCTTACTCACTTAGGTGCTTGTTCTTTCACTCCTACACTCGCGCGTTTCCCAGCCCAAGATGTTGCCGTTGACGGACGTGTGGACTGTCATCCACCTCTCCTTTGCCCATTTGTCCTGTTAGGCCACCTGTGGGTGAGCCCATGGGAGTCTGTGAGCATCTGCTTCGTGCAGGGCTCTGGGCCCAGCCTCTGGATGAGGGGCGACCCCGACGAAGGCCACAGGTCCTCTGCCCTCAAGTGACTGATAGCTCATCAGGGAAATGGTCTGTGTACCAGCACCCGATCGACGAGTCCACTGTACTAGCTGTGTGTGCAAGTGAGCACCAGTGAGCCAGGATGGGGAGCTGGGCTCTGGGGGATGCCAGTGGTTCTCAGGGCACACGCCGAGCGTGCCTCAGGCTGAGAGGAAGAGGAAGGGCGTCTCTGTGGGGGAACGGCACGAGTAAACGCTCAGAGGCCAGGGAGCCTCGTTTTATTTGCCGGAGTCTTGGTTGCAGATGCCCTGTTCAGCCCTGGGAGCCAGCACCCGAGCGGACACCCCAGTGCTGAGGCGGAGCCTGGGCACCCAGAGCTCTGGGGGACAGGCCCCGCGGGAGGGAGGAGGGTGGGGTTCCAGGAAG
>NW_006282874.1:774683-796267 GCF_000327345.1 Myotis davidii
TGCATCCGTGTCTCTGGACCTGTTTTGCTCGTCAGTTGATTTTGTTCATCAGATTCCACCTGTGAGGGAGATCCTGCGATACTGGTCGTTCCCTGACTGGCTTGTGTTGCTTAGCGCAGCGGTTTGTCCACGTTAGATAAGACCGTATGTGGAGGCTGGGGCGCCCTGCCTGCTTGGGAGTGAGTCTGCAGTAAGTACTAGCTGCTGCGCTTTCACTACCATGGACAAAGGAGCTTCCTGGTGCAGGAAAGAAAGAAGGAAAGAACCGAAGGGAAGGAAGGAGGGAGAAAAGGACCCTTGAAGGGAGGCGATGGCATTAACCAAGGAAAGGCGGAGCCATAGAAGGACCCAGTACATGTGCATGTGAATGTGTGTGCATGAGTGTGTGAGCATGTGTGCATATACGAGCGTGTGTGTGCATGTGTGCAAGTGCAAGTGTGTGTGTGTGTGTGTGTGTGTGTGTGTGACCCTCCGATGATGGACCAAGGGATGGCCCAGAGCTCAGCTCAGCAGGCAGCGATGAAATGAATGGTGAGAGAGGGCAGTGACTTCATCCCGGAACACCTTGCAGTGAAATATTTTGGAGACATCGGTGAAGTCATAATTGGGCTCAGTCCAGCCCCGCTCGTCCCGGCCCGGCTTCCCTCCAAGTCCAGAGGAGCTGCCACGAGCCTGGATCTGGAGCGCTCCGTGCATCTTCGCTCCGGGCAAAAGCTCCCCCACAAGGTGGTTGGGAGGCCCCCGTGCCAGGCTCCCTTCCTGGGGCTGCACAGGAGGTTGCGACGCTTGGGCTGTGTGTACACAGCGAGTTTCCTGATTATGCAAAACAGAGCGCGGAGATGAAGTTATTCATAGCCCTTGGACCCAGCAAAATGTTAACTTTTAAAGGCTTTTTTTTTTTTACAACAAATTTTAAAACACTGGGGGCCTAAAGATAAATTCCACCCATATGTCTTAGCCTGAGTTAAGCTTCCAGGAATATACTTCCAAAGAGGTGAGACAGTGCCATCCCTGCAGGAGGAGAACATTCTGGCAAAGGAACGAAGCCCAAAGCGGTGGGGGAGATGAGCTTTATTTATTCCTCAAGATGCATTTGTGTTTCCTGTGGCGGCTCTGTTCCTGCGCCAGGGCCAGAAGGAATCTGAGTGACACTGTCCCTTAATGATGCCAGACGACGGGGTGCTGGGCAAGAAATGGGCGGGGGGTTGGCTGCCGGGCTCAGCCACAGGCAGAGGCAGGCAGAGCCTCAGGGAGCCTGAGCCAAGCAGAGCTTCCAACTGCATGGCCTGATCAGGGGTGGGTCTCCCTCCCTCCCGCCCGCCCTCCCTTCCTTTTTTCTTTCCTGAGCTGAAATCTATAATAGAAACGTGCAATTGCCTGATTTTGAAATGTTTGCAACTTTCTGAGGACGAAGCCAAATGTGTCTTCAGATGGAATTTGGCTCACAAGCTTCCGGGCTATAAACCTGAAACAAACAAATGTACTAGCAATGGGAAGCCTTGACTGTGAAGATCGAGACAGGCAGGGTGTTGTGGGTTATGGGGGAGCAGGGGGTCCCTGCTGAGTAGGGCCAGTGGTGAGGTCTGGTATTGAGCAAGCAGCTCCCCTTTGCGGGGGAGGGAGGCGGTGCTTCCTGTGGGCAAGGAAGGGCGGGTGCATCCTTAGATGTGTGTGAGCATCGACAGGTGGGACAGGTAGACGCCAGTGCGAATGAACACAAACAGAGCTGTGGCAAGCTCAGAAGGGGTGCAGCCTTGGCGAGGCCATAAAATGCCGAAGCGTCTTAAAGCATAAATGGTGACATGGCAAAGGATGGGCTTCCTCAGGATGGTGAGCCACCTCGGGAAATGACGCCACTGCCCCAGCATTGGGCTCCCTATACACCTGAACATGGTGCCCGTGGGCAGAGGTGACAACACCTCCAATGTTACCCACCGCTAGCCAGGTGGCTTTCCCCGTCCCCCAGCAGGCGCTGGTCTGGGACACGGTTCTCCTGCTTAGAATGACTCCACATCAGCCCAGCCAGCGTGGCTCAGTTGTTGAGCTTCCATCTATGAACCAGGAGGTCACAGTTCGATTCCTGGTCTGGGCACAAGCCCAGGTTGCAGGCTCAATCCCCAGTAGGGGGTGTATAGGAGGCAGCAGATCAAAGATTCTCTCTCATCATTGATGTTTCTCCCTCCTTCTCTTTCCTCTCTGAAATCAATAAAAAAAAATAATAATAATTTCATGTCAAATCTGTTTGGGGAACGAGGTCCTTGAGATTCTGCAATGTAGAACAATTGTTTAACTAGCATTTCTTTGGCCAATGGGATTCTCCCCCAAATTTGACTGCATCAGTCCCTCCCATTTTCCATGCAATGCGCACAGACACCCTGTCCCACCAGAGTTCCGGGCACATGCATGGACCGGTGTGATCTCACATCACTGCTTCCTGGTGAGATTGCTCTTCTAGACGTTGGACAGACCGGCCTGAGTTGTCAGATTCAGCCTCCCCACTCACAGTTCCCAGACCTGACCCCGAACTCCCGCGAGCTCTGTTTCTCCTGCAGGTGGAAGAGGCCCTGAGTGAAGTCGACTTTGAGCTCAAGGTGGACCTGCACTTCACGGACAGCGAACAGCAGTGAGTGCCCTTGAACTTGTGAATCCTGGCACCACATTCCCTCCCCCAGCCCTTCCCCACCTGGGGCAGCTTCATGGCCATGAACCTCAGAACATCTTCAGAAATGCCTTTCTCTGACTGACTTATTCACTTAGCATAACACCTCCTAGGTCCACCCATGCTGTCACAAAGGGTAAGAATTTGCTCTTTTTAATTTTTAAAAAATGTTCTAAAAAGTATGTTTTATGATTTCAGAAAGGGAGGGAATGGGAGGGAGAGAGAGGAACATCAATGATGAGAGAAAGTCATTGATTGGCTGCCTCTTGCACGCCCCACACTCGGGATGGAGCCCTCAACCTGGGCATGTGCCTTGACTGGGACTTGAACAGTGATCTCCTGGTTCGTAGGTCAATGCTCAACCACTGAGCCATGCTGGCTGGGCAGATTTTGCTCTTTCTTATGGCCGAGTAATGTTCCACTGTATATGTGCACCACAGCTTTTTAATCCTCTCATCTACTGACTGGAGTGGCTTTCATATCTTGGCTATTGTAAACGAAGGCTGCAATGAGTGTAGGGGTGCATACATTCTTTTACTTGCTCCTTTTAATAATCCAACATTTGGTCAACTCCTACAGTTTGCCATGGACTGTGCTAGGTGTTGGGATATGAGGTTGAATTTGTCACATCACCTGGTCTTAAGAGGTGGGGTCTAGTGGACAATGCAGACTCACAGAGGCAGCTCAGTGCTGCCATCTGTCGGGAAATAAAGTGAGTGTGGATGGGGAGCCAGGCAGGGTCCCCCCTGAGACGAGCCTCGGACAGAGTCTGGCTGTCCTTTCATCCTTGGCGGTGGGCTTGGAGGCAGTGACAGCGGAGCGCACATCCCAGATCTGCCAGGAAACAGCGGGACGTCTCTCTCCCCTCCTCCGAGCCTCAGTTTTCTCATCTGCCCGTCATGGGAAAGAGCTTCCGCCAGACGGCCTTTGCAGGGGTTGGATGACTGAGGCATGGCGGCGGGTGGCCGTGGTGAGGCTGTCACCCAGATCTGCCTGGACGGAGGCGGCAATGACGCCGTCACTCACCCGAGCCTCTCGCTTGCCTTGCAGGCTGCGGGACGCGGCGGGGGCCCCTGTGATCAGCAGCCGGACGCTCGGCTTACACTTCCACCCCCGCCGAGGCCTGCACCACCAGGTGCCCGTCATGTTCGACTATTTCCACCTGTCGGTGATCTCAGTGACCGTCCACGCCGCCCTGGTGGCCCTGCAGCAGCCCCTGATCAGGTACGGCGCCGGGAGCCCGAGGGCACCTGCTGGTCACACCACCATGGAGGGGGCCTGAGGGACACGGAGGTGGCAGCGTCGGTCAGCACTGACCAGAGATGCTCCTCCCAGGCTGCGGGTGGGGCGCAGAGCCGCACTGCCGGGCAGGGAGAGGTGGGCGGGGCAGCTGAGGGCACCAGGAGCCCAGGGGGCACAGGCCCAGGTCGGATAAGAGACCCAACCCGAAGACTTGGCTGCTACACCTGGCTCGGCTGTGCCTCAGTGGGCCTATTCGAGAAGTCAGGCGACGGCCCTGAGACCCCTGCTCTTCCTCTCTAACAGGAACGGGTCCTGTCCATCGAGGTTTCGTGATTCTCAGGGCGGGCAGTGGCCGGGCAGGGCAGGGCAGGGCTGGTGCCTCCCCACTCGCAGGAGAGGAGCTCGATGGAAACACTGGCTCGGGCTCCTCCTCGGGGGTAAAAATAGACCAGCACCCGCCCTCTCATCTGCAGGAAGGGCTCTGTTTGTTCGCTCACAGTGTCTGGGAACAAAGACAGCTCTTGAATTTCATAGGAAATGCCTGTCAAATAGGGCAAGCCCTGGCTTTTCTAGAAAAGCCATTTCCAAGGCGTCGGGTAAATCCAATCAGAAGAAAGCAGGTGTGAAATGAAAACTTAGCCTAGAAAGACCCGTCCCTTCCTGAGGCCGACAGAGGAGAGACCCAGTTTCACCCCCTCGAGGACCATCGGGTGTCAGTTGAGGGATTCAGATCCACTGAATGGATCAAGACCTCGCTTTCATCAGGTAATGAGGCATTTTATAAAATTATATTTCTATTGCTTTCAGAGAGGAAGGGAGAGGGAGAGAGAGAGAAGCATCAATGATGAGAGAGAATCATTGATCAGCTACCTCCTGCATGACCCCCATGCAGGGGATCGAGCCTGCACCCGGGGCATGTGCCCTGACCAGGAATCAGACTCTGACCTCCTGGTTCATTGGTCGATGCTCAACCACTGAGTCATGCCACCCAGGCAGTGAGTTATTTTATTAATTTATAGTTTGTCCCCCGAATGTGCCACACGTCTCCTTGCTCAAATGTATGCTATATTTCTTCTGGAATGTTCCTTCCCAGCAAGCTGGACACTTGCTTCATATCTCAGTTAGAAGCAAATCAGCCTGAAGAGTCTATTACCCTTGATTGGATTTGTGGTGTCATCAGCAATAGCTGTAGAACCACAATAATGACCACGTTAGATTTTATTTCCTTTGTGGTGTGACCGGCAATAGCTACAGGCCTTTATGGAATCATCTCTATTCATCAGCCACAGCACTTAAAGCTGCACTCGTCTGGCCCCATGAAACCCTCATAATAACCCCCAGAAACAGAGGCCCCAGGATGTTTAAAAATAATTCCCAGCCTTGGCCGGCATTGCTCAGTGATTAGAGTGTCAGCCTGTGCTTTTTGGAATCAAAAGGTCGCACGTTCAATTCCTGGTCAAGGGCACATGCCTTGGTTGCAGGTTCCCTCCCAGCCCTGGTCAGGGTGCAAGCAGGAGACAACCGATCAATGTGTGTGTCTCACACATGTCTCTCTCTCTCTCTCTACCTCCCCCGCTCTCCCTCTCCTGCTCTCTGAAAAAACAGTGGAAAAAATATCCTCAGGTGAGGATTAACAAAAAAATAAAAATAACCTACTCCCTTGTCACAGAGCTGATAGGCGCTGCTGCTGGGCTTGAACCCTGGCCGCCTGGGCACACTGGCTGCCTCTTAATATCTGTCCACACTCTGACTGGGCGACATCCCTCACTCCTCATCCTTCCACCCAGTTTGGCTTATAAACTGCTCTACACTCACTGGCCTGAGTTCGCCTCTCGTATTCCTCCTGCCTCTCTCTAGCCCAGTGGTTCCCAGCGTGGGGCACACTCCCCACAGGGGGTGGGGGCAATTTGATTTTTAAGGGGGGCAATTTGAGAATGAGTTATTAACTGAATTTTTTGCATTTCTTATGGTTCTAGGGGCCTCATATGCAGCATATAAACATATGTTGTGACATTTATGCATGTCAGGTCTCTATTATATTTTTGAAACTTTATTTGCTATTTCTTCATGTCACTTCATATTATTATTATTATTTTTTAACAGTTCCTTAGTGATTTCTTCCTCAGTACTTCAGCTGTCCTTTCGTTCTTTCATTTTTCTCTTTCACGGATGCCATGTTCGTTGGAAGCTTGTTTAGACCAAGTTAATGGCCTTTTGAGCTTCCTACACATGACTAGGAGTCACTTTTTGAATAATAAGAATTCTATGTCACTGGGGGATAGGGCATCAGGATTTTAAAAATGCTTAGGTGGGGCATGGCCAACAAAAGGTTAGAGACCACTGCTCTAGACCAAAGTGTGTTTACCCTGAGGGCTGTGCCGTAATCACATTGCTACTGTAACCCCGACTCAGCCCAGTACATGGCAGGCGCCCACTGAATACCTGACTATGTGAATGAAGCAGAAATACAGTGCTCACTTCATCTCCCCACCATCTCCCTCCCTTGCAGAGTCCCTCCTGGGCACCTGTGCTTCATGATGTCATCTGAGGGTATTTATCCTCAGGGCCTCTTTGCCATCAGAGGCTTGGAATCTCCCTGCAGGAAGAAGAATGCCCATAAAATAGTCTTGACAGTGGAAGACAATTGAGGTTAGGGTAATGAATAAAAGAGATGGAGAGAAAGAGGCCATGAGAACACGGAGGCTTTGTCACTCCATCAATGGAGGAAAATCACAAAGGTGAAGGAGGTGGTCATGAGCCCAAATACGAGAAATCCAAGTGATTGCGTCGGCTTCTGAATCCCCTTTCATCTGCCTGTGACCATCGCCTTCACGCCCATCAGCTGGTCTTCCTGTTGACTTGCCGAGCTGGGCGGGGCCTGTACAGTTGTCCATGGAACAGATTACAGCATCTCCAACCGGCATCGACCTTGTGGGCTTCCTCATCACAGCAGTCTGACAGCCATGATCCTACTAGGACCGCCCCTTCTATGGGACTTGTCTTGTGGGCTCCCCAGCCATTTCCCCAAGGAACTGACTTGGTGGAATCATCTTTCTCAACATGTGGGTCGTGACCCCTTTGGGGGTCGAACGTCCCTTTCACAGGAGTCGCCTAAGACCATCAGAAAACACATATATAATTACATATCGTTTTTGTGTTGAATCACTATGCTTTAATTATGTTCAATCTGTAACAATGAAAATATATCCTGCCTATCAGATATTTACATTACGATTCATAACAGTAGCAAAATTACAGTTAGGAAGTAGCAACGAAAGTAATTTTATGGTTGGGGGTCACCACAACATGAGGAACTGTATAAAAGGGTCGCGGCATTAGGAAGGTTGAGAACCACTGCTCTACATTCTTTCTCTGTCCTCACTTCTCTCCTCTTCAGTTTTACTCGCCCAGGACGAGGCTCCTGGCTTGGAAA
This sequence comes from Myotis davidii, assembly GCF_000327345.1. Taxonomy (NCBI): domain Eukaryota; kingdom Metazoa; phylum Chordata; class Mammalia; order Chiroptera; family Vespertilionidae; genus Myotis; species Myotis davidii. Next base: position 782,018 of record NW_006282874.1, read on the forward strand.
GGGCAGCCCGGATGCGGGCCCGGAGCAGTCCAGCCTTTCCCTGGAGAACCTGGTCTTCGGAGCTGGATACTGCAAGCCGACTTCTTCCGAGGTACGTCAGCGTGGGGCTGGGCAGTGGCTCTGAGACCAGCAAACGTCGCTTTGAGTGTGTGGGGGGTGGGCGGTATTCAATCAAGCGCCAGCTGCTTCAATCGTCCCACGTAGAGAGTCGTTGCGCTGTTTTGCGCTGGGTAATGTCTGTCCCTCCCTGTCACCTGTCCCTCCGGCCCTTGTTTTAATTGCTGCTGCTTCCCTCAGACATATTCCAGCTGCCAGGCCTGGGGCAGACACTGAGGATCCGGTCTGCGTGCGGCACCCCTTTGACCTGGTTCCTTGAAGGATGTGGTTCTCTGGGGGCCACGGGGCATGTTGTGTGGGGCTCCCCGAGGTGGCATGGGAGTGCCGGGGGGCTGCCCTGGGGGACTTCTGAAACCTTAGGCCTGTGTGGGTGGCAGCTGGGGTCCCTGGGGCTCACTTAGCCCATCTGATTCTGTTGCATCTACGGAGGTCAAGGGTGACCGGCCACATCTCTCCCTCTGAGCTGTGGTGACGGGAGAGAGAAAAGTCTGGTCTCAGACACCTGCCGTGCTCAGTACGAGGTGACTTGGGGGCGGGAGGTTCCTTCACCTCAGGTTCCTCAGCTCTAACATGGGGTGACTGTTTTAGAGCGGTTTCAGGAGTTCATATGTGTCAAAACACGACCGAAGTAGACTCCTAGCAGGCATGTGACACGCATCCTTTTTAAACATTCTTCTTGGCTACTTTGGGGAATGTGTGTCAGAGCAGACACCCTCGTTTCCCCCGGAGTCAGGTAGAATGCGTATTTGTGGGTGCAGCTGTGAGCTTGCTCTCAGGGCGCAGCTCCATGGGTGGCTTTCGGGACCCGATTCTCTTCCGTGCATCGTCCATCTGGGCCCATCCAAAGCTTCAGGCTCAGCCCTGCACCCACTGCTGCCTACCCACCTGGCAGGGGCTGCAGGCAAAGAATGAAGCCCCCCCCCCACTACTTCCCTGGGGCTGTGCCTCCACATCCCTAAGAAGCAGGTGCCTTAAGGGATCGCACTGCAGCCTCACAGACTGCAGCCCCAGCAGGAGCAGGGAGCAGGAGCTCCTCCCACACGGGCTCCTGTGAGAGGCCTTTGCACAGGGGCTGGTGGTGAGACCAAGCACTGGCCGGAGGGTTGCTGTGACGTGTGTGTCCCTTTGTCCTCAGCCCCTCACCCTCAGCCCCTTCTGACAGCTTCAGATTTAGGGCCTGAGGGAGGCTCGCTCTCCTACCCATTGCAAGCCCGCAGCTTTGCCTGGGGAATTATTTCCCCTCCAACTCCCGGCTTATCTGTCAAAAGGGGTTGGAATGCCTGCCTCTCGGGGTTGCTGAGATTAAATGAATAAGCTTATGAAAGCCTTGAGCTTCCAGCCTGGCACAGCAGTGATCCGGAAATCCCTGGGCTGGCATTATATTCCTTTTAGTTGATCCACATCATTAAACTGGATGATAATTAAGTCGGATGTGACTCCAGGAGCCCCAGTGTGGTCTCGTGGGCAGGACACTCGATGAAGGGACTTCGATAATGTAGTTCTGTTCTTGGCTTCAGCACTAACCTGCTGTGTGACCCTGAGTCCAATGCTTGCCCTCTCTGGGTCTCAGTGTCCCATGGAAGGGAGATTGGGTGAGATTGCCCTGGAGGCCTCTGTGCTGTTTGCATGAGAGACAGAGCACCCTCACAGAGTCGCTGTGCTCTGTGTGCAATCCATTCAGCAGACTAGTGGACGGGGTGCACTGGGCCCGAGGCCCCTCCCTGCCTCTCTGCCCTGGATCTCAGATTTGCGCTGCCCCCAGGAGAGCAGAGCGGCAGGTAGGCGGCAGGAGGGAGGCCTGTGTTCCACCACCAGCCTCCCACACTGCCATGCCCTGTGCATCCCCGCCTCCCCGCCCTGCGCCTCGTACAGGCTGTTCTTCCTCTGACATACAGCAGGAACGCTCCCTGCGTCCTCTGGGCGCATAACTGCTCCGACTGAGCAAATACAAGCCATAACGTGGGCACAGCTGTTCACCGAGCAGTTCAGCCTTGACAGGGGTTCCTGCAAAGAATAGTGGTACTCCCGGCCCTGGCCTTGCAGTAAAGAAATCCACATTGAAAGGGACTCCGCACTTCCTTGCCGTGGTCCTCGAGTCTAAGTCAGTGAGCCATCTGGGACTCACTCTCCTTCCCCCGTCAGTAAAGTATCAGCAATACTTTGGGGTGTCGACAAGAGGGACAGCGCACACCCCGGTGACGAAAGCTGCCGGGAGTAGGTTCCAGGCTTAGCGATTCTAGAAGCCAACGGAGAACTCGCTGTTGTCATCCTCCCCTCAAAAATATCAGCCTGTCCTCCCGATCCGCGTCCTGTTTTCCCTGAAAAATGAGCAGGGCCCATGGAATCTTCCCAGCCCCACGCTGGCTGCCTCCGGTCTTCTGCGTAATTGAATGTATTTGATAGTTCCGATCATCCTGAGAAATCACTTTACAAATATTGAAATAATAGGAGATCCATCAGAGCACCAGCGGTGTAACATTACCTTTGGTTCCCATGGCAACCAGGGCGCTCGTGTTCAGCGGGGTGGTTATTAATGGCATTTGCCCCGGCCGCGTGTTGGGTTGGCTCAGTAAGCGCGCACCCGGGGTGTTTATCATCACCTGCCGTGCGTGCAGCTCATTTCGACTTGTGTCTATTGTGGGGATTTTAGAAATGGTTTTTCACTTGCTCGTTTGGTTCTATTTGATTTTTCAGAAGGTATGTGGCCAGCGTCTGGTAAGCAGCGTCTTGGCTGTGTTGCTTCGTCTGTCCTCTGTGTGTGTGTTTTGGGAAGGCAGGTCACTGAACGGGTTCAAGGGGACCTCTGGGGTGTAGACTCGGTGGCTGTGGGACACCTCAGGAAGCAGGGAACCCAGCACCCAGAAAGCAGAAGGGAGGAGGGATACTCACTGAGCAGCGACTGTGCTGCCCACGGTGCTCACTTTTTGCCAGCGCAGTGATCTCCTCCGAGACTTCTAACGTCCACGAACATTTTAAAGTAAGAGACCCATTCTATAGGTGAGCAAACTAAGAATCTGAGAGTCCAGGCATCCTTCCCAATGGTAGTTGTTTGAACCAGAATTCGAACCCAGCTCTAGATACCTCTGGAGTGAGTGTTCTCTTGCGTGTAGTTACACTTATGTGAGCTCGGCCCACCCTTGTTCTCATGGTTGATGTATTTAGAGTGGTTGGCGCATGGCCAATACGGAATTAATTTTCCTGCTCCTGTTTTTACTGGTCTCATTTCCTTTAGTACAGTTACAATTAGAAGTAATAGAAGTAGAATGATTCCTCGTTTTGCTCATGTGCACACAAAAATTGCAATTTGCAAAGCAGTGTTAGAATCCAGGGTGACACACAATCCCTCATGTTTTTAAAATGTCTACATGGTGATTTTTATGAAACACATACACCTGATCGAATTGGAGAATAGAACTGGTTTTCCTTAAATCAGAGCCTTCCTTCAAATTAGATCATAAGAACAAAGACATTCGTCAGGAAAGTGTGGGGTTCTGTGATGCTCTGAAAACTAGATTTGCCTGTTCGGTGTGAGTAGTGGAATGTTCTTAATTAAATATGAAGAATGCCATGTGCCTACGGCTCACGGAATTGCTGAACATTGCACACCGTTTGGGGAGTAACTTTAACAAAAAAATACATGGAAATGAAATAGGCGCAATGAAAGTGCTGACACTGGATGTCTGAACAGATGGGTTCAGCATTTCCACTCGCGAAGTGTTCAGGAATTTCTACCCGACGGTGGTCACCTTGGCTGAGGATCTGTCTGCAGACCTGTGTGACCAGGCACAGCTGTACAATGGCCTGTGCATGTCATCCGAAGGCTCTGCAGCATCCATCACCTCTTCCAGAAAGCCTGCCCTGCCCATCCCACCACACATTCCTAGCTTCCTAAGGCTTCTCCTAATGGGACTCCACATTTCACAACTGGGTATTTGTGTCCTAGGTTCCTTCAACTAAAGAATTGTTTTCCTGCCCTCGCCGGTATGACTCAGTGGATAGAGCATCGGCCTGAGGACCAAAGGGTCCCGGATTTGATTCCAGTCAAGAGCATGTACCTCAGTTGCAGGCTCCTCCTCGGCCCGGGCCCTGGTTGGGGCATGTGCAGGAGGCAACCAAATCAATGTGTTTCTCTCAAATCAATATTTTTCTGTCTTTCCCTCTCCTTTCCACTCTCTCTAAAGATCAATGGAAAAATATCCTTGGGTAAGGATTTTAAAAGAAAAAAAAAAGTTGTTTCCCCTAGAGCCGTGGTTGGCAAACCGGCTCATGAGCCACATGAGGCTCTTTGGCCCCTTGAGTGTGGCTCTTCCTAAGCCTTAGGAGTACCCTAATTAAGTTAATAACAATGTACCTACCTATATAGTTTAAGTTTAAAAAATTTGGCTCTCAACAGACATTTCAATCATAGTGTTGATATTTGGCTCTGTTGACTAATGAGTTTGCTGACCACTGCCCTAGCGGGTAGGGTGTGAGGCGGAGGAGGGCACTAAGTTTAGAGCGGTTAGGATCATGATGATGAATGGTATGGAACTGGCCCTGTGCCTTGCTGGAGAATAGAGAGAAACCCAGTGGGACTCCCAATCATACTTATAGTCAACGGATGCATTTACCCAAGATGCATCATTCATTGGCACTAAGGTAACTCACAGGAGGGTTTTGAATTATTCAGGGTTAATATGTCAACTTATCTGATTACTAGCGAGTTCTTGCTTTTAAAGGTTTAAATCAGCCCGACTCTCTCGGGGATGTAGGAATTGAGCGATTCACTAAAGAAAATGCCATCGCATATGGAAGAGTTCATATGGAGTTCCTACTGATAATAACCCTAAGACTAATGGACCATGCCTTTGTCCTGCTTATGGGAAGTTTTCTTCTTGCTCTCTTGCCCAAAGAGGGCAGCGAGGGCCCTGTCCAAGGTGCTGCAGCTGGTGAGAGTTGGGAGGAGGTGAACTTGACCCCCTGACCCCAGGCTATTCCTGTAATTCCAAGCCCACTGAATTTTTAGGGCACTCTGTTGCTTTGCTTCATAAAATGGAAGTCAATAAAACTGGCCTTGCAGTGCCTTGGAGTCAGAACAGTATATTTTTAAAATCGCTGCTTAAAGCAGGCTCATACACAGAGAGGAAAGGAAAGCACGTTGAGGAATCAGGAAGGAAAACAGTGAGCAACAAGGATTGTCGGGCCTGATGCTCAGCCACACAGTGTGCGCTTGTCCTCCGCACCGGACAGCACGCTGAACTCTCAAAGGGCGGTGAGGACGAACACCGATGAGGGAGGACTTGCTCCCGAGGAGCCCTAAGAAAGTGCCCTTGTGAGCAGGGAGCAGGGCCAGAAACGGGGGCCTCGGGGCTCCTCGAAGCAGGCAGACTAGGGACCCATTCCCCCTGGAGCTGACGGCTTTATGAACCCCCTGTCGGCTTTTATTTCTGCTGAGTCACCGCTGACGGAGGCACTGCGGGACTAAATGAATGCCTCCGTCAGTGCACACAGACCGGCCGGCACCTGCCAGCCGCGGTTTCCGGAGGCCCAGGCGGCGCACCGAGAAAGGCCTTCCCCCGCTCGCACTCCGCTCGGGGAGTGTTTCCCCTGCGGCAGAGCGGAGTGGCTGCGTATAAGTCATTAGGCTCTTTGAGCCACAGTCTTTTGATCTGGGAAGTGGAAATAGGAGTTTGTATTATTTACTTATTTTTTATTTTATTTTAATTCTCACCTGAGGATGTTTTTCCATTGATTTTCTTTTAGAGAGAGGGAAAGACAGAGAGAAACATCGATGTGAGAGAAACACATCGATCGGTTGCCTCCTGTACATGCCCTTGGCCAGAATCGAACCCAGGACTTTTCAATCCATAGGCTGATGTTGTATCCACTGAACCTAATGGGCTAGGGCTGGATTCTTTATTATTTGGTCTGATAAGAAAGAACTCCAAGGCATGAGATGTGGTCACAGCAAGGAACAGAGAAATGTCCAGAGCATTCGCCAAATTGTGGATACATATGTGTGTGCTTTCAGGACACACCTGCACATATGAAGTGCACATGCACCCATGTATGCACATAGGCATGTGGACGTATTCTACAAGGATCCATCAGGAATGATGTGGTTCTGGTGAATGAGGCACTCTATGTTGTGTTTCCTCGGTAATATGGAGATGTTTACATATTTCTGTTCATTTTGAAAATCAGAATTGACGATCCAATGAGATGAAGCAGATGGTAGGACTCTTCAGATGCCTCGTCAGCAGTGGGTTCCTCTTGCTCCAGAGACCTGGGGAGTCCGACACGCACCTGCTTACACGCCCTGTTAGCTTTTCTACAGCCGCGCTGACGTCCGGTCTGAACACACTGGGAGAGAGTGGGGATGGGAGGGCGTGGGTCCCCCGAGTGCCTGTGAGCACAGACGTCTGAGAGATGGAAATTTTTGCTTCTGAAATGGGAAAGTCTTTTGATTCCAGTCCCTGTGTGTGGAATGTGTTGCTTAGGTTCAAACCAGCAGGGACCTCAGAACGGGAAACCGGGTTTGTCCGTGGCCCTGTGTGTGCACACTCAGAGCCTCGCACAGACGCTCGCCCAGCACCAATGACGTCACCTCCCACCTTCCTCCTAGTGCGCGTTTCTCCTCCTCAGCAGGGGCACTACGCCCCCCTTGCCTGAGGGCCTTGCTGAATTCCTCATCTCCCTGGGAAAGGGAGCCTCCCTGTCTGTCCCCATGGCCCAGCGGTTCTCAACCTGTGGGTTGCGACCCCTTTGGGGGTCGAACGACCCTTTCACAGGGGTCACCTAAGACCATCAGAAAACACATATATAATTACATATTATTTTGTGATTAATCAGTATGCTTTGATTATGTTCAATGTCTAACAATGAAAATACATCCTGCACATCAGATATTTACACGACGATTCATCACAGTAGCAAAGTTACAGTTACGAAGTAGCAACGAAAATAATTTCATGGTTGGGGTCACCACACCATGAGGAGCTGTGTTAAAGGGTCGCGGCGTTAGGAAGGTTGAGAACCACTGCCATGGCCTCTCCTAGGGGTCGGGGGAGAGGCCGTGCTGGGTGCATTCAGTTGTCACAGCCTGCGAGGCCGGTCACCTCTGTCCCCCCCCTGCTGTTAGTGTGACTGTCACTGTCACCGTCCTCCTGTGACGGTGGGGAGCCAGAGCTCGGCACATGGCGTGTTTGTCCCCCACACACAGGGCACTTCCCGCAGGCCCAGGCCATGCGACGGGCCTCAGCTTTGGTTTCTGTCCCAGCAGGGCAGCTTCTACGTGCCCTCAGAGAACTGCATGCAGCGCGCTCACAAGTGGCACCGGGGGCTGTGCCTGCTGCTCCTGCACGCCTACCGGGGGCTCCGCGCCTACTTCCTGCTCATCATGAGGGATGTCCCAGAGCTGCCACACATGGAGCTGGGTAAGGGCCGGCCCAGGGAACACGCATCCCACAGCCCTTTCTCTGTCTACTGGGGTGCGAGCAAGTTCTCACGCTTCAGTAAACCTCCGAGTAACCAGGTTACTCAGGTCGGTATTTCTGTTCTGTGTGCCATTCTAGGAGGGAATCTTAGATGTGCAAATGTAGGAAGAAAAGACATAAGCAACTCGAGAAGCATGCATGCATTCATTCATTCATTCATTCACTCACCCACCGAACCTTTATTGATCACCTACTGTATACCTGACACTGTTGGAACATAATGGTAGTTTATAGCCTTGTCTTAATTAGGTGATAATTATGGCATTGCAAATTACAAGAGTGCACAAGAAATAAATACATATATAAAGAAATAATAAGAAATAAATACAAATATACCCTTTAACATGGATGACCACAGAGACCTCAGTGGCCTCACAATAGTTTTCTGGGGATGAATTGCTTCCTGCCCATCACCAGACATTGTGGAGACCATTGGACCTCTTGATTGACAGATGGTGGAACTGAAGCTCAGAGAGGTCAAATGATGGCTCAGGGTCACAGCAGCGTGTGGCCGCACCATGTCAGGAGTGCAGGGGTCCTGCAATGACTCCCAGGGTAGGGTCCTGGCTTCATGCTACTCACTCCCAGCAGGTGGAATGTCAAGGTTCCGTTCAAAGTCCTCTAATGAGGCCCCTGTGCCCCTAGACCAGAAGCCAGGTCCTTAGCCTGGGATTCAAGGTCAACAAGAGAAACCCCCCGGGTCCCTCAGCTTCTCTCGGCTCTGCGGCTCCACCTCACTGGACTTCCAATCATCATCAGTGCAATGGAGATGCAAACCTGGTCCCACATGTGTGAAGCATATGTGTGTGAGTGTGAGTGTGTGTGCACCATATGTACTTGCAAAGGCACCAAAGAAGGTGGAGTCACTTTGAACTTGCACCAGGAGCCCTTGTTGGCTTTGTGGTGGGTGACATCACAGGCTCCAAGTCAGGTTCATCCCCTTTGCCACCCGGAGCCAGAGGGCAGTAGGGATAGACGGAAAGAGAGTCCTTGGGCAGTGGCTGCGTGCCAGGGCGTGTCCGTCTTATTGTGCACTGTCCTTTCTTTTCCCAGAGTCCCTCGCTATTGAAGAAACACTGAATCGGCTGTGCTTGGAGCTACAGGTAATGGGAGAACCGTCCTCTCCAGTCTGAACAGCTGGGGTTATGCCAGGCAGACATGGTTGCTCACTTGGTAAAGAAATCAGAGCTGAGCCCAGCCGGTGTGGCTCAGTGATTGAGCTTTGACCTATAAACCAGGAGGTCATGATTTGATTCCCTGTCAGGGCACATGCCCAGGTGTCAGGCTCCATCCCCAGTGTGGCGTGTACAGGAGGCAGCTGATCCATGGTTCTCATCATTGATGCTTCTATCTCTCTCTCCTTCCTTCCCCTCTGAAAACGATAAAGACACACACACACACACACACACACACACACACAATGGGGAAGTTGGTGAAGACGCCAGGGAGGAGACTGTAGTCGCTTCCTGGAGGAGGGGCCTTTACCGCCGCCGCTCTGCCCCCTCAGATGCTGAACAACCCAGAGAAGATAGCCGAACAGATAAGCAAGGACCTCGCCTGGCTGGCCGCCCACCTGATGGCCCTGTGGACCCAGTTCCTCGACACGGTGACGCTGCACGCCCACGTGACCGCTTACCTCACACAGGAGCATCACACCCTGCGGGTGAGGGACCACAGCAGGGGGTCTGTTGGGCAGAATGGGAATTGGGGTTGACTCTGCAGATGGCGGGTGGGGCAGGGGTAGACCACCCCCTGCACAGGCATGAGATGTCTTTGAACTTAGCCTCTCACACCTTGGCTCTGCATTCATGACACACCTCCCTCGGCTGCCAGATGAGAGCAGAGTCCGTCGCAGGGGTATCACACGTGTTTTGAAAAGTATTTAAAAACGTAGACATCCTTCTTGGCGTACTTTCGTGCTGCGAGCGTGGATGCGCCGTCTGCATCAGACCCCGTGGCTGAGTCTGCAGAGGTCTGGGGACATGCGCCGTCTCCTCGCGCACAGCGGGAGGACCCCGTGGCTGAGTCTGCAGAGGTCTGGGGACGCCCGTGCATGGCTGGCTTTGCACATTCTGTTTCGTCTGCATGCATTTATGGTCTCCGTGTTCACATGTCTTATACTCTAGTCGGAGAAATAAGCCCTAAGTAGAAAAATGACAGAAAGCGATGTAAGAACCGCTTCCTAAACGTGCGTTGACCTCTGTCCATAAGCCGTGCTGGGGTGAGAGCTGTGAGTGACAGAGGCCCCTACGGGGGAAGAGAAAGATTGTTCCAGAACTTGGGGGGTGGGCTCAGAGCCTCCCTTTGAGGCTGACGTCCGGGACCTCGATGTCCTTATAAACACCAGGGGACACCTGCCCATGAGTGGAACGGTTATGTGACTCTCGCCCTCAGGTGCGGAGGTTCTCCGAGGCCTTCTTCTACATGGAGCATCACAAGCTCGCCGTCCTGACCTTCCAGGAGAACCTGTGAGTAGCCCTCCCGCCCGCGCCGCACCCTAGGAGGCTGCACCCGAGACGGCATTGTTCAACGCGCCGCCGCCCTTCGCCCTTGGCCGCCAGCCCTGTGGGAGCAGGGTCTTCCCGCCTCTGCCCGCCGGGCTGCGTGCTCTGTGCAGGGGGGAGGTCGGCGGACCGCAGAGGCAAGGCTGGCGGGGCAGGGTCCCAGCCCTGCCTCCTCGTGCCGAGTGTCATTGTGGTTCTACAGACAGAACCCGGCTCCCAGGCCCCGGAAGGCGCCTGCGGCGAGACCATAAGTATTTGAGACAAGACCCAGGGACTTCGCCGTGGCTGTGAAATGCCTTTAGCATAAGATTTAAGACGGAACTCCCTCATGGAGGGGACTGATGAATGTTTAAGTTCCCCTTTCTCCAAAATTAAAGAAAAAATTAAAACCTACTCAGAAAAGTCAGAGGGTTGACAGATGGGGTCCTCCCCTCTCCGGATTCCCTGGCGAGCAGAACAGCGTCCCCAAGACGTGTTGGCCTTGGCCACACAAGTCCCACGAGGGCCATGGGGGCGGGGAGGAAAGGGCGGCGGACAGGCGGCGAGGTCAGGTCCCAGTGTGCTGAACATTCCTGAAGGTTTTCCTGGGAGAAGGGGGCGGGCGGCCAGTTGAAAGCCTGTAACTCTTCGGATGCTCCCCGGGCCGTGCCCCCAGGGTGCAGTCGCACAGCCAGCTGTCCCTGGACCTGCGGAACTCCGAGTACCTGAGCACCATGCCCCCGCTGCCCGCCGAGTGCCTGGACATAGATGGCGACGGCAGCACCCTGCCCGTCATCTTCGAGGACAGATACGTGGACTGCCCCATGCCAGGTGTGTCTTGGTTTTGGAGACTTAAGAACAGCGCTTACCAGGGGCCCTGTCCATTGCTCTGTTCACGTCCCAACGGCAGTGGGACCGGGTGAGGGAAAGGGTTTCTTAAGCCCCAGTCGGTTTGGCTCAGTGGACAGCAAGTCAGCCCGCGGACTGAAGGGTCCCGGTTCCATTTTGGTCAAGGGCATGTATGTTGCAGGCTCGATCCCCGGCCTGGTCAGGGTGCGTGCAGGTGGCAGCCAGCCCCTGGGTCTCTCGCTTATCGATGTTTCGGGGCGGCTGAGAGCTGAGATTTGTAGCCTGTTTGAAAAGTCAGGTGACTTCCAGGGCAGCACAGCCTCAGGAAGGAGGATGCATTTGGCTCTCAGGTGAACCCTGCCACCTAGTGTCCACACCGTGTATGACGGCTGCAATGCGGCTCTCAGGTGACCCACTCTACATCCACTCTCTGCATGAGACCCTCTGCTCCTCTCATCGTTCCTCAGTCATAGAAGTGAAAGCAGCATGTTGCTCTTCGGGCAGCATCGGGCTTCCTCACTGGCCTCCCTACGTCCCATCCCAACCGTCCCGGATAAATCTGATCAATCTGTTACGTCTGCTCCAAGGACCCACCAATCACCTGCTGCCTGTACTAGGAGGCCCAGACTCCACATTTACACAGGGCGTTCAGGTGCATCCATCTAACCGTCTAACCTCACCCCCATTCCCTCTGGTCACTCTTGCTCCATCCACATGGGATACGTGAGGCCTGCCCAGATGCCAGGGCCTGTGCCCACGCCGCCCCCTTCCTGGCCCGACTCATCTCCTTCCTGCAAGACGGTGGATTCACAATCTGCAGGGCACAGCCCACGTTTCCTTTGGCAGGAGACCCAGCCACCGTTCTGCATGTTTCTCAATATTTTTTTAAAATACATTTTAGTTGATTTCAGAGAGGAAGGCGGAGGGAGAGAGAGAAACATCAGTGATGGGAGAGAATCACTGATCCGCTGCCTCCTGCATGCCTCCTACTGGGGGTCGAGCTCACAACCTGTGCATGTGCCCTGACTGGGAATCCAACCGTGACCTCCTGGTTCATAGGTTGATGCTCAACCACTGAGCCATGCCACCCAGGCCTTACTATTTCTTAAAACCCTTAGAAGCAGAGACTGGCTCAGGACTATAACGCATCCTCACTTCCCTCTCCCTAAGCCATGGCCAAGCACAGGGCTTTGACTGTAGGACATGTGAGTGCACCGTGTGTGGGACCAAATGAGGGTGAAGGTGCGGTTTTCCAAACCAATGCAGCCAGCTCCGGAGGCTCACTGCCTCGTTCAGCGGCATCTCGGTTCTCTTCAAGGCATTTACGAATGTGATTCTGTGACCACATGGCAGCCCCGGTGCTGGCCTTGGGGTGTAGATATTCCTAAAACACAGGCTCTTCTCTCCAATGGGAACAAGAAATGCACCATGGGTTACAGTGTGGTGGTAGGCGTGTTACATTGCATGTGGGTTATAGCATGGGGGTAGACGTGTTACATTCCATGTGGGTTATAGCATGGTGGTAGGCGTGTACTGTAATGTGTGCAGAGAGGATGCTGGGATACGCATTGAGGACGTCTAACTTGCTGTGGCCTGTGGGACGGCTCCCGGGGGAAGGGAAATTAGCTCAGCCTCTCGAGACGCAAAGAACGTGTCCAGCGAAGCAAGAGACCCATTTCCCTACGATCTTCATCCCAGTCCTTGACCCAACCATCGTAAGGGGGTGCGATGAGGGTCTCGCAGAGTCCCATGCATTTTTATGGGAGTGTCTCAGTGGCTTACTCCATGTTAATGTTCTATGGGGATTATAATCCTCAACATCTATTAAAACCATAAGGAGGATTTAAGCTTTTAAAGGAAAATAGAAGACCAGCCCCGCTCAGCCCACCTTCCCCCATCAGAGGCTGGCGTGGTGTCTCCTGGCACAAAGCCCCGCCCACCTAACCTCAGGGTTGGCTTTCCTGGCACTGCCAGCCCTGGCCAGAGCCGTCCCTTTGGCATAAACTGTCAGAGGACTCACCACCAGCACCTGGTTGCATGAGTATCGGGGCCCATGAAACAGACATTCCATTGCTTGGGAAATGCTGCGGGTTCAGATCACCTCCCAGGAACCAGGCCTAAGTCCAGCCTCATTTCTCCTGGTAGTCAGGCGTTTGGACACGTTGTGAGCACAGGTTCCTAAGTTGTGGTGGTGCTGCTGCTGCTGTTTCTTTCTTTTAAGAGGGCAGAGCTTGAGTGTTTACCCTAATTTCAATGTTCCAGCCACAAGTCCCGCCCGAATGAGTTTAAAAGACAGAGAAGAGGACCCTCTTGTAAACAGAAAGTCATCTTTTCGGGAAAACCTCACCCTGCCTACCCCGAAACCACCCCAAATGGGCTGCGATGAAGAGGTGCTTCGTGGGCCGGCGTCAGAGGAAGAGGTGGGCACCCCAAGTCCTGCGGACGTGCTTTCCGAGTCTCAGGTGTATCTGACGATTGGGGAGTCCCCGGACACAGCGGCTGTGCCTGCAGGTGAAGGTCGCACTGGCCAGAGGGCTGATGGTGGGATGGATTCACTGGCAGATGACGACCCGCCCGGAGGGAGTCCAGGCCCAGAGGATGGCTGGGGCCCGACGCTGGCCTACCTCGAGGTCAAGTCCAGCAATAAGCACCCAGGCCAAGCTGAACCCACAGTGGCCACGAGTGACCAGCACGGGGGTGGGCGCGTCCGTGAGAACCGTGAACTGGACAGCACTCTGCTAAGCACAGTGCTGGCAGGCGGGAGTCGTCAGCCTGCCGTCTCGTGGGAGAAAACCCCGCTCCTGGAGTCAAGGGCTCCCGGGAAGGGAGCCGACCAGGAGGCCAAGACGCTGCTGCTAAGTCTGAAGCCCTTCCCCAGGGAGCCTTGTGGGCCACTGAGCTCTGCTCTGAGGGATCCCCCGGAGGCCAGGGCTGCCCCGAGGGACCCTCCCCCAGAGGAGCAGGAGGAAGGGTCCGTGCTGTCCGGGGTCATCAAGAGATCGTTCTCCTTCATCTCGGATTCGGGCATTGAGAGTGAGCCGAGCTCCGTGGCCTGGTCTGAGGCCCGGGGCCGGGCCCTGGAGGTGCCCAGTGACCGGGAAGTGTCACACCCGCTGCTTCGCAGACACACCCCGCACAGGAACTCCCTGGAGGGCGGGCACACGGAGAGCAGCCTGAGCTTGCCCAGCGGGATCCAGGCGTCCCTCACCTCCATCAGCTCCCTGCCTTTTGAGGAGGAGGAGCGGGAGCTGGCGCTGCTCACCAAGCTGACCAAGTCGGCGTCGGCGCCCCAGATCAGTAGCCCAGAGGAGGCCACTGAAGACGCG
>NW_006282874.1:796279-804559 GCF_000327345.1 Myotis davidii
CCCCAGGACGGGGCCGTCCACCCAGCGATGGGGGATCCAGCATCCAGGACACAGGGGTTGGCTCTTCCCTCGTGGAGGTGGCTCTAGACGCTGACCAGCAGGGCGTGGGTTACCTCGACATCCCCCAGGATAAAGGGGCTCGCGCTGACCCTTCAGGGCCCCGCAGACCTGATGGCAGGACTGAGAACCCTCCAGGAGCTGGAACCAAAGGTGTTCACTTAGAAATACTACAAGGCACAGCACGGGCAAGCCCTAGGGACAGAGCTTTTCCTGGAGTGCAGACGGAGGCCCCAAAGCGCATGCCTGCAGACGCGGGTGTGGGGAGTAGCCCGCGGTCCCACGGCGGCAGGTCGGACATGGCGAACCTCCCTGACCATGTGGTGCCCGCACCGTGTCGCCCGCCAGCTGTGGATGCCGCCGACCTGGGGTCAACAGGCCAGCGGAGGGGCTCCCCTCGCATCATCGAGGAGGCGGTGTTTGGGAGAGGAGCTCACACCATGGAGCGGGGACACCAGGCAGGCATCCCATGCCCCGCTGTGACTCACTCCATTCACTCCCAAATCCTGGGACCCCAGGAGCCCAGGGCGGGCACTTCTGCCATGGGGTCCCCCCTCGCTCCCGCAGAGGCCTTCTCTCCCGACAGCCTGAAAGCTGTGGAGGTTGTCAACTTGTCTGTGTCCTGCACTGCCACGTGTCTCCCGTTCTCGTCGGTGCCTAAGGAGACTCCTGCCAGGGCTGGCTTCTCTTCCAGACAGACCCCCCTCCCCATCACGCACCAGCCTCTGGGGTCCTTCGGGGCTGTTTCTACCCATCCGAGCGCGCTGGAGGAAGGCGTCGGCGAGAGGATGTTCAGGTAAGCCGGCCGGCATCCCACCTGTCCTCACACCATCTCGTAGACGCTCCCATCTCCTTCTTAGTGTCCTGCGTCCTCTTTCCAAATTGAGATCTGTCATTTCCTCATTTAAATAAAGTCATATATTCATATCCTGCACGTCAGAAATGTAGAATAGTATAAAGAAGTAGAAACTATCCATTGCTCACATATAGCCCCTCGGTAAGTTCTCCCACACGTTTTTCTATCTGCATCTATATCTACGTATTATTTTTATGCAAAAAATCCAGGATAATTCTGTACGAACTAAGGTTTTTCAGCCTAACATGCTGGAAACAACCTGTTGATACATCTGTTTTTGCGTGAGCATTTAACGTTTAAACAACACTCCGTTGTATGGATATACTGTGATTTCTTAACCAAATCCTTGAGAGACGGGCATCCAAGTGTCCTTTTCGGTGTTTATTGTGATAGTCACCTCTCTCATGATGTCATTGCACCTCTACATCTGCATATTTTGAACGGGCGGTCCTTTAACCCTTCGGGGAGTGGGATGACTTTATCAGCTTGGCCTCCCGAGCCCCTTTTGTGCAGTTCCTAAGTTAATCATTTGTGTTGGAATGTCCAAATCCATCCCTCATCCGTGTGTGGGGTTTGTATCCCCCTGGCTGCCTCATCTACAAACTCTGTGTTTGATTAAGTACCAAGACATCTTTCTTTTACAAAATGCTGAGGAGTTACCTACTCATGATATTTCAAAAAAAAAAATTGCACAGGCAGGTAGACTTTGGGTCGCTGTTTCATAAAGATTATTAAATGTCTATTATGTGCCCCTGTCATCAATTTAACAAACACACGGCAGGCGGCCTCTCCAATGCGTGGCCAGGGTAGCCCTGACTACGATTGTGCTCGCAGTGTCACAGGGAGGCGGGGAGGTGAGAGAAGGAATTGAGGGCAGGTGGGTAAATGGATGGGTTGTGTGTGCATCACTGAGCCGGCTGGGGATGCTGAGCGTGAATAGAGAAGGTGGCCAGGAGAAGCTTTTTGAAGGTGACACCTATGCTGCTGATGATGGTGGTGATGATGATGATGATGATGGTAAAGATGATGGTGGTGATGATGATGATGATGATGTGGCTAGTAATAGAGACATTTATTCTTAATACGTTTCAAGTGTGTTCTAAGCATTTTGCATAGATCATATCACGTCAGACACAAGCCAACTTTACTAATTAGATAGTGATGTCATTCCCTTTGGACACATGAAGAACTGGAATGCAAAGGGGTTAAGTCAGCGGTTCTCAACCTATGGGTCGCGACCCCTTTGGCGGTCGAACGACCCTTTCCCCGGGGTCGCCTAAGACCATCCTGCATATCCGATATTTACATTACAACTCATAACAGCAGCAACATTACAGTTATGAAGTAGCAACGAAAATAATTTTATGGTTGGGTCACAACATGAGGAACTGTATTTAAAGGGCCAGAAGGTTGAGAAGCACTGGGTTAAATGATTGGCCCACAGCCAGTAAACATCAAAGCCGAGACCTTGGCAGTGTGGCTCCTGAGTCCTTGCTCCTAACCACCACCTTGTCACATAACCACACAAAGGATCCACTAACCGGGGGGAGGGGCATGGCAGGCAGACAGACCCGAGTGCGCGAAGGCACGGAGACCAAGCACCATCACTCCTGCAGGGAACTGTAAGAAATGTGTTCGTTTTGGAGCCTGGGGGATGGTGCTGGAGAAGCAGGTGGAAGCCCAGCCACGGAGCCTTGTGGGCAAGGCCAAGAAGCGTTCACTCTGGGGAGGTCTTTGTAAAGACTGTGCGGCTCCTTGGAGCGGGGCAGAGCCTCACACGTCCTGCTCAGTGCAGGGACCGCGTAGAAATGTGCAGAACCCACCAGAGTGGCCTTTGGTTTCCCCGGGCACTTTCCTGCCTCCTTGTTCAGAACTAAGCTCCCCTCGGTAGCATCCCCCTGAGGCCGCACATCCAGCCTCTGCCACTCAGCAAATCCTTCCCTGTAGATGTTCATCACTCCTGCATCCAGTCAACTCATTCCCCGCTCAACGTGCCATGCAGGGCGGGGCGTGCGATTAATTAGTGTATTCTCCAGTTTCTATCAGGCCAAAGAGAAATTTAAAAAAGAACTGAAGATTGATGGATTTCTGTACAGTGACTTATCGGTACTAGCTTCTGACATGCCGTATTTCCCACCAGAGGAAGAGGAGGAGAACTTGGAGGACGGGATTCACCTGGTAGTCTGTGTCCATGGCCTGGATGGTGAGTTCCAAAGAAAGCTGTCTGACATGCAGACTTGTTGAGAAAATGAAGTACAAGAATGAGTGAGTGAATGGAATGAAGGAATGAGTGGATAAATGGAATGAAGGAATGAATAGAGTAAACCAGTGGATAAATGGGATAAAGAAAGGAGTGGATAAGTGGAAGGAAGGAAGGAAGGAAAGGAGGGAGGAAGGAAGGGAGGAAGGGATAAGTGGAGTGAAGGAAGGAATGGAGTGTGTCCTTTGCTCCTCCCTGATCAGCAGCGGCTCATTTCCTGCCCCTGTCGGTCCCTATGGAACAGGTGGTGTCCATGGCCCTTACACCTTCATGACTGTCTCCAAAGGCCACTGTTACTCTAGTGTAGACAACTACACCCAGCCTGGCCCACTTGGGGGCCTCGCTGACTACCTGTCAGTGGCAGAACTAGACAAGCTTTGTGTTAAATAAGACACTTAAGAGGGGACTTGTAGATGGCACGTTGTGTCATGTCAACCGTTGAGGGGTGTCACTCGCAGAAAGCCCTGAGCGAACAGCACTGGCTGCGGAAGAAGGGGAGGCAGTCCGCCTCCAGCTGGTCCTGTGGGGAATGTCCACAGCTATGTGTCTATGGGGCAGGGAGTAATGCCATGGAGGGGGACTTCCGAAAGGCCCCGACCCTGTGGGGGAGGGGGTGGACTTGTTTCAGTTGTTTATATCATCTGCTCAGCTAACACCGTGGTACATGTGGGAATGGGGGGAGGAGAGCCACGTCCCTAGTGTGTCCGCTTTTGTGTTATTCACTTTGGGTGGGTTTGTCCATCGTTTTAGGGAACAGTGCGGACCTCCGGCTGGTAAAGACCTTCATAGAACTGGGGCTCCCTGGAGGCAAACTGGACTTCCTGATGTCTGAGAAGAACCAGGTATGAGGACACAAACCTCAGAGTGGGGGATCCCCGAGTCAGGCCTCACATAAGCCCCTGAAAGTCACCAGTTTGCGGATGCGCAGGAAGGGGGGGCTTTGCCGAAGAACACGGGCAGGTGCTTATGGTCTGAGAGAAAGGACTCGCTTCTCCTTCAGGAGGGTGAGGAGAGAGGAAGAAGTGGGGCATGGGAGCCGGGTGCCTGGGCCTCCTGACCCACTGGGCATCAGGGTGGGTGACAGCTCGGAGCACCCGTACGTTGGACATCTGTGGGTCTGCCCTGGGGGCTGTCCCTGCCCCTGGTGTTGTGTGACTTCTCGGCACGTGTTCCCTCCTCTGTGACACGGGACAGCGATCCCAGGGGACTGCATGTGCATCTCCACCTTGTCCCTTCCTCCTTGTCCGTCACCCCCTGACTGAGGAGACTCTGGTGTCCCCGAGTCTCTTCACTGGGGTCCCAATCTGTGAGCCCTCGATGTGGAATTCCAGTCCATGACCCCAGCGTCAGGCTGGGGCCCGCTCCCAGCATGCACCACGGTGTGGATGGAGGAGCCCGGCCTTGCTGGCCCCTCCCACCCATGTCCACTCCTCTTCCAGATGGACACGTTTGCCGACTTTGACACCATGACGGACCGGCTGCTGGATGAGATCATCCAGCACATCCAGCTGTACAGCCTCTCCATCGCCCGGATCAGGTGAGGGAGCCGCGGGGAGTGGGCTTGGGGAGGGGGTGCCTCTGAGTGTTTGCTCTGCACAAGATCCACAGATGCCTTCTGTACACCCCTGGGGTGAGCTGACGGTGACTTTAATGGCGTAGATGGCCCGGCCATGTGGCTCAGTGGTTGAGCGTTGACCTATGACCCAGGAGGTCACGGTTCGATTCCCGGTCAGGGCACATGCTCCGGTTGTAGGCTCGATCCCCAGTGTGGGGCGTGCAGGAGGCAGCCAACCGATGATGCTCTCTCATCATTGTTGTTTCTCTCTCTCTCTCTCTCCCTCTCTGAAATCAATAAAAATATATTTTAAAAAACTTTAAAAGATAATAATGGTGTAGATGGCATTGAGAGCGGAGGTGACATACCCACGTCCACCATAGTGTGTGCAGGAGAAGAAACGTTTGTAACTCCGAAGAAAGAGACTTGGACTTGGTCAAATGTTCCTAAGTTTGAATGTTGGTTCTCCTAACGCCCAGGAGTCCGACTCTGGACTCCACCACGGAATCTCTTCACGAGTTTCTGTCCCTGCGCCTCTGTCTGTGGAGCGGGGCCAGCGCTGAGCTGACGGGGCAGAGCTGGGCGGGTGCCCTGCCAGGAAGGGGTATCCGTCTGTGAGCAGTCGTGTGCTGCCTCCGTAGCAGATGACCTGCTCTACGCCTTACACCAGGGAGAGGGAGCTAACACCTGCCCTTGGGGTGTGGGGCAGAGTGGCGAGCCCTCACCGTGCATCAGCCCGTTTAGTCCTCAGAAGTAAACTCTCAGGCCCTCCTCCTCTCACAAGTGGGGGCGCAGAGGCCTCCAGGGGTCAGGGGGCAACCACAGGGAATGCTGGGAAGAGGCCGGAGGTGTCCCTCTCAGGTGACAGGGTTTTCATAGTTGTTGTTATTATTATTCCTCACCCGAGGATATTTTCCCATTGATTTTTAGAGAGAGTGGAAAAGGGAGGGAAAGTTGGAGAGAAACATCGATGTGAGAGAAACACATTGATTGGCTGCTTCCTGCACGAACCCCAACTAGAGCCAAGGCCAGGGATGAGTCTGCAGCTAAAGTACATGCCCTTGACCGGAATCGAACGCAGGACTCTGATCCACAAGCCAACACTCTATCCACTGACCCAACCTGCTAGAGCCATAGTAATTCTTTAAGTTGAAAATAATGCTGTTTTGAATCTGTGGTCTGTGGGACCAGGACTGGAGCATGTAGGATAGGTGTCCACCCATGTGGGCAGGGAGCAGGCGGTGACGAGTGGCTAGCGGGCGAGTGAATGACGGGAGAGGGGCCTCATGGGAGATGGGATTGCATTCTATGGATGACCAGGGCGGTTCAGTGTTCAGAAAGGACACCCAAGTGGACGAGAGAAGACATAGGGATGGGGCCGGGAGCTGGGCAAGATGCCCACATGTCTCTCCGGACCACACTGGGCACAGGAGGGTCCACTCATGAAGACTCGGCTGGCGCTCACCCCGGCCAGAGCTTGGACACCTGGTGTGGATGGATTAGTGCCCCAAACTGGTGCGGGGTGCAGGGCGCTGACCCCGGCGCTCCCTGCATGGGACCCTCAGGTGGGGGGCCTGCAGTCGCACTCACTGACCCGAGTTCTCTCCAATCAGCTTCATCGGCCATTCTCTGGGCAACATCATCATCCGCTCGGTCCTCACGAGGCCCCGGTTCCGCTATTACCTCAGCAAGCTGCACACCTTCCTGTCGCTGTCCGGGCCACACCTGGGGACCCTGTACAACAACAGCACCCTGGTCAGTACAGGTGAGACTCTCCCACGCCGGGCATTGCCCAGAGTTCATCCGGGGCAGAGGGGAGGGGAGGCTAGGGGCCGACGCTGCTCTTTTTAAAAATATATATTTTTGTATTGATTTCAGAGAGGAAGGGAGAGGGAGAGAGAGATAGAAACATCATTGATGAGAGAGAATCACTGATCAGCTGCCTCCTGCACGCCCCACACTGGGATGGAGCCCAAAACCTGGGCATGTGCGCTGACCGGAATCAAACCATGACCTCCTGGTTCATAGTCATTGCTTGACTACTGAGCCATGCTGGTTGGGCCAGACGCTGTTCTTGACGGAACCCTGTGAGTTTGGAGCCTCCTCTAGCGTGGACAGTAGAGAGAGGGCTGGGCTGAGAAAGGCGGCCTTTGGTTTGTGTTGAATGAGGTTGGACTGGATGGACCCAGGACCTCTTCTGCTTCCAGTTTCCTGGGAACAAGGAGGTGATGTCCCTGGGGTGCTAGCTGGAAAAGGTTCAAGAAGCTGATCATGAAGAGGAGAGAGCATGGGAGTCTCAGTTCGCTGGGGCTGCTGTCGCAGTCACCATGACGGTCACAGACCTAGAGGCTGGGAGTCGAGGTCTAGGCACCCCAGCTTCACTGTCTAGTGAGGGCCGGGCTCCTGGTTCATGGATGGCCCTCTTCTTGCTGTGTCCTCAGTGGCAGGGAGGGAGCTCTCTGGGTCTCTTCGATTTCGGCACTAACCCGACTCAGGAGGGCCCCACCCTCATGGCCCAAGCACCTCCCACAGGTCCCACCTCCAAATGCCATCACATTGAGGGATTAGTTTTCAACATATGAACTTGGGAGAATACAGCATTCGGTTATGGGAGAGAGGAGGGGAGGCCAGAGGCAGACTCAGCCAGATGCCTGCGGGGGCGGAGTCTATAGTAAGGGCATTCAATCACATCACTCCCATGACAAGCCTGGCGTCAAGTTCTAACCCAGATACTCAGTGAGGACTCTTGCCCAGACCTTTAGTCTCTGTGCTGCTGTGTTTCCTTAGTTTTAAAATGGACCGAATGGGTGTATATATGTATGGTTACATGTGTGACATACACATGCGTGTGTATGCATGTTTCTAAACACACACCATATATATGATATGCATATATGATACACATTTACATGGAAGTAATGATCACATGTGCACATTGTATCTTGTTTATGTCCTTGCATTTTTATAAAAAAATTGTGGTGGTGACATGATACTCATACTCATCCGTGTCAGTGTTGGTATAGCCACGGGAAGTGGAGGGACTCTGAGATGTGAGGTTGACTTTCGCTTTTTAGACCCTAACTGGATCTGTAAGGAGCATTCTTTATGTGAGTTTGTATTTAAGGTTGGTACCTTAGCCTGGATTTAGGGACGGGGACAAGCAGATCGGAGAGTGTGGGAGTTTCAGGACTCCCGCAGCCTGCCGCCATGCTGTTTCACAGGGCGATTTTGTGTCTGTCCCCAGTGTATAAGGGTACAGATATCCCCTCACTTCCCACGCGTTTGCTAAATGCCTGCTGCCCTCCTCTGTTTATGTTGATGAAAAGGCGCAGTTGACTGTTGCTCTCTCCCCAGTTATTTGCCCCAGTGTGTGTGTGTGTTTGAGTTTGGTTTGGTTTGGTTCGGTTCCCAGGCTTGTGGCTCATGCAGAAGCTGAAGAAGTCGGGCTCCCTCCTGCAGCTCACCTTCAGGGATAACGCCGATCTGCGCAAGTGTTTCCTCTACCAGCTCAGCCAGAAGACAGGTGAGTGGCTCCCCTGCGCGGGGGGGGGG
>NW_006282874.1:804654-823052 GCF_000327345.1 Myotis davidii
TCAGTCTCCCTGTGGCAGGTGAAAGGCATCACCCCCCCGGAGCCCAGGTGTGCGTGCGGGGATCTCTGCAGGAGAGCCCTCCCTCTCATTCACACGGATCCTTTCTGCACCTGACCGCTACGCTCGGGGTCTGGGGGCCACTCACAGCCCCTCCACCAGGTGCAGGTCCACGGACAAAGGGTAGACAAACACAGTCTGTTTGTGTTGACAGCGAAGGTGGGTCCTTTCCGGGCAGCCTGAGGGCGCCTTCCCGCAGCCCCTCCTCAGGGAGGAAGGGCTCAGCGATGCAGGAGGCCCCCCTGTCCCGGGAACGGCCAGAGGAGGAGCAGTGGGTGAGGAGGAGCAGAAGCTAGACTGGCTTCCCCTGTCCGGGAGCTTGCTCTGTGTGCCTTCGCTTCCCGCCCGATGAGCACCCCCCCTTCCTGTGGCACTAAAGCTCCAGCGGCAGATGCTTTGCTCTGCCTCGCAGACCGGAAGGCCCTCATGCACCCACACAACCTGGTGTCAGTCTGCTCGCCCGCTCGCCCTCTCTCGGGGCAGGTGCACAGGCTGTGTGACCGGAGGATGCACCCTGAAACGCCAGGTAAAGAGCACCCCCTGGCTCGTTGCAGGTCTGCAGTATTTTAAAAATGTTGTGCTGGTGGCTTCACCCCAAGATCGCTACGTGCCATTTCACTCCGCCAGGATCGAAATGTGCAAAACCGCCCTGAAGGACAGGCACACAGGTAAGCCCCGCTTCATTCGCACAATTGAAAAAGCAAACGCAGCCCCGGCCGGGTGGCTCAGTTGGTTCCCCTGCGCCAAGGTGGCAGGTTCCCTCCCAGGGCAGGGAACATACAAGAATAACCAATGAATGCACGGGTAGTGCAACAACAAATCGATGTTTCTCTCTCCTCTCTCTCTCTCTCTCTAAAGTCAATCGACCAATAAATAAAAAAATTAACAAGCAAGCATTCAGCCCTGGCCAGGGAGCTCAGTTGATTGGCGAGTGATCCCATACACCAAATGGCTGCGGGTTCAGTCCCAATCAGGGCCCACACAAGGCAAACTATCGATGTTTCTCACATTGGGGTCTCTCTCACATCGATGTTTCTCTCTTTCTAAAAAAATAATTAGAAACTTATTCTCCAGTGAGGCTCTGTGAATAGTGCATCAGCCTGTGGACGGAAGGGTCCCCGGTCAATTCCAATCAGGGCACAGGCCTGGGTGGTGGGCTCGATCCCCAGTGTGGGGCGTGCAGGAGGCAGCCGATCAATCGATCTCTCAGCGATTATGTTTCTAGCTCTCTCTCCTCTCCCTTCCTCCCTTTTTATTATTTTAAAAAATAATAAAAGCAGACATGCATTCATGAAATTTAAACTCTGCCTAGTGGGGCCCATCAGATGTTCCGCCCTGGGATAGGAACCTGCCCGCACCCAGTGTCTCTCCAGGTTCCTTTGTGAGTTCCCCTAAGTCTGCCTGACCCCTACACTCACCCAGTGAACATTGCCCCCCTAAGTTCAGCCTGCACCCCTGGCTTGCTCCCTCCCCGCAGGGCCTGTTTATGCAGAAATGATCAACAACCTTTTGCGCCCCCTGGTGGAAGCCAAGGACTGCACGCTGATCCGGCACAACGTGTTCCACGCGCTGCCCAACACCGCCAACACCCTGATCGGGCGCGCCGCGCACATCGCAGTGCTGGACTCCGAGCTGTTCCTGGAGAAGTTCTTTCTGGTGGTGGGACTCAACTACTTCAAGTAGCGGCCGGAGCCGCCCGGCCCACCCAAGGCCCACCTGCGGGAGCTTGGCCCTTCCATCGCGGAGCCGAGAGGAGGCCTGAGGGACGCAGGAGGGCGGACCGGTACCCAAACTTCCATTTGGGAGGTTTGGGAAAGCCCGGAACCACAGGGATCAAAACAGGCTTTGCCCTAACCTGTCTGGCCACCTGGAGGCTCCTCCATCCGAGATGCTCTCTAGAGAAAATGCGAGAAAATAAAGCCACAGAACTTGGAGCTGGGGAGCCCGCCTTTGTAACCCGCAGCGGTTGGCAGGGGGCAGGCGCACTCCACCTTCACCAGGCGTGTCCAGCGGGTGGCTAGCGCATAGCTGTATCATTTTCAAATTAAAGTACGTGCAAACAAGCATTTCAGAACTCAGGTTAACCACTGTGCGGAGTGAACGTACTGGTGTAAATAGGTCCCTCCGTAGCCTCCATGTGCCACCTTGTTCAGGAACATGCGAGACCTCACTCTCCTCTCCTGTGTTCTCAGCAAGGGGGAAGGAATGCTTTAGAAACCCCAAGTCCACGGCCTCCCGGCGGTGTGTGTGTGGGGTGATTGCAGGTAGGGGGTGGAAGCGATGCTATAGAGGAACCTAGAGAGCTGGCCCACTAGCGGCCTCCCTCCTCCAGACCTGGCTGTGCTCAACCCCGCTCCGTGCGTTATTGCGATGGCTCAGTCTGCCCGTGGTCGGGAAGGTGGACTTCGACTAAAGCTGGCAGAAGCGGGCGCCGAGACTGATGGGCATGTGCGTGGCGCTCCGGCGGGTGTACTTCCACAGAAATGCTAGGTCAGTGTTGGACACAATTGCAGAAAATTAAACCTCTGAACGTGGCCAGCGGCTCCTCCGTCCGTGGAGGGAGAAAGCATCTAAATGGAGGAAAGCTGGATTCCACAACCTCAAGGGAGCTCAGGGAAGGTGTTGGGTGTCTTTTAATAGCAAGGTCATCTTGCCTTAGGGAACTAAAGGGCTAGGAGGTCACCATGGATTAAAAAACAACAACAACCCTACAGGACAGCAGGAGCAATAGTGAGATCAGAGGGAAGGAGTGGATAGGGGGAGGGTTCTGCATGCGTTATTGGTAAGTGGCCTAAGGGATAGTTTTGAAACTTACAGAATGTTTAATCAGGTCCCCAAGACTGAGTGCACCCTATGGGCTAAAGGAAGCCCAGAGACCCATGACCGAGGACGCGGGGATTACTAACACGGGGGACCCTTCTGCTGGAGCCGTGAGAGCAGACAGAGAACGCTGAGCATGTCATCATCCCAGAACCCTCCTGCTTCGGCAGCATTCCCTTAGAAAGTGTGGAAACGGCCCTGACCGCAGGCCATGAAGCCAAGCAAACGCGGGCTCGCCCCTCCCGTGGCCACAGCGTGGAGTTGGCAACCCTGTGCAGAGGCTGGGAGATGTGTGCAGAGGCGACTTTGCAGGAGAGCAGAGTGGGCCTCGAGAAAGAACGAGAGGGGGGCAGGCGATGGATGATCTGCAAAGGCAGATCCCACCAAGGGGTGAGGGCTTCCCTCTGGGCCTCCGATCTCTCGTCTGTGCTTTCTCTGGGGGGGCAGGGGGTCCTTTGGGTATTAAGTTCCCGATGGGCATAGACTCCCCTAACCACGAGCAGTGCCAGCCTCCCCCAGGAGGGATTCGGGTCCTGCAGCGTAGCGCAGGTTGCTATACGCCCTGCCTGGACTAGCGCCCCCGGCCAGGGCAGGACCCCAGGTTTGTAGCAACTTCTCCTTTTCCGGCTGGAGGGGGAGTCCGTGCATTTCACTGTGTGCTCCCACTTCCATTGGCACCGTGTCATTCCCTGGTCGTCGGAAGACCGACCGCATCGCCGCTGGTCAGGGTGACTCTGATGACTGCTGTCCTTCCCCAAAACCAGATGCCATTTTTAACTACAATCTGCTGTCTGGACCTCGCGAGAACTCATGGCAATAAACGTCCAGCCGCGTGGGGCGCCTCTTTTTTACAGGGGAGCTCCGCTGTCTTTGTAACCCTGCTCTGGCCTCTGAGCATCCATTCTAACTGTAGAAAGTCCATCTCTGTGTGTAAATAAGAGTGCCAAGTGTCACACGTCTTGCCTCATTTGAAAAGGGTTTTTTATGTCTTTCTATTTAAGTATAGATGTCTAATATATATACATGTGTATATGTATATATACATATATACACACATAATATATAAATATATAATGTAAAACAGTGACATTCTATTATTGATGATAAAAATTATAAACAAAATGCCTGCCAAGATAATGGTCTAGTCTGTTGTCATTCTCAGCATCTTTTTTGTTTCTTTTTTGTTGGTTGGTTTTATGATTTGGTACCTTTGCCGGAACTACTGAGACATAAAAATTACTGATACTGAGATAAAAATGTGAGGAATGAATGAATGAATGAATGACTCACAGCAGGTGCTAAATGGATCTCAACAAATCCCTAGGCTAGAAGACTTTCTGCTGCAGCCGGTAGGGCACCGTTAACCGCTCTGCCCAAGGACAGGCCCCCTCCACAGGGGACACAGGCAATGCAGCCTGTGGCTGAGGGGAAGAGCTTGGGGAACCCTCCCTGGGGAGACCGCGCCCTGGAGCAGTGCCTGTGGCAGAAATTCCCGTGGCCTCTAGAGGGCGCCCAAAGCCTGACAAATAGCAAAGTGCTAGCTCAAGCTGGCGGTTCCCTCCCTGCCTCCAAAAGTGTTCTGGGAATCTGAGCAGGAGAAAATAAAGATGGAATTGGTTTTTGGAAACAAGAAGAGAAACACTGAAGTCAAAAAGGTAGAATTAGGGAGAGGCGGCCTGACTTTTGAGGATTTCCAGCTGGGATGAACTTGAAGCATGAATTCATTCCCATTCAAGCCTCAAGCCCCCACTGAGGTGTGCCGCGTGCACAGAGCTGGGAGAAGGAATTATGCAGAAGGAAGGCCGCTCTCCTTAACTGAGGCCACATGTTACTCAGTCAGCAGTTCGACATTTGCTTTCTCAGAAAGGGCCGCCCAGACCCCCGTGGAGGACAGTACTCTCTAGTTCAGCCGTGGGCAAACTATGGCCCGCGGGCTGGATCCGGCCCGTTTGAAATGAATAAAACTAAAAAAAAAAAAAAGACCGTACCCTTTTATGTAATGATGTTTACTTTGAATTTATATTAGTTCACACAAACACTCCATCCATGCTTTTGTTCCGGCCCTCCGGTCCAGTTTAAGAACCCAGTGTGGCCCTCGAGTCAAAAAGTTTGCCCACCCCTGCTCTAGTTTCTTTCCAAGGAACAGAGCAAAGGGAATCCTCGGAGGTGGGCAAAACCATTCTTTTTTTTAACAAGCATCTGCCACTCAGTCACAGAGCTCACAGAAAGGCCACCAAGATGGGAGGCCGAGTGTCCTTTGCCTCCACTGCAGGGACTCCCTGACGCACCCAGCGCCTCACAGCTGGGGGCCTCCTCTCACACGTGTCGGAGCTTCCCCCTGGGACACAGCGGAGGTGCTGTTCCCATTTAATAGTTGGAGGAAATAAAACCCAGAGAGGCTGGGGATTTGTCCAGGGCAGCACAGCTAGGTTCGCTGTCGTCACCCACCACTGTTTCCGTCACAGTCCTTCTGAGCTGCTGGGAGCGCTTCTCCCAAAGCGAGGCCATGGCCCCCGGGGTGTCACCCCCACAGATGGTTTCCTGTTTGTTTTTGTCATGCAAGTGCCCACGCTGATCACGGAGGCACCCACTTCAAGATGCTGTGTATAAGCACATGTCAGCAGGACCCGGCAAAGAGCCAGGTTGCTCCCTGCCCCCCACCCCCAGGTACCTTTGTTTTGGAAATCTCGGTTGATTTCACTATTTGGGCAACTTGATTTTTTCCTCTTTCTGCATTTTAAAGCCCTGCTCTTAAGTTTAATCACAATACAGAGTGAGACCGAGATATCCAGGCCCCCATCCTCGCCCCAATAAAGGCAGAACCCAAGCCCATGTCCTCTCTCCCCCACTTTGCTGTGTGGCCCCAGGTGTGCCATGTGCTTTCCAGGACCTGCGAGCAGTACCCCCTGCCCCCCTTTTAAACATTATTTTTCCGTTTCCTGAGGGTTATTGCTGAGGTGCGTCTTGCAATCAGAGCCACAAGGGCCGGTCCAGCCTACCCTGGTCATCTGTAGGCTGGGGCGGCACACACACTCCCCTCCTCAACGGCCTCAAATGGCTTTCGGTCTTAGCTGGAATGAAGCCCTGCATGGCTTAGAATCACCGCTCAGAGACACCTCCTTGACCACTCACCCCAAAGTCAGCCTCGACCCCCTAAGATGACTCTCTGCCAGCACTGAATTACTGAGGTATAATGGACTAAATCATAAGATGTTTAAGGTGTGCACTGTGATGACTCGATATACACATACGCTGTGAAAGTATTGCCCCATCTAATTAATGATCTTATCACCTCACATACTTATGTTTTTGATGGTGAGACCCTCGAAGTTCCACTCTCTGACAAACTACAAGGACACAATAGTGTCGCCAACTTTCGCTACAGTGTTTACTTTAGATGCCTGGACCTTCTTTTCCTTTAACTGCAAGTTTGTTCACTTTTACCCACATCCCCCTGCCCAAAAAAAACTTCCTCTTCCTTCTCCTCCTTTTTCCACATATAAGTGATAACATGCAATATTTGTCTTGCTCTGTTTGGCGTATTTCACTTAGAATTTAGCTTAATAGCATAATACCCTTCAGGTTCACCCATGTTGTGGCAAATGACAGGATTTCCCTTTTTATAAAGGTTGAAAAATATTCCAATATATATGCAAATCAAATGTAAAAAGAGATATTGCCTCACATAAACAGTCAAGTTTTCTTTGTTCCTCCATCCCTCAGGGACATTGGGCTGCTGCCATACCTTAGCTCTTAGGAATAATGCTGCAGTGAAAAGGGGAAGGCAGGTATCTCTTCGAGGTAATAATTTTGTTTCCTGTTTATGTATTCCCAGAGGTGGAATTTTTAGATTATATGGAAGTTGTATTTTTAATTTCTTAAGCTACATTTTACATTTTTTGAGGAAACTCCATACGGCTTTTCTCCCAATAGTGGCTGCACTAATTTACAATCCCAACCAAAGTGCAGGAGGGTTCCTTTTCCTCCACATCATAACACTTTTAAAAATATATATATATATTTTATTGATTCTTTACAGAGAGGAAGGGAGAGGGACAGAGAGTCAGAAACATCGAGAGAGAAACATCAATCAGCCGCCTCCTGCACACCCCGCACTGGGGATGTGCCCACAACCAAGGTACATGCCCTTGACCGGAACCGAACCTGGGACCCTTCAGTCCACAGGCCGATGCTCTATCCACTGAGCCAAACCGATTATGTCACATCATAACACTTTTATCTTTCTCTCTCTTTTCATTTTATTTTTATAACAGCCATAAATAAATCCAAAAGGCGTTGAAAAGACAAAGGAGAGCCATTACTGAGGCAAACAGTTTGCAAACCCGAGAAAAGCAGATTCTGGCAAAAATAAACACCGAAAGGAAGGGTGCTCCTCCCAAAGGGGAGGACTTCTTTTGCACAGAAGGGCCTTTTTTGTAAACAAGGTGCCCCAATCCCCACGGTTCTGATTGGTCTGAATCACACAGCTCTGATTGGTCTGTACTACCACTTCCTGACTGGTTGTCAGGGAGCAATTCTGATTGGACGGGGCAGGTCGCAGCCGATTGGTTGAAAGGGTTCCGGAAATGCAGGGCAAGCACGCCTGTGGGGAACCTAGAGTTCCGCCCGAGGCGCAGGGAGTACCCAGGAGGCCTCGCAGTGGCTGCAGCGGCTGCGGCTGGGTTCTCACTATTTCTACAACCTGGAGCCTCGGTGGGCCGTGGGGAGCCCTCCCGGCAGGTAAGAATCCTTTCTGGGGTTCTCTCTTCTTTCTCAGGGTCCACGCAGCCGTTCTCGCAGCTGTGAGGCGATCCCTCCTTTTCGTTCCCATGTGCATTTCCCTGGTGATGAGTGATGTCCGGCGCCTTTTCCTGAGCCTGTGGGCCATTTGTATGTCTTCCGGGGGAAAATGGTCTCTGCTGGGTTTTGCCCGTTTTTCAATATGGATTTTAAAAAAATTTTGTTCACCGTCTTTCTCGTCCGACTAGAATATAAGTTCCTGAGAGCCAGGGTCACGTCTGCTTGGTGCGTCCCTATCCAAGGCAT
This sequence comes from Myotis davidii, assembly GCF_000327345.1. Lineage (NCBI taxonomy): Eukaryota > Metazoa > Chordata > Mammalia > Chiroptera > Vespertilionidae > Myotis > Myotis davidii. The sequence continues at coordinate 812,578 of NW_006282874.1, forward strand.
GGAGGGCAGCACGCGGCCTAGAGCAGGCGCCCAGTGAGGCCTTGGAGCTGCCCTGAGCCGGGACAAGCCCTTTGCTCCTGTTCGCATTGAAGGAGGCTAATCTGAGATGGGGTGCGAGTTTCTGCGGCTGGAATTTGCTCCATTCGCGGGCCGAGTTCACGGCTTATTTTCATGTGTCCACCCAAAGGCCTGCCACAGTAGCCGGGCCAACCCACGGGCAGCTTTGAGTCTGTAGGCGCCATTCCGCAGGGGCGCTCCCCCTCCACAGAACAGATTATTTAACATAACCCGACGTCATGGTCATGCCTGCCTAAGTTGGAAATTAAAATGATTCAATACAAAAAAAAACCCCCAAAATCTAACATACATGATTTTTCTTCTTGCAAAATACTGTCACAGCCAAGGAAATGTGCAAACCAAATAATCACATGGCTGTACCCACATTTCCCGTTATTAGCAAATCAATCAATCACCCAAGACCCTGCAGACAGACACTTAAAGGTGGTCAGCTTGAAGGGCATCAGGTTACTGGCCCGTCTGTAAAGGGTCAAGAGCATCTTCTTACGCCAGCCCCTGGCCCCCTCGTCCCCGCCAGGTGGGGCCACAGGCTCTTACTTCCCTGGACCCTCCTGCAAAATCAGGCCTATTGCCCTCCCCGGCCCAGTCCTAATCCGGGGGCAGGGGGCACTTAAGCAGCTGCCTCGCCTTTAGTGCGGTGGCGCCCGAACGCGCTGGAGGAGAATCACCTGATAGGAGTGTGAACACAGTCTCGGCCTCCGCGATAAGTCCACAGCTGCGTCTCCTCCACCCAGCAAGTGGCCCGTGAGAAATGTCCTTTCCCCAGCCAAGTGGTTACAAACACGAGTGTCCATTAGTATTACTTGGGACAGTGGTCGGCAAACCGCAGCTCGCGAGCCACATGCGGCTCTTTGGCCCCGTGGCATGGGCCACGAAGTTTCAATCGCGCTGTCCGTGCGCGCCCGCATGTGGTATTTTGTGGAAGAGCCTCACTCAAGGGGCCAGTTGGCCGACCACTGACTTAGGAGGTTTAAAAAAGCCCAGTGCCATCCCTTCACCCCATCCCATCAGAATCTCAGGTGGAGCCCGTGCAGCCCATTTTAAAATCTCCAATATGCAGCCTGTTTGGGAGTCACTGTGCCTGACCCTGACGCAATACACAAGGCCGAGAACTGGGCCTTTCATATGTCCACTTCCTCAGTCACTGGCTCGTTCCCTCCATTATCCATTCCCTCGAGGTACTTTGGGGTCAGGCAGTGTTGAAAGTGCAGCTGTGAGGCCCCGCACTGGGGGGGAACCCCGGTCAGCGTTTGTTTTCTCAGGTTGTACTTTTGGAACAAAGACACTCACGTTGCTAGATTTTTGTCAGCGTTAATTGAGATAATATGTGAAAAGCAGTTGGTAAGTATAGGTGTTTAGTAAGTGGTGAGCGTTCAGTTACTCATTTATTCTATAGGACGTATGTCGTGTTGGGTTCTGTGCTCATGGCAGATCTGTCATTCCCAGGGAATATGTCCCACAATCGCTGGAATCTCCAAATTGGAAAATATCAAGACAGCATATTATGTCCCCTCCAGAATGTTGGAAAGTACAACTGGAAGTGAGAAATCTATTCAGACCCTCTGGGGACCCTATTAATGGCACCTGGAGATTCCCTGCTAGGTGGGCGGGGTCTATGAGTGGGGGCCGTGGTGGGATTTAATGGGACTAAGAGACTATTAAAAGAGTATGATTGAGGAAGCTGGACTTAAGGCAAGCACAGAGCCCCCCGAATCACCAGGGGGCAGCCAGAGTCCTCAAGACCCCCCAAAACTTTACGATGGAAGGGGAGGAGTCTGTGAGAGGGACACTCCAGCCAGCTGCCGCTATAAGGAAAAGATGGTCCCCTGTAGCCAACTCGTTAGGTTTTATTGAAAACATCAGTGAGGACACGTTTCTATGAGAGTGCCGTGGTGTTAGCTCCTCCTTGGAAAGCGATACCATTTGTTGGGATGTGAGGCGTCTGGGCAGAGGAGTGGAGCCTTGGCCGAGACCCACGTCCTTGGCCTGTGTGAGGGGGAAACATGGGAGTCCAGGCCTGTGTCCGGAACCTCGCCCTTCATGCCTTTGGGTGGCATTTTACGGTGAAACGGGAAGTGCAGGAGCGGTGCTAAGTGGATCGTCTTTGCAGGCACCCTCCTGGGGCTTTCTGAGCTCACCCCCTCCGTGACGCTTTCAAAGATCTTTAAAAGCCACAGCAATCACCCGTCAGGAGGGCTTTCTCTCCACAAAAGGCAAATAGAGCCTCCGTCTGCAGGGCTGAGAAGTAGATGTCTTTAAATGGTGCGAAATGACTCATGGCTTTTACATTTCCTTCAGGGCCGTGATTAGTTATTGATGGGACTTTCTGTGGGGGCCTTTTGCTCCCTGCTCTTAGCGAACGCAGTCAGCTGAACTGTTCACTTACCGTCTCTAGCTTTCCGTTGGCGGCCCCCATGGTGTTCGTGTCCTTAGTCACCTGAGCAGATGGATGCAGTTGCAAAGGAGGCCTCGCACGCTCAACCAGCTTCCCATGACCTCCCAGACTTGCTATTCCAGCTTGGAGCTTCCTTCCTCTGGGGACTGAGACGGACCCCGGAGAAGCCAGCCTGGGCAGGGAAGGCCACCCTGAGGTCTCTGATTGGCTCACAGACAATAGGGTCCGTGGGCAGGCTTCCCACCCTCAGCTGTGCTGACATTGGGGGCGGGGTTCTCTGCTGTGCTGACTGCCCTGCTCCTTGTACCTGCTCCTTGTGGGAGTTTAGCAGAAGCAATGGCCTCTACCCACAAGGCAACATGCCCTTCGTGCAACAACCAGACCTGCCTGCAGATGGTGCTAAATGTCCCCGGAGGGAGCTGGGAACCACCTTCGGTTGAGAACCACTGGATCCCTCCACGCGAGGTCAATTGTAACCAGGATAAGAAGACAGGCTTGGACTTGACCTAGAAAGCCACACGTTAGTCACACGGGCACATCTGGATGGGGTCACATGTTGGGCACAGTCCTGGAGCGCAGAGAAGGAGGACTCGTGTTGGGAGGGGTCCTGGAGGCTGGGGGGCGGTGTTTTCGTGGAGGAAATGTCTTGGGGCCGTGCAGAAGTAGAAACACAAGCATGATGATGGCTCGAGATTCCATTCAGTCCTCAGAACTGGCTGGATAACCATTTTCATTTTATCCATTTTCTAGAAAAGTAAACTGAGGCCTGTAGCGGTTAAGTGGTTACCCCAAGGCCTTGTGGGTAGTTCTGGGCTTGACTCCCCATGCCTCCTCTATCAGGAGGAAAGCGTTGTATTTGACTGAAGCACGTAAGGGGTCTGCAGGACAGATACTTGCCGAGTGGGAGAGGTTCGGGGGAGGAGCAGGACCCAGGACCCCTTTTTGCACAGCTCATTTTCCCAGCGTCTCCCTCGGACACAGGTGCTGCCGGCCAGCTAATGAGGTACAGTTCTACACGGTGAAACCGGGGTGCTGGGACCCAGGGGCGCCCTGAGGAAATCCCTCCGATTGCAATGGTTAGTTCCTGTCCAAGTGGCTCCCAAATGTCAGCTGTGCCCACTTTTGTGCGCGTCTCCAGGCCTTTTAGCAGATGAGGAGCCCCGGGCAATGACTGGCGCAGGACCAAGGATGATACGCCTGTTTGCGTATAGAACTTTGTTGTTCTGGAACATTCATACACGACCTTTAAGCGCTCTCTGTTTTATTAAATTGTCTTCTTCTGTTGGTCTTTCCTTTTGCCCCTTTTCTTTGGGTCTAACCCACTGTTCTTTTTACTGGATTCTGCAAACAGATGTTTAGATGATTGATTCTTCATATTTCTTCCCTCATGGTGTCTGGACACATTTAACTGTGAATGTAATTCACAGATAAAGGGCTGTTCAGCCATCCAGTTCTTTCTGATGGAGCTTTTGTGTTTACATCCTGTAAGTAAATTGTCTGTTACACTAAGATTGTGTGATGTTTGGGCATAACTTTGTCCCCGCTTCCTCTTCTCCTGCCGTGCCCGGAGGCTCCATAGCCAGGTTCCCTGTCATTTGATATTGGCAGTTTGTGTCCTCTCTCCATTGTCCTTATTCCATTTGGCTAGCGGTTTATATTTTTATCGATCTTTTCAAAGAACCATTTTTTCCATTGATTTTCTTTTTTCTCCTCTGCAATTTCATTGATTTTTGCTTTTTATTTATTTTCTTTCTTTAGCTTGTTTTGGTTTCGTTTGCTTCTCCTCCTCCCCCCCACCCCCCCCGAGTTTCTTAAGGTGTAAACTTAGTCACTGATATAATCACTTTCGTCCTTTGTAATATAAACATTTGATGCTATCTCTTTAGGCCCATCTGTATTTCATCTACATGGATTACTGTCATATTTTACTTTCCATTCCATTGAAAATCCTTCTGACTCTCTATTTGAGCCTTGAATTATTTATAAGAGTGCTGTTTAATTTCCAAATATGTGAGGGTTTTTTTCTCCCAAATACCTTTCTGTTATCAGTTTCTTGTTTAAATCCATGTGGCCAAAGCGCATGCGGCTTAGATCTCCTCCCAACCTCCCATAGTACGATCTATTCTGGGGAATGCTTCCTGTACACTACAAACAATTCCATTTTTTTTGTTTTGTTTGGTTTTGGTTTTTTTTTCTGGGTGTTCTAGGAATCTCTAATACACCACGTAGGTTGGTAATGTGTAGTGCCCCACTTTATACTCAGGCACATTCCTTGTTCTCAAGTCTTCTATGTCGGATATTAATGTTGTCACACCAGCTTGCTTTTTTCAAAGACTTTTTAAAAATTGTATTTAAAGAGAGGGAGAGAAACAGCAATGTAGAAGGAAACACTGATTGGCCTCCTGTACTCCCCCCCACCCCCACCCCAGGGATCGAGTCCCAGACATTTTTTTCAGATTTCTTCCTTTGACATGTGTTAGTTAGAAGAGTACTGTTCAATCCCTTGGGATTTGGGGATTTTCCAGTTACCGTCGTTACTAATTTTAGTTTAATTCCGTGGTGGCCCAAGAGCAGTCATCGCATCGTTTCTGTTCTTTTGAACGTGCTCAGGGGTGATCGTGGCCCAGACTGGGGGCCGTCTGGGTGAGTGTTCCACGTGGGCGTGGGAAGAACGCTCTGCTGCTGCCTGGGTGCCAGTCACATCCAGTTGGTTGAAGGTGCCGCGGAGTTGGGAAGTGTCCCTGCTGACTTCCTGCCCGCTGCGCCTGTCCCTGCTGATGGAGGGTTGAGTCTCCAGCCAGGACTGGGGCTCATTGATTTTCTGTGCGTTTCTGTGAGCTCTGGCCCTGCGTAGTCTCATGCTCGGCTGTTAGGTACGTCGGCGTGAGGGGTTAGCGTGTCTTCTTGGAGCGCTGACCACTTTGTCCTTGTAAACTCCCTGGTGCCTTTCTTTGCTTTGAGGCCTGCTGTGTCTCAGATAGTTACTCCATTTTTTAAAAAGTGAGTGTGAGCATGCTTTATTTTCTCCATTGATTTTTAATCTATATGTCTTTACATTTCAAGTAGGTTTCCTGTATGCAACATATAGTTGTCTTATTTTTTTATTCACTCTGACAATATCTGACTTTTAATTGGTGTATTTAGACCATTGATGTTCAAAATGATTATTGATATAGTTGGATTAATACCATATTTATTAGTTTTCTCTTTGTTGAGCTTGCTTTTTTCTTTGTTTTTTTTTTGACGTCCACACTTTTTCTTCTTTTTGTGATTTTGATTGAGTATTTATATAATTCTTTTTTCTCTCATTTCTTAGCATACCACTTATATGTGTTTTTCCATTCTTTTTTTTTTTAGTTTTTGTCCTAGAGTTTGCAATATACATTTACAACTAATCCAGGTCCACTTTCAGATAACACTTTATCATTATGAGCAGTGTGAGTACCGTAAAATAAGAAAATAATCTATTTTCTTCCTCCCACTCCTGGTGCGATTGCTGTCATTCATCACTCATGAATGAGCATGTAACCAAACGCACTGTTGTTATTATAACAAAAATATAAACTAGTTTACCTTCCGTCTTCGTTCTCTGGTGTTCTTCCTTTCCTTATGCAGGTCTGAAATTTTGATCAATATTAGTTTCTGTGAAAAACTTCTCTTACTATTTCTTGTAAGACGAATCTACTAGAAATAGGTTCTCTCAATTTTTGTTTGTCTGAGAAAGCCCTTATTTTTTTCTTCACTTCTGAAGGATGATTTTGCAGGGTGTAGAATTCTAAGTTCGTGGTTTTTTCTCTCTCTCAGTACTTCACATATTTCGCTTCACTCTCTTCTTGCTTGCATGCATCTGAGGCGAGGTTGGATGGAAGTCTTACCTTTGTTTCTCTGTACAGAAGGTGTTTTTGGAAATTGTAAGTGACATGCCAGGTACAGGATTGGCTTTGTTTTTGTTTGGTTGGTTTTGGCATTCATACTGTTGAGTGTTCTCCGAGCGTCCTCGGTCTATAGTTTTGTGTCTGGTGCTGATTATTAATTGAGGAAAATTCTCACTCATTATTGTTGGAAACATCCTGTTTCTTCCCTTTTTCTGCTGTTATCCCCATTATGCGTATGTTGTACCTCCTGCAGTTGTCCCACCACCGTCAGATACCCTGTTCCGTTATTTCAGTCATTACTATTCTCTCCGCTTTTCCATTTTGGAGGATTCTTTTGAGATTTCTTCAAGCTCAGAGGTTCTTTCCCCGGCTGTGTCCAGTCTACTGCTGAGGCTACCAGGGACACTCTTCGTTCCTGTTACTGCGCCTTTATCGCTAGCATTGCTTTCGTTTCTTCTTTAGGGTTTTCATCCCTCTGCTTACGTTGCCCATCTGATCTTGCACGCTGTCTATTTTATCCATTAGAGCAGGTGAGGAACCTTTTTTCTGCTAAGGCCGATTTAGATATTTATAACATCATTTGCGGGCCATACAAAATTACCACCTTAAAAATTGCCCTGCTCTATTTGGTCCAATATTTAATTAACTCAACCCTAATGCCTTGGCAGGGCCAGACCAAATGATTTTGCATGCGTTATGTGGCCCGTGGGCCAGAAGTTCCCCACCCTACGTTAGAGCCTTGGGCATATTAGTGGTTCTTGATTTCTGGTCCCGTAACTCCAACGTCCCCGCCATGCCTGGCTCTGGTGTTTGCTCTGTGTCTCCATATTGTGCTTTTGCCTTTAGTAGCCCCTGTGATTCTTTGTTGTTAGCAGGACAGGATGTCCTGGGCGACAGGACCTGCTGCAGCATGTCTTTGGGAGTGGGTGGGGTGGGGTGGGGTGGGCGGGAAGCAGCTCTAGTCCTGTGATGAGGCCTCGGTCCCTCGGTGAGCCTGTGACTCCGGACTGTGAGCCTCGCCGTGTTTCTTGTTGTTTTCTCCTCCCCCGCAGGAGGGACGGAGTGTCTCGAGTGGGAGTTGGTATTCTCCTTTTCCCACGGGCCCGCCTAGGCCCGACTGGAGTTGGTGTTCCTTACCCCACACTGGATAGGCCCTGGCTAACAGTTTCTCCCGAGGGCGGGCCTGTTTAGAGACCACAGCGCTCTGCGTGTTTCAGATCGGTTCTCCTCCCATCCCACCTCTCTACTAAGACTGGCAAAGGTAAAGGCACAGACCACCAGTGACATAGGCGTGGCTACAGACCGCCAGCTATTGGAAGGTGATGAAACGCCACTACAGCAGCGGGTTGTATAGTGGGCGCCTCCCCGCTCCTCCCCCTCCCCCCTCACACACACAGGAGATCTGTCCAAGTCCTAGCCTCCAGTTTCTGTAAGTACATTCTTACTGGGCAATACAGTCTTTGCAGCTGTAACTACAGATGCCCATGAGAGGGCGCTGTGAGTCCACACACAGTGAACGGGGAATCCCAGGAGAGGAGGGTGAGCAGACTAAGACCCCACAGGGAAGCCAGCACCATGCCCATCTCTTTGGGGGCCTGGGGAACGGTGCTCGGAACCCACACAGCACACGCACAACCCATGGCTCACGCAATACGTGTTTGTCAAGCTTCCTGCCCAGCTGTTAGGGAAGCATTTGTAAGGGGCCGGGTGAGAAACGTTTTATTGGAACAGGGGCAGTGCAAGGTTCCGTGGATGTGTGCCACTTCCTTTCCTGGGTGACTGACTGAGCACGTCCTCCCATCACTCTGCCCAGCTGGACTGTGAGCCCAGCCAGGCTTCCAGAGGGTGTGTCTGCCTCACCCGTGACACTCCCCTCGCTGCCAGTTCCAGAGGCCACATGTCACACCTGTGGTTTTCCCATCCCAGTGGCCTCCCTCCTCCGAGAGCAATGGCGGGAGCTTGGGTGGGTGGCTCATCCAGACCTCAGCGTGGGTGTCCTCTCCCTAGAAAGGGGCCCTGCTCCCACGGGGATCACCCACCGTGGATCGGACACCCCTGGTTTCGTCTAAGCTCCTGCGAGCAGCTGTCGCGTGTAGCTCTATTACGTAGGTTGCTGTGGCGGAGTCGCTAGCTGCCGTTCCCAGTGCCCCTGCGCCATGTGAGGAAGCCGGTCTGCCCTCTGCCTCTTCGGCGCCCTTTCCAGTTCCCCTGCGGCTGGAGAAAGGCCAGGCGGAGGGCAGAGGGGCGGTGCCTCTGGTCTCCCGTCCTCCCTCATTTACCAGATGATCCGGCCTCTCACTTACGACTCAGAATTTTAAATCTTCGACTTCTGAGACAAGCCAGGCTGGCCAGAAAGCCTCTCTTCTCCTGGATGGGGCCATGCTTTGATTTTTCTTAAAGTCAAAACCGACCCCAATTTCAGGACATCCTGTGACAGGTCAGCCTAAGTGTTTTATGGGCCCCTCCCGGCCCTTGCATGTCACTGAGCCCTTTGAAGACCCCGCCCTTTTGCATGCCTACTGTCCCGTGTAATCTGCCCAGTACAAGCAGCTGGCTTAGGGGGGTGCAGAGCAGATTTCTGTGGATGGCCTGCTGCTCCCACGCTGCCGGCAGGACTGGGATAAACGCTCACATACGATTCAGCCCTGTCTCTGCTTCACTGGCTTCAGTAGTGACAGGCAGCCGGACCCATTGTTTGTCCGGTTACAGAGACAGGCGTCATGGGGGGGTGGGGGGCGGGGACAGATGACAGGTGAGGCCTGGGACATTCTGAGGTAGATGTGGCCTCGTCTCGCCATGTGGCAGTGCCCAGGTCTCCATCACATCCCAGCTCTGAGGGGATAGAGTTAACAGCCACGTCCACTCCACGTCCACGCAGCACCGCCCCCACCTGCTCCGGAGCTCCGCGGGGACAGGCCTTCCCGGGCCTCCCATCCCTCGCTTCACCGGTGAGGAGCGGTTCCATAGCCCAGCTCCCGAGGGAGGAAACGCACCGTCCTCACGCCGCAGCTGGAAATCCGCCCCGATCACCGCTCAGACACTGTTTGCAATTCCGAAATCCCACGCAGACAGAGGCCACCTTTCAATTTAATTTGATTCAATCAATATTTACCAAAGGTTAGCCAGGTTAATGCAGTGAATACAGTAGGCTCCACAGAGGAGAACGCTGGAAATGAAAGGGTGAGCCTTCTGGCTTTCAGTAGCTTATAATCGAATTGGAGCCAAAAAATAGAGGTGATGTAGAGAATGTATCTTTCCGTAGAGCGCGTTGACTGTCTAGGAAACGTTTAAAAGAACACCGTGTTTGTGGCTTTCAGAGGCCCTGGCACATTTTAGTAAAGTAGGTCAGCTTTGAGCATGGATTTCCATATTAAAAGGACAGACAGGTTCCCTAGGGGAGTTCTTGTTGGACGGGGTCATACACTCTCGGGGGGACAGACGTAGAGAGATGCTGTTTGCTTTGTCCTCCGCAGGCAGCCTCCCCCAGGGAATCTTGGGAGTCTGCCCGGTGGCACCAGGGGTGTGGCCCTCCGGAGGCTGCAGAAGCTGGAGATGCGGTCGCTGAGACCAGGGCGTGAGCACAGCTCTGAACGGATGATTGTCATGAACATGGAGTAAATGAAGCGTCCCTTGCGGGGTGTTTTGTTTTTGTCTGTGGTTTTATGGGCGCTCAGAGGAGAGGGCTCCCAGCTCGGTTCCGGGGGTCCGGGCAGGCCGGGCTCTGGCACACACGTGAGCTGCATCTTGGAGCCGGAAAAGATGCTGTTTGCCAGGATGGGGTGGGGGTCCAGCAGGTGGCCCAGCCTTGCGATGGCCCAGAGTTGACAAAGGCCTTAGGCTCATGAGAACATCTCTGCCGCGTTGGGGCGATGAGAAACCCTGGCGGCCTTTGAGAAGAAAGAACAGACGGCCTCTGTGCGCTGACCGGCTCTGTGTGTGTCTCAAATGCCAGTGGGACACTTGGTGATCCTTCATTCCTGTCTCTCCCCGCCCTGAGGTACATGCCTTTTGCCCATTTGTGACAGTGTAGACAGTTACTCTATCGCTAAAATCACCCCCCACCCCGGGAATGTCCGCTGTCATAAAGCAGAGCACACGCCGGAGGGGGGAGAGGCCCTGCGTCCCCC
>NW_006282874.1:823116-840537 GCF_000327345.1 Myotis davidii
AGCGGCCATTAAATGCCAGGAGCGTGTTTGCAGGAGGAAAGCAGAACCTGGAGACGGCGGCGTCAGGGCGCTAAGTGCCTGTGCGGGCGGAGGCTTCTGGGCAGAGGAGTCAATGTCCGCAGCGAGCTCTGCGTCTCCGCAGACTTGATGGCTGCGCCGGTTCCTGCACCTCGTCCTCGGCCGCCGTAAGGCTGTCCAGATGTTGAAAATAGAAAGCCCGTTTGGGTGTGAGCTGCGGTGACCGGGCAGAGATCGACAGACATGCTGTTAGCTACGCAACGTTAATTCCCGAGCAGGTGCCATCGACACCCTGCGTCCTCACCTGCCGCGAGCCCGCACTGATAAATCCTAACGGCGAGATGCAGGGCCGCACCCCGTCTCCCTCCAGCCAGCCGGGGGGAAGAGCGTTCCAGAAGCCCTGGTAGCCTGGGCTTTTCCTTCGGTTCTCTGGACACTCTCCTGTCCCAGACCTCCCCTCCAGACTCAACCTCCCCTCATCAGATGCGTGTTCTGCTGGAACCGGCCGCCTTTCCCCAGCCCCGGGCGGGCCTTGATTTCTTTCATTCCTGTCGCCCGCTGAGCCCGCCCACCTTCCCACCGCCAGGTCACGTTTCCTACCCCCCGGGGTCTGCGTGAAGACAGTGTGCTCCCCAAGCCCTCGGAAGTGGTCCCCCCTCCTCCGTCCCAGGACCCTGTGTTCAGGATGCTGGCCGCTCACTCACCTGTCAGTCATTCACTGAACCGCCCAGTGGACAGGCATCTGTTGGGACACAGGGGAAGCAGTGGTTCTAGAAAGGAAAAGAAATGTCCGGGGAGGTGGCTGATGACACGGGGCTCAGGTCTGCTACTAACCAGCGCCGTGAGTTCTCAGTCTCCGAGCCACATCTCTCTCACAAGGGCCAGCCTTCAGCACGTGCCCGGGGGTGCGTCCACGCAGCCTTCCTGGAAATTGCGCGGTTGCTGCATCTTCGTAAACAGATGGCCAGTAATGAGAGTGTTCCTGTCCCTTACCTGCGATTCCCACTTATACAGCATAAACACACATTTAGCTTTAATTCAATTAGGCGGTAATGAGGTGAGGAGATGATGCTGGGACCCATCGCACTTCTGGCAGTTCGGGTTGGGAAGCAATGGACAGTGATGTTTGTGTTCCATTAGAGCCTGTGTGGTGATTTAGAAATCTTTTGTTAAAGTGCCCTCAACATATTCTGCTTATAACCGTCTATTAGACGCAGGGAAGTACTCAGAGCAAAACGCAAATGTGTATCTTAGGGAGTTGCCGTAATTACTTTTGAGCCCCTATTAACAGCAAGGTGAGGGGGAGAGAGGAGAGAGGGAGGAGGGGGGGAGGAGGAGGAGGAAGAAGAAGGAGGAGGAGAAGAAATAAGGGAGAAGGGGAGGAGGAGGAGGAGGAGGAGGAGGAATAAGGGAGAAGGAGAGGAGGAGGGCAGGGAGGAGGAGGAGAAGGGGGGAGGAGGAAGAAGAAGAGGTGGAGGGGGAAAGGAGACAGGAGGAGAAACTAGCAGGAGGAGGGCGGGAGGGAGAAGAGGGAGGGGGAAGCCTCTATCTTACAGATGAAGATGGGGGAGGGGGAGAGAAAAGAGTGGCTTGTTTCTGGGCCAGGTAGTGATGGGTGGTTTTACTCCCCTGCTGGTTCAGGTGAGAGACTGGGGTGTGAGGCAGGAAGCCTGCAGGTGAGGTGTATTTGCTTCCTTAGCTCAGGTCCCAGGCGGTGAGCTTCTGTGCGTGAAGGGAGCCTGTTCTCACAGACCCTCCCTGGCCATGACCACTCCTGGCCTTCGCACACTGAGCTGGGCGGGCACGCCTGGCTCTGGAAGGGAGCTTTCCCAGTGCCCACCTCCTCCCACCACTGGCAGCCAGGCTGGTGCCACCATGTGGATGCACTGGGTCTTGGAGCCCCCACTGCCCTGGACCTGCCCCTGGAAGATGGCTTGCTTCTGTGCTGCCATCCATCTTTCCTCTCCTGAGTCATCTAAGGGCCAATGTTTGTGTTTTTCTATTTTTGTAAATATATTTTTATTGATTTCAGAGAAGAAGGGAGAGGGGGAGAGAGATGAAAACATCAATGATGAGCGAGAATCACTGATCGGCTGCCTCTTGCACACCCCACACTGGGGATCGAGCCCACAAGCCGGCATGTGTCCTGACCAGGAATTGAACCAGGACCTCTTGGTTCATAGGTTGAGGCTCAACCACTGAGCCATGTCTGTCCGGCTTGCTTTTCTTTTTTTTAATTTATTTTTGGCAGCATGACACAACACTGATGAAAGCACGGTCTACACATGTACATGGGTTTAGCACATTAAACCAGCCTTGGTCCAGATCTGGGGACGCGGAGCAATCCAGGCAGCGGGGGCTCTAACCTCCCACCTCCCGCCTTCCTCACCCCATGGCGGGCCTTGGGAACGTCCTCTTTGTAGGTAACATTGGACTTTTCAAAACGATCCGAGAGGCAGCTGGCCGCCTTGGGAAGTCCCCTTCATTAGCTCTTAGTCTCGCCATAGGTCAAGGCGTGAGGGTTGTTTGTGCAGAGTTGCTATTGAGTTTGCTGTCACCACAATAAATCACTATTGACCTTTTTACTTTTAAGAGTTTAATGAACTTAAGAATGGAAATTAACCATGGAAGTAACAAGTGTAACCTTGGCTTCTGTAATGAAAAGCCATTGTCATTAATGTTCTCGCTTGGACGTGCCGGGGTCCCAGTGTTAATACCCATGGAACAGACCATGGTAGCAAAACTGGGGCAGACAATGTAAACGGCCTCAATTCACAGTCAAACAGGAAATTGTAAATGAAAATTCTAGGTAGAAAGAGGAATCTATATATATAAAAGCCTAAGTGACTGGGTGACCGTTTGACCGGTAGCTATGATGCGCACTGACCACCAGGGAGCAGGCACTCAATGCACAGGCATGGAAATGTGGAATAGACTGATGAATCTCAGAGGAAAGGAGGGAGGAGGGAGGGCGGGGAGAGATTAACCAAAGATCTTATATGCACACTAGAGGCCCGGTGCTCAGATTCAGGCACCAGTGGGGTCCCTCGGCCTGGCCTGTGGGGATTGGGCCAAAACCAGCTCTCTGACATCCCCCGAGGGGTCCCGGATTGTGAGAGGGTGCAGGCCAGGCCGAGGGACCCCACTGGTGCATGGATCCTAGTAGTAAGAATAAGAGAAAAAGGTGTAAGAGAGAAAATCATGACAGAAAGAAAAGAACCCAAAAGAAAGCAATTTAAAAATAAGGACATGACAGAAGTAATAATAGCATGCACCTTATAGCACTCTTGGGAGGATTAAATAATTTACCATATGTAGAGCATTTAGCACGGTGCCTGCAGATGGTGAATATCCCACAAATGTTCGCTATTTTTATAATAAATGGATGGGTGGTTGAATTAATAATCCTGGCAAGGGCCGGGAACATGTAGCAAAGCGTCCCTGCTGTAGAATGTTGTGAGAAGCCTAGGGAGAGTCAGGGGAGTGAGTCGAGGTAGAGCCATCTGCCCCTGGGGGACATGGCCGCGATGGAGGAGAGCATCTGAGCAGCGATGACTTGGGCCTCGGTGATGTTGGACATGAGCGTGCGTGCACACACCTGCACCGGGAGGGGCTGCGTCCGGATGGGATGGGGCAGCTCACTAGGTCTTCAGGCTGAGACACTGGAGGTACCTTGTCTGTGCATTTTGCCCCTCTCTGGGTCCTTCCTTCAGGAAAGTAGGGGGTGTGTCTAGTGTCTGAAGAAGCCGGCTGTAGGGGTTCAGCGAGCTGACATATGGTGACAGCTTGGAGTTTCATTATGCATATAAGTTCTTCGGTTAATCTCTTCCTGCCCTCCCCCCGCCCCCGCCTTTCCCTCTGCAAAACATCAGTGTGTTGCATGCTTCAAGTCTCAATGTCTACAGCAGCCTTCTTTCCCTGAATAAGAAAGAAGGGAAGGGAATGGAAAGAAAAGAAAGAATTAAACTTACTCACATACTAGGGGCTCAGTGCATGTCATTTGTGCACGGGGGTAGAGGAGGCGTCCCTCAGCCCGGCCCGCACCCCCTCGCAATCTGGGACCCCTCGGGGGATGTCCGACTGCCAGCTTAGGGGGAGCAGACCTTAGCACTGCCCCAGAGGCGGGAGAGGCTCCCACCACCACCGCTGTGCTCACCAGCCGTGAGCCTGGCTTCTGGTTGAGCAGTGCTCCCTCTGTGGGAGTGCACTGACTACCAGGGGGCAGCTCCTGCATTGAGCGTCTGCCCCCCGGTGGTCAGTGTGCATCATAGCGACCGGTCGTTCCGCCGTTCGGTCTGTTTGCATATTAGCCTTTTATTATATAGGATTCCAACACCAATACTCTGCCTTCAGTCTTGGGTGGTGCTCATTAATCATACGTGTTTCTGGGCAAATGATGTATCTTCTTTTGGCCCTACTTTCCTTGTCTATAAAATGATGAGAGAAATAACGTCTTAGTAATTTTACTGCGACAATTCTGTTAGATGGTGTATGTTGATGACCAGCTTAGGGCCAGGTGCTCAATAGGATAGCTGCTCCATGCATGATAGTTTCCCTCTTTTCCTAGTTCTGCCATCACCCACCCGCCCCACTAAGGAGTGACCATGTTTTCCTGTGACCACCCTGTGGGGTGAGGAAAGCATTCTTCAGCAGCAGCAGCCAGTGGCGTTCAGACTTGGTGATTTCCTCACCCAGGCATCCCTGTATTCACTTAGCACTCAGTGAACGCTGTGGGATGTGCAGGTCAGCAACACAGGGCTCCCCCTGAGGACTTCACAAAGGGATTGGGTGCTGGGGCTGGTAAAATATCTAAATGAGTCCCCCCCTCAACAGTTCATGGGATTCAATAAAAATATTCTTAAAAGTATAAACAGTAAACACATCACATTAAAAAAAGCTGTCAGAACTGCATAAAATTGTGTTTCGTTCACTAAGGGTACTGTAGGTTTTTTAAGCTTCTTAAGAAAATGACATATTATTTAGAACTAGGAGACTCGCCGCTGCAGAATGGAAATGAGTATAATGAACAAATGCCAGAGTGCCTAGTGATTTCCTGTCTGTGGACCTTAACTTGTAGACATAATGGTCTCTTTCCATGTTCATTTACACAAGGGCAGTGGTCTAGCTCAATGCTGGTGGGATCCCATTCATTTTACCACAAAACTGAGAAATGGTGCCCTAGCTGGTTTGGCTCAGTGGATAGAGAGCGTTGGCTTGTGGACGGGAGGGTCCCAGGTTCGATTCCGGTCAGGGGCACGTGCCTGGGTTGCGGGCTTGATCCCCAGTGAGGGGGTGTGTGTGCAGGAGGCAATCAATGATTCTCTCTCATTGTTGACGTTTCTCTCTCTCTCTTTCTCTCCCTTCCCCTCTGAAATGAATAAAAATATTAACACATTGTTTGCGGGTAGTTTTTATCGTGCGCTAACAGGTGACGCGGGCCATTTTTGCTAATTTTTTGCGCAAATGGCAACGTTCAGTAAAATTACGATAACTTTAGTTTACGTATTTATACGTTACCCGCATTCTACTGCTAGTCTATAAAAAACGTATTAATACGTGTCCCGTGCTCTACTACACAGGTAGAACGTATAAATACGTAAAATGTATAAATATGTTTCCCGCATACAATGTGTTTTAAAAAAAACACACACACACAAAACTGAGAAGTGGTAAAATGAAGAGACAAGGCAACTTCTAGAGGTGATGGGCCTGTTTGCTGCCTTGATTGTGGTGACGGTTCCACAGGTGTATGCATTCGTTCAAACTCGCCACATTGAATACATGACACACATGCAGTTTTTGTGAATCCGTCACACCTCAGTGAGTCTGTGTGTTTCTAATTGAATGTGTGCACATTTTCCCGGGGAAGCGACAGGGTTTGTGCTTCTTGTCATATTTATTGGAGGGTCTGTGGTTCAATGGCAAACACTGCCAGCGCCTCTCCATGCGAAGGAGGGAAATAGAGTTACTCAGGAATGGAGGTGAGGGAGCCAGTCATGTCCCAGGGACCGGCTGCCTCTGGGACTGAGTCTTCCCAGCCTGCCTTCTTTGAGCTCCCACTGGGTCCTAAGCACCCTGGTTGCACATTGTAACGCACAGTCACTCGGCAGTTAGGATTTTCTCTTACTCTTTAGATATTATACCCACACACGCCCATCATGGGCCCGTGAACAGAGAGTGAGAATAAGTGGGGGGAGCTGGGCAGGAGAGGGGGCAGCCCGTTCCCGTTGCTCAGGAATGGCCTCTGTCTCCCCACTGTCTGTATGGCATGGATTTCCGTCTCCACCTCCTTTGGAAAGAGAGTCGCACCAGAAAACGATGAGGGGAAAGTGTGGTGACCAGCTGACCCCTCGGCTGCATGACCCTTGGGCTCACTTTTCAGCCCCTTGGGGAATGCAGAGCTCATTTGTGAAACTCAAAATACCTGGTATTGTTCTTACAGCACCTATTGCCCATCAGCCATCCAGCAAGAAGTTGTAGAGCTCCCAATAAATCAATATCATTGTAAGTCATTCCTTTTAGACACAAAATGGGTTTGACAGCTCTTGTCCTTTCTCAACACTTTTTCAATTGGGTAGATTCTTTATGGAGGAAAATCTGATATTTGGTTGCTGACCCTTTACCTGTTAATTCATTTCCCCCTCATTCATTCATTCATTCATTCAGTCAGTATTCATTGGATTCTGTATGAGGCACTCTCTCTATCTCCCTTGCACTCCGGAGGTTGATGTCTGACTCTGGGTGTCATCAGGCACCAGCAAAACAAAGGCCAAGACAAGGGCTAGGGCCAAGGACAGACAGCAGGGGCCACGGGGTGGTCAGGCCACAGGACCCACGTTCAAGGTTAAGAATCAGGAGTCTTTGACTTTTCTTCCCGTTTCTTCCCCATGGGAAAATGACACAGCTCTTAGATGTCCATGGGGACTTGGAGTCATACGCACGAGAAATCACATTTACAATCATGTCCCTTCCCTTTCTCCAGTGCCACCAGCGCCTTCTTCTCTTGAAATACGTTGGGCCTCGTTTTTGAGAAAAGGAAGCAACCCAACCCAATGGGTAGGAGACGAGTTTTTGTCTAACCCTTTTACCTGTTTAGTCAGTGACACCCACGCAGGAAGTTAGAAACCCCACGGCATAGCACGTGGGCGCTCTGGCCCACACTCTGCATTCGTCCTTAGATGAAGATGAACAGAGCGTCCCCATTCGGCCGTTAAGGAGTTTCTTTCCATCTCTAGAGAATATACCCACTTCCCTTCGTCACGGGCTCGTGAAAACAAGGAGGGTGCAAGCTCAGGGCCAGAGCCTTCATTGTTTTGTTCAACAGTGAACTCCCAGTACCTGGCACATAGTAGGTGTTCAGTTCTTTTTATGGACAGATTGACCAGTGAGATCCTCTTCCTCTTCTTCGACATTTGTTCTATCTTCCCCATTCCATTCCATTCCATTCCATTCCCTACGTAAGTCCCGCCTTCATTTCCACGCGGCTCCTGGAACTTCAGGAAGCCGCCCACTTGTCCCCACTGAGCTAAAAGCCCAGGCTCAGCCTTTCCCACCCGGGCCAAGGCCAGATGGTCCTGCGACCTCTGCCACCTAGATCGTGACATCGCCTCCTTGGTACTCAGGTGTTCGCCTGTCACAGGATTGCTTTGACTATCTGGCAAATCATATGTTAAGTATTTTATTTGCGAGAGGTTTATCCTGTGCATCACCATGGGAATCCAAGCTCCAGGCAGGACCTTCTGCTGAGCAAGTCACAGGTCTCCCGCCACCGAGGGGCTGGGAGTCTGGCTGAGCGTCGCCATGCTGTGAAGAGGAGATGGTGTTTCCATGAACTGCTGTTTCCAGAGACCCAGGACCACAACGTTTCCTTGTATTTCAGTGCTCTGTGAAAGTCCCAGGGCTTCTGGGTAAGTTTCAGAACAGTGAGTCATGGCCGGGTTCCCAGAAACGGCGGCCCGGTGCATAAACAGTGTTCCTGTGTGAAACGGGGTGGCTGTCCCCCGACCTTTTCCAGATGTCCAGGTGCGAAATGAAAATGGCAGTTACAACTGTGGGCGCAGGTCCCAAGAAATAAGACGCCGACATGAAGAGTGAAAGCAGAAGTCCTTTTTTCCCAAGATGGAGCCAGCTGTGCAGCCGAGCCGGGCAGCGACCAGCGAGCAGGGATGCGGAAACGAGGGCCGCGCCTTCCTCAGATCCCCATGGTGCACCCACAGAGGTGTAGGGTGGGAGCCCCAGTTGTTCAGAATTGAAGCTCTGTGATCATGGCCACGCAGTTGAGTGCCTGCTCTACAGATGTGTGTGTGTGTCTGGTTTTCCTTGTTTAACAGCGGTCACTTAGAACCAGAACAAGGAGTCTCAGAGACTGAAGACGGAGAGGAATGCCTGTCCTTCCTTTATCTGATGGTTTCTGAGTTTAGTAGAAAATGCGTTAGTGGAGGAGCCTGCGGGTGCGGGCTGTGTGGTGGTCGTGGAGGAGGAGCGCAGAGCTAGAATACAATTCTTGTCCGCATTTGTTGCGCGGTTACAGCCTTCGTGCTCGGACAGTTGATTTCCTGGAGTAGATCAGCAAGCAAACGCGATGCCCTTCCGCTCTCCCTCCATCTCTCCACGGAGGCTGCGAGCTCCTTGGGCTGAAGGCACCTGAGACATTGAAGGGAGACATCAAGCGAGAATCTGCACTTGGATCCTCCCGGCTTGTCAGCATTGAGAGTCCCCGTGGCTCTCACGCCCCCTGTGCTTTGCTCCATGGCTCTGCCGTGCTCCGCCCTCCTCCCGGGATGGTGTGGACTGTGCTCACCGGAGGGAAACCTCCCGACCTGGCGGCCTGAGCCCGCATCAGGTTGCCCTGCAAATTCTTGCTGACATGGCCTCGCAGACCCGAGCCCCCCAGTTCCACGCCGCCTCCTGCTCATGGCCGTCTCCCTACAGGACCAGGTCTCCCCGGGGTTGAGGGCTCTGCCTTGTTCGCTGTCATGTGATGGGCGGAGAGCACGCTCAGCAGACACCCCGAATGAGTGGGCGAGGACGACCTTTTTCTCCTTCAGAATCTGCGTCCTGGAATCACACCCTTGCCTGGTGCTCTCCGGCCTCCGACCCGCGTGGCCGACTAGAACGTAATGAATCTCCCTCTTCCCCCCCTGCTGTGCTGTCCTCCCTCTCCTGGTCTTGGGCAGGCCTGGGAGGGAGGGCGAGCCATGAAGAGCGTGTGTGACTTCAAGTCAGAAAACCTAAGGTCCGGCTCTGTGCACCTTCCCCGTGGTTCTCTTGCCCAAACGCTCCCCTCCGCTCCTCCTCCCTATCACATGACCTTCTGCACCGCACAGCCAACACCAGCTACATATATTTGTGTCACTTATCAGATTATAATTAAGATAAAAAAATACAGTCAACCAAGTCATATTTTTATTTCCTGATCTTAAAGTTTACTGGTTTTTTGTTATTGTTGTTGTTAACATTTAAGCTTCTTTCCTAAATGACCGTAAGTGGAATGTTTCATTCTTGATGGAAATAGTGAGGATACATCTTTAAGACTGAGAACTCCTGACGGTTCCTCCCCGTCTCCATGGGTCCTGCACGTGCGGTCTCTGCAGCGTGATCTTACTAAGCGCCGTCTCACAATCCAAGTCCACATGCCTTCGGAAGCGTGGACGGCGCCCACCACGTTAGGTGTCCATAGGCGAGCCCGCGAGATGTGGTGCTAGAGAGAGTAACAGTGGCAACACTCGCACTTGCTGTGCACCTGGAAGCTAACGGGCTTGCCACTCCTCCGTGAAGTAGGGACTGTTATCACTTCCATTTTACAGATGGGAAAGCTGAGGCCCAGAGGGGGAACAACTTGCCCAGGTCACACGGCGAGGAAGTGGTAGAGCTAGCAGCACACCCCTGCTGTCCCGTGTGAAGTCTGTGCTTACCCCTGCGATGCTCTGCCTCTCCTGGAATGCTGTCAGTGCCCGGGAATACTGCAGCCTTGAGGACTCCGGGAAAGGGTTTCAAGAAGTTAGGGGTTACCTAAACCCTACAGGATGAGAAGAAACCGTTGAGCCCGGCCGGTGTGGCTCAGTGGTTGAGCGTTGACCTGTGAACTGGGAGGTCACGGTTCAATTCCCAGTCAGGACACATGCTCGGGTTGTAGGCTCGGTCCCCAGTGTGGGGCGTGCTGGAGGCAGCAGATCAGTGATTCTCTCTCATCACTGATGCTTCTTTCCCTCTCTCCCTGTCCATTCCTCTCTGAAATCAATAAAAATAAAGAAAAGTTTTGTATAAATTAGTGATGGCTTTGTGGCCTGGAACCCACTTCCCAGCTCCCCTCATCTGGTCCGGCCCCTGCGGACAGCAGCCTTGGCTTTTTGCTCCAGTCTCTCTGCCTGAGCTGTCGTTCCAGGCTGATTAGCCAGGCCTTTGTCTGTGAAACACGGCACATGTTTCCCGTCAGTGCCATTCGTCGCCAAGAAGAACAACAGAGAAGAAAGCAATTCACTTTATGTCTGAGGATCTGCTGCGGCTGATAGGCTCCGAGTCCCATTTGCATAGAATTTGAGGCTCAGCTGGGGGTGCGCCAACGCCAGGCTCCTAGATCAGCAGTGATGCAGCCGAGGAGCCAGCCATCTGCCCAGCGCGCCTTGTTTCTCCCCTTCCCTCTGATTTATTTCATGTAAAAGAGGCGATGTTGCCATTTGGATGGGTATGGGGTGGGGGGCGAGGGAACCCCGAACTGCCCTTCCCTCATGTGAGTGCAGGCGGCCTCCCGCCCTGAGCAGGAGGGCGAGGCGGATTCCGTCTGGTACCATCTTCTGCGGCGCCTCCACTGAGTGGGACTTTAGGGATCAGTCCTACAACACGAGCAGGAGTTCTGCCCACCCGATGCCTGCAGCTACGGAGTGATGGAGGCGCAGTGGTCACCACATGATCTGAGTGTGGCAGCACCTGTCAGCAGGATCCACATTATTTTTTGAATGAATGAGTGAGTGAGTGAATGAGTGAACAGGCATATGGAAAAGGTTTGTGAGACCAGTGTCTGGTGCAGGAAGGAATTATAACCCCAGAGCAATGCTCAGGGCAGGAAATCGAATTGAGGTGTGATCTCCGAGCTGGTGTCGGGAAGGGGGTCCTGGGCTGGTGAGGCGGGAGGAGAAGCGCGCAGACGGTCAAGGTCTAGTTAGAGAGTTTTGTGTAATATAAAGAGGCAGAAAGACCGCAGAGGGAAGTGTATCGGGGTACTGGCAACCGGGGAAGTTGAGGGACATGGGCTAGGGCTTGGGATGGTGCCCGGGAGCCAGCACCTGTGTCCACAGCACCCACTGTGAGTGCCAGCTCTGAGGCTGGGGGAGGGGTTTCTGAGTCGCAGCTTCGAACAGCTGCAGTGAGCCACACAGGTGGGGAATGTGTCGTTTAGCTGAGATATATATGGTTCCATTCTTCCACAAAGGACATAAAACACACCTTTAAGTTACTTTCTAAATCGTTTTTGTCTTTGGGGTACAGATTGCCACTTGGATACCAAAGAGGCTTCTCAGCTCCGTTTGGTGTGGGCGTGGCTTAGGAGCTCTTGGGGGAGGCATGCAGAAGTCCTCAGAACATGCCTGTTCCATAGCTGGGGCCGGATGTACTTGGTGTCTTCTCTTGCACCCTCTCTCCCCGCTGAAAACAAACTTGTATGTGCAAGGCGGGTGCCAAAGAAGAATTATAATGGCGATGGGGATCTGATGGCGTCCTGTCACATCTTCATTACTCACCCCGTGGGCATGGACTTGGGGCCCTGGACAGGGTTTCCTTTCTATTTGAGGCTCTCCTGGACCAGGACTCCCAGGGTGAAGTCCAGCCAGCAGCAGCCTCATTAGCATATTGAGCACCACATGCAAATATCCACAGCCTCAGTGGGGGGGAGGGGGGCTCCAGTGAGAATTCTGATGACAGGGATGAGCTCCATGGAGGGCGGAGATCTTTTCAGTGTCATTAGGGTAAATGAGGTGGTAATGGAAATGCAGATTAGAGCAACTTCCATCATTTATCCCCCACTCTCCCACCAAGGCAGCTTTTACAAACAGTCAGGGTCCTTAATTGAAATGTAAATGAATGATAAATTATGAAAAAGGGTATTAGCAAAAGTAAAACATGACCCAAATAAAAGATCAGAAATGAGCGGTTTTATGAAGTTGAGAGAATGAGTCTGAAATGTTAATTGCTTAGCCAGGAGTGGCTGCCATGCCAGGGCACCAGCGGAGTGAAGGAAGAAAGTCATTCCCCCCACAGTCCTCCGGACTGGTCCATGCCCTCAGTCCTCTTCCTGGAGGAAGTAGTGTGTGTGGGTGCCTGCGACTTCCTCTCTTGGAGACAGAATTCAAAGGAAAGAAAGAAAAGTTACAGTGAAAGCCTGACACTGTAGGAGCTGGTGGGAATACTGTGAAGGTGATCGGACATGTGTTCTCTTTATCGGTCCTTCGGATGAACTAAAAGAATCCCAACTGGACAAGTGGCAGTAGTGAGCAGTGCTGACCTGTGGTGTTATCCATCGTCATTGAAAGCAGGCATGGTCTTTTCCCAAACTTGAGTTAGACAGAAAGGAGCTCACCATATTTATTTAAAAAAATATTTTTAGTGATGTCAGACAGGAAGGGAGGTGGAGGCGGGGAGAGAGAGAGAGAGAGAGAGTGAGAGAGAGAGAAGGAAACATCAGTGATGAGAATCATTGATCAATTGATCGGCTGCCTCCTGCACGTGGGATTGAACCTGCAGCTGGGTCATGTGCCTGGACCTGGAATCAAACCATGACCTCCTGGTTCACAGGTCCTTGCTCAACCACTGAGTCCATGCCCGCGGGGCAGAGCTCACAATATTTTGCCACAGACAGAGGACTGAGGCACATGCACTGGGTCCTGACTCCCTGGGGCGGGGCGGGTTCTAGTGAGGTCATGGATGAGGGGCAGATTCTCAGGTTTAGCTCATCTGAGTCATTTCAACTCCTGATTAGCAATAGTAGATGCAAAGTTATTGATAATCTCATATAAACGGCCCATGGCCATCACACCGTAACACCGGCACGACCAAAGGAGCAGTGGTGGGCAGGGCGCGAGCTACTAGCAAGGGGAGCTATGAGCAGTGGTGGGCAGGGTGCAAGCTACTAGCAAGGAGAGCTATGAGCGGCAGCGGGCAGAGCGGCCACCTGAAGCAAGTAGAAGCAAGCTACTTGTGTTCCAGGTCATGGCACAGGCCCGGGCTGTGGCCTCCGTCCCCAGTGTGGGACGTGCAGGAGGCAGCCAATCCATGGTTCTCTCTTTCTCTTTTTCTTTCTGTCTCTCTCTGAAATCAATAAAAACATATACAAAATAAAAAAAAAAAACATGCTTTCAGTGCTAAAAGGACAAGTGCTAATAAAAGAAAGACCTGGGTCAAGGGGAGGGGGAGGGTGGGGGAGAGTAAAGGCTCCCTCAGCTGCTTTCGGCTGGAGGGTCCCTGGCGCTTGCCAGGAAGGATGGGGGAGGAGTGGCCGCTCCATCCCAGCAGGGAGCTCAGGGCCTGCGAGCCCGCAGTGGAGGGGAGAGTGTTGGAAATTATATGCTGCCTCCTCCACAAGCGTTTTGCAAACATTTCCAAGGACACATTTCATTGGGTCTCGCTGAGCCGCCATCTGAAAGAAACCGGTGACACCCGTTAGCCAGAGGCCGAGGGGAGAGCGGTGGTCTGGCCTG
Organism: Myotis davidii; assembly: GCF_000327345.1. Classification (NCBI taxonomy): domain Eukaryota; kingdom Metazoa; phylum Chordata; class Mammalia; order Chiroptera; family Vespertilionidae; genus Myotis; species Myotis davidii. Next base: position 836,823 of record NW_006282874.1, read on the forward strand.
GGCCCTGCTGTGCGTCGTCTGCGGTGTTGATCCCGCAGGAGACGCAGGGACACCACCCCCGGATCACAGCTCTGTGCTGCTCACCCAGGAAATGAAGGCTCCTTCCTCATCTGTCTGCTCCGAGCTTGGTCGTTTGATTTCTGCTGAGGTTGCTGCCGACAGACAGGACGCGCTGGAACCCTGGAAGCCGGACCGTCGGGGAGGCCGCTGATTCTTGTCGGGTGTGGACTTCGTTGCTTCCTGACCATAGGCTCCTGTGCCTACAGGACTTCCCAGTTGTGAAATGGGATCGTGTCGCGGAGACTGTCGTGCTGTCAGCAGAAACGCTAATTTCACAGACCAAACGGCCAAGCACCAGCTACCGTCAGTGTGTTGTTCTTACAGTGAACATGTGCTCTGATGAGAAAGCAAAACAAACAACACTGTGACTGGGAGCAGGTTAGAGCCTGGAGGGGGCCAGCCAGGAGCGCAGGGCAGCAAACGTGGAAGGAGCTTGGTGTGATCTGTGCCTGGGAGGGAGGAGGACCCAGGGAGGGAGGACTCCAGGAGGGAAGAAGGACCCAGGGACGGAGGCCATCTGACCTGCTCACGTACTTACCCAGCCTCCTGTGGATTGCACTATCCACTGAATTTAAGACGCTAGACGGGGTTTCTGTTTCCCATAACCAAAGGGTTTTGACTAATGCCCCCTACCCTCTAAGAACTTGGGGCTCTATTGAAGGGTTTGATGTGGTCTTTTCCATAGCACAGTGCGGGCATCGGCAGTGGCGACTTAGTCCTAGACGTTGGAACCCATGACCTGTTCACTCCAGGCTGTCTCAGCCCCCGCAGGTTCTGGGACAGAAATGCTGCTTGTCATCCTTGTCCCACCATCAGCCACCTGCCTGCACACCTGCTACCTACCCGGCAAAGGGTGTGACAGACACTTCACAAGGTGTTTTGCCTATACTTGACCACATAAAAGGTGGGGAATATGCCCAGCCGGTGTGGCTCAGTGATTGAGCGTTGGCCTATGAACCAGGAGGTCACAGTTAGATTCCCGGTCAGGGCACCTGCCCAGGTTGTGGGCTTGATCCCTAGTAGGAGGTGTGCAGGAGGCAGTGATCAATGATTCTCATCATTGATGTTTTTCTCGATCTTTCCCTCTCCCTTCCTCTCTGAAATCAAGAAAGACAATTTTTTTAAAGGTGGGAATAATGTTATTTTCTATTTAAATGAGCAAGGGTAAGGGACTCACGGATATTAATAGTGTCTGGCAGAGAGGAGGGCCTTTGTCATTTGTTACTTTTAATCTAAGTTAACACAGCTAAAAGTGGCAGAGATCTAATATAAATCAAGGTAGTTTGATTCCAGAGCCCCCATGTTTGTAAAGAAAAAACAGCAACCTGATACTTGAGCGCCTATTTATATGAAACCAGCAAATCCTCAAAGCAACGCTGGGAACGCTGGGACTGTTCGTTATTCCCAGAAAGCAGCTGGGAAAGGCCCGCCCAGGTCACGTGGTTGAAAGCGCTGGGTGAGGCGCTGGCTCCCCACTGTTCTGACCCAGAGGCTGCACTCTCCTCTGTTCAGATCAGCCTGTTACTGCCTCCCCCAGGAAGGGGACGGTAGTGTGGGGACAGGAGCAGAGGCCTGGGGGCCAGATCCCATCCCTTCCGCTCTTTCGATGGTGCTGAGAGGCAGGTCCAGCTAAGGCCCCACAGCCGCCTCTTCCCCACAGAGTCACCGGCCACAGCCACACCCCTCTGCCTTCTTGCATGAATGTCACTTATCTTTGTCACTTTCTCTGGAGTAATTATGATGATTTGTCTTTTAAAAAAAAAGCGATTCCTGTTAATCTGTAGCAAAAAATAATTAAATAGAAACATTTCAAAAAATGTCACAACTGATTATAGTTCTAATTGTGCATGTTCCCCAGGGGAGGGCGACACGGCACATTACTGGGGAGAAACAGACCATCAGTTATTGTATTTATGACACGCATGGCAGCACAGAATGCATGCCAAATTCTCGTGACAGGCATAAAGGCGTTACTCTCAAATACTGCTCCGTTTGGTGCCAAATTCAGTGACAACTGATCGCTGCCTCGATGCCCACACCTGCTGAAAATTCCCCTTTGCCCTCCGTTCTACTGGTTCCTCGGTGATGGAAATTGCAGAGCAATATCTGTCTTTTAGTTTTTATTTATTGACTTGAGAGAGATAGAGAGAGGGAGGGAGAAAGAGAGAGGAGAGAAACTTTGACTTCTTTTTCTGTTTATTTATACATTCACTGGTTGTTTATTTCTGTTTATTTATACATTCTTCTCTCTGCCCTCATGGGTGATTGCACCCATAACCTTGGTGTATCAGGACAAGGTTCTAGTCCCCGTGCTGCTCAGCCAGGGTCATGACGAGCAGTATCTAGCTGTGGGGAGCTTTTGTCTGCTGCTGTACCCTGCATGACTCCACTCTAGAAATCTAGGATCTCAGCCCCTTGCCAAGCCGTGACTGTGGCCGTCGGAAGGCGCAGCCCGTGTTCGCACACTCTAGAACAGTGGTTCTCAACCTGTGGGTCGCGACCCCTTTGGCGGTCGAAAGACCCTTTCACAGGGGTCGCCTAAGACCATCCTGCATATCAGATATTTACATTAGATTCATAACACTAGCAACATTACAGTTATGAAGTAGCAACGAAAATAATTTTATGGTTGGGTTACAACATGAGGAGCTGTATTTAAAGGGCCAGAAGGTTGAGAACCACTGCTCTAGAAGGTGGCTAGGGTATCCGGGACGAGGCCCGCCTTCTCCATCTGTTCTGGGAAGGCGATGGAAAGAACACTGAGCATGTGTGCAGTGAGCAGAGGGGATTCCGTGTTAACTAGCCAGCATCGAAGGGAAGGGAGGTGAGGGGGCGTGGGGACGAGTGTGGAAGGCCAGACAGGCCTGGCACAGAGAGAGCAGGTCTTTGCCCTTCATACCAGTGCCCAAGGGGGGACATGCCAGCCAGCATCTTTGATGTAGCACCAGCACATGTTCAAGGACACAGCACTCAAAACCTAGTTTACCATCCAGAAAATGAGCAGAATAGCAACATTCAGGTTCAGAAAATCAACAGTCCAAAGAGCAGGGTTAGTACCGCGTTCACAGTCAGGCTCAGAATCGGTGCCCTTACATCCCTGCAGTGACGTCATAAGTTACTATTTACACACCCCTGAGTAGCGTGAGGAGGTAAGTCAGTGCCCTTGGAGAGTGAACACACCACACAGGGAGGGTTTGCACGCGCTCTTGCCGGCTGAGCCGCTAGGGGGCAGCAGAGGGCCGTGTTCCTGTCCAGAGTTGCTCATCACAGCAGGTCTGAGCTGGGTCCCTCGCCTGCTGGAGCCCCTCTGAAGTCCGGAGGGTTTGTGATCCGAGACCGCCCGGGGGGCCTGGAATTCCTGTTTGTATCTTCAGTTGGTTTATTTTCCCAGGGGTTTATCCTTTGACTTGTTTGTTCATTCATTCGCTCATTCATTCAGTTATTCATTCTTCATGCCGGGCCCTCTGCGCTCCTGCACAGTCAGTCCCAGCACCGGCTCCATAACACACATCCCACCGGCTCCTTTCCCTTCAGTCCCTGCCAGTCCAGCGTGGGAGGCAGGCTGACCTCGGAGGAAGGGCACATGCTAAGGCCCGAGACCACCTGGGCCAGGCTTGCCTTACAGCGCGTTTATTTAGCTGCTCAAGGTGAGACA
>NW_006282874.1:840709-853761 GCF_000327345.1 Myotis davidii
ACATTCCCTCCCATCCCCCCTGCATCTCCTCGGTCCTGACAGTTAACGGGCTCGTGTTTCTCAAAGATCTAAGAAATGATCAGCAATCACTTCAAAAGTTCCATGTGTTGTTCCACGTTCTGTTTCTAAGACGGTGATTAGATAGAAGCTTTTCCTAAACACTCAGGCCCTCTTTAGCGTCCTTTCACTCTCTTCTGCTTCCCATGTCCTCACGTCATCACTCAGCATACCTGAGAGTCCCCAGGCCACACCCGCCGGCTGAAAACAGCCGATAGCAGAAGACTGTTGCTAACAGTTTAAGCTAAAACTCGGTCGGACGTATTTTTGCATGGGATTTGAAGGAGGAAGTGAGGTGGGGCCTGGTCTTTGCTGCCTCAGAGGATCAGGGGGACATTGCGTTGTCCCTCCTCCAGCTCCTGCGGCTGCCTCTGGGTGCAGTGGTGGGACCGGCCCCCACAGGGGCCTGCGGTCAGTCCTTGGGGGATGGCTGTGTGCGTCCTCTCCCGGCATGGCCTTCCTTCAGACCACGCCTCACCCAGTGTGTTCTCTCTTTCCTGCCTTTGGCCTCCAGTGGCCCACCGCTTTGTTTTGAAAGTCAAGATAGAGCCAAGGGACCAATAACGACTTCTTTCGAGGGAACTGCGCTTCACATGGGTGTCCCTCTCTCATTTCCCCCCAGGCCGTCCACATCTGCAGCCTCATTCCTTTGGACGGGGACGGAGATCTGAGTCGTGCTCCCAGAGGCCCCCAGCGCACCGAGTGCAGCCCACTTCCGCAAGGTAGGGCCGCGTTTCCTTCCTTACCACTGGATTCAGCGGTTGAGGCCCTGGTTGTCCCCAATCTGCTTTCAAAGGAAAATAACTGTCTTTATTTAGAAATCATTTGTGACTTTGAAAGTGTATCGTGGCGACCCGTATGACGCTGGCTGCTTTCTGTCTAATGGTGCTTCTTTCTCACTCCACTGAGTTGGAGAGGCTGTGGCTGGAGACGTGGTTATGGTGTTTGTAATGGACTTCGGAAAGGTAGACCGTGGTTGAAGTGACCCCAGGGAGGGGCTGATCTTGTAAAGAAAACCGAACCATGCCAGGGCAGGAGGCATGAGGAGAATGACAGGAACCAAAGGGTAGTGAGAAAGGTTTGCTGATACTGGCGTGCTGTCTAAATAGAAAATGCATCTATTTCACAAAATGTCTTTGGGTGAAATTTGGGGAACAGACATGTATTCATCAAAAGTACACACAGCCTGCCCAGCGGGCGTGGCTCAGTGGCTGAGCGTCCACCTAGGAACCAGAAGGTCACAATTGGATTCCCGGTCAGGGCACAGGCCTGGGTTGCGAGCTTGGTCCCCAATGTGGGGTGTGCAGGAGGCAGCCGATCAGTGATTCTCTCTCATTGATGTTTCTATCTCTCCATCCTGCTCCCTTCCTCTCTGAATCAATAAAAATATAAAATAAAATGAATCTTTGTGTCTAAGGTCAGCTAGGTAGCAGGTGCTTTCTCCTCTCAGTCAGTGTTTCTTCTCGTACACACACTGCGAGATGGTTCGTGAATTGACTTCTGAGAGAGAGCCTGGGTGTGAAAACACCTCTGTTTTATCTGACAATGTTCCCGGCCTCTGCCCCAAACCCCAGCCTCACCGCCTCTCTTTCCATCTCCAATAGCCCATTATGTTGGCTCTATTCATCAAATTTTCATTTATTCGAACAAGGTTCAAATGAAATGGTTCGGGGGGAAACGTTTGGAGAAAGTAGCTTGCCTAGAAATCCATTTGCTTCACAATAATTAATTTGAACAAACTCCAAAAATATGCTTTCATAACGTCTCAGATCCCAATTAGGGCCAAGGAAATGGCTTCCGCGTATGGCAGCCCATCTGAGGAGGGCTCCTGCTCCGTGTGCTGTAAGCATGCAGACACCGCCCTCAGGCCCCGCAAGGGCCACATCCTCCCATGTACTCCGCCACATATGCATATTTATAAATTGCAGCAGACTTCTCTAATTAATTTTGCATCGTGCTAATGATTTTTCTTTGTAACTACTGATCATATCAGGAGGAATCAGCCAAATGGCGGCCGTGGTGTCACTGTTAGTTTGGGGAGAAATGAAAGGAAACAATAAAGAAAACAGCTTTCAGGGACGTGGCCCCTGAGAGGTGATTACTGATCTCACCACGTCCGCCGAAGTGTCCCATCAGTAACCGTCGGCTAAGAGGTCTCCCGGCATTGGCCGTCTAACAGCCAGGGTCACGTGCAACTGGAAGGTTTTCTGTGGATGAAAATGGTCACCTCTGGGTCAAGGCTAGATAGACGTCAAAGTGGATGAAACAGCTCCCGGTCGTAAGAAAGAAGAGATATGAGGAAGGATGATCAGGCTGATGATCAGGGTCACCGACAGGACCCTGGCTTATGAGGGAGGGGACCTGGGTCTTGGTTCACCTCTGCTTCTCACCAGGAGAGATTCTGATTGGCCAGCTGGAGGTATGCACACGGTCTGAGGGAAGGGGGTGGGGCTGGCTTGAGAGAAGAGAGTATGTGGGTAAAGGAAGTGCTACTCATCCCCGGGAAAGGGCGGCATGAGGAGCCAGAGAGTGAGGTGAGCCCTGGCCTGTGTGGCTCCGTTGGGCATGGTCACTTGTACCTGAAGGTCGCCTGTTCAATTCCCAGTTGCAGGCTCAATCTCCAGTAGAGGGCGTGCAGGAGGCAGCCTATTGATGTTTCCTCTCACATTGATGTTTCCCTCTCTCTGCCTCTTTCACTAAAAATCAATAAGAATACTTAAAAAAAAAGAGAGTTGAATCAAAACAGAACGGGACCTACTGAAGACAGGAGGTAGAGATGTGAATGGGGACGGTAGGTGCAGTTTGGAGGGTCCCATTAGAATCTGCTAGAAAAAAAGTCACAATTTTATGTTTGAAAGGAAGCTTCCAGAAGCTCCCCGAAAGCCTGAAGTTTATCCAGTTAGTTCAGTTGAATTAAGGAGGGGAATAAGTAGAGCCTACAGTGTTTCTGATGGAAACTCTGCCCATGGCTTCATGTATCCATAGCTAAGACAGTGCTGCGGGGAGGGGTGGAGGGGGACACGTGGAGAGGATGTTAAATTCTTGGACCGATATTCCTCACAGTTGATGTAGAAGCGTTCTAGCAGTGACACTTGTGTGCTTCTGTTGTTCTACAAAAACACGTCATACATCTCCAGGTAGTAAGAACAACGTGGTGGTGGGTCAGTGAGAGTAAAAGACATGGGCTCCAAGCTGTGCTTTCAAATGCTCCTCTAACCGAATGCCGGCCCTGGGTAGATGCTGGGACACCAGGAAGCTCAGGGCCATGGCTGCCTTGCCTGGACCCGAAGCAGGCCCGACCCTCCGCTCACCTGGTGGAGGGCGCCACGCTCTCCAGTCAGCACCCAGCCCACCCCAGGGGAGACCTTAGATCTTTTTTTTTTTTTTGAATCTTTACTGTTGAACGTAGACATATGTCCCCTCTTTTCCTCCATGGGCCCCTTCTCACCCGCCCCCGCCCCTGGTCCCCCACCCCAGGCCTTGTCAAAGGAGCTGGCCCGTCTGGTCATAAGGTTCACGTTCATTTCTTAGATGCATCCCCACTACTAAACTCCTTCTCGGGCTAAATGTATTGTTTCTGCATCCGGTTTTGCTGGGTCAGATCCATGCAGCGCAGAGCACATCCGTCCTTTTGCAATAACCATCTGGTGGTTCTGAGAACGGCTGTGACTAACCACGCTGCTTGCTTATTTATGCTTATATTTCCCGCTTCATGTGTTTTTACCTCGGTCAGCATCCCTGGGTCCTTAGAAGGACATGAATCGGTAGGAACCATTCTAATGGCCAAATGCCCTACCAGATACCAAGGGGGCGGGACTAGGGGAGGGGAGACAAGAGATGAGGTAATTGACATGAAATTTTCCACGACCCCGTTTTTTCCGAATCTCAGCCGTTCCTTGATTCATGGTTGAGATGGCACTTTTCTCTCGTAAGCCGTTTCAAGCATTTCATGAATGTCCCCTTTTTAAAAAAACAACGCATGTTTTTATTGATTTCAGAGGGAGGAAGGAAGAGGGGGAGCGAGAGAGAAACATCACTGATGAGAGAGAATCATCGATTGGCTGCCTCCTGCACGCCCCCTACTGGGGATGGAGCCCACAACCTGGGCATGTGCCCTGACCTGGAGTCGAACTGTGACCTCCTGGTTCATAGGTTGACGCTCACCCACTGGGGCCACACCGGCTTGGCATGAAAGTCTCTTGAGGACCTCGCGGATACCAGCCACCATCTGTTGTCATGTGACATTCATCTAGGGGGCCGGGAGGCTGAGAACATCATCTTCTCTCGGCAGATGAACAGGTGAAGACACAGAGGCTCAGTGCTCAGTTTAAGATCGCCGAGCGAATGCAAGGGAGCGCTCTCTCCCTAAGTGGTGAGAGCTGATGTTGAGCTCCATCTCCCTGTTGGGGGCCAGCGTCCGGACTGAGTACACCCCTCCCACCAAGCGAATCCAGAGCTAAGCTTATCCTAGAACCTTCTACGGGTTCCTTCCCCTTCTTGCTCTAACTGTAACCTGGTTCTCAGAATTGAATTCCTTGTGTCATCATTTCGAGTATTGGGTTTCTTCTTTTATACTCTGTACCACCCAAGCTGGAGGGCTGTTTGTGCCTGCCTTCCTCCCCATGGCTGCTTTTAATGACTTCTTTTTCTCCATTCCGAAAACAGAACAGAACAGCCTGGCCAGCGTGGCTCAGTGGCTGAGCATCAACCTCTGAACCCGGAGGTCACGGTTCGATTCCTGGTCAGGGCACATGTCTGGATTGCGGGCTCCATCCCCAGTAGAGGGTGTGCAGGAGGCAGCCGATCAATGATTCTCTCTCATTAGTGATGTTTCTATCTCTCTCACCCTCTCCTTTCCTCTCTGAAATCAATAGTAATAATAATAATAAAGAACAAAACAATCAAACAAACAATATAAAGTGACACTCTTTACATGATCATTATGGAACCAGTCTCATTAATTAGTTTATTAAATTAGTGGATATGAGTTAAGTGCTTACTAGGGATTACCACAGTATTAGCTATTATTAATAATAGTAGCATTATTTTTTAATCAACTATGTATCTTAAAAGTAACACAGCGTATAAGTCCGATCATATCAAAGAGCCCCAGTGCTTTGGGGAGGTACGCAGAGTGGCTACAATGCACCGCACACATTTGGAGCCGTTCTCATTCAGGCAAGCTGGTTTCATATTCATGACGAGCGTTTTCGGCTTTAATGTGTTTGCTGACATGAGATGCAGACTGTAATTTAATGGCAGGCTGTTTAATTATGCCTTCATTTGTATAAATTGTAATGTGGCTCCTGAATAAATGAAATAAAAATCTCTTTAATTTCCTCCTCAATATTTAATTTAAATCCATGATAAACAGCGGCCATCACTTTGAAACAATGTTAATTAATATTCAGAAGACTGAATTTGTTTTTGGCTGTATGGTATGTGTGGCATTTTGGTTTCATAATTGAACTGGAAATAAGATTGATAGAGTTAAATAATCACTAAAGAGAGGAAAGAAATACTATACTATTCGACTCAATTCATTTCCACCCATAGAAAAATGTATAATTTGGGCTTTATACTTCCAAATGGTTCCTGTCGGTGTTATTCAACATATAATTGCGGGTTTGGCTTTAGAAATATTTTACAACCGTGCCACGTAATTATTCAAATCGTTGAAGCATTTTTTCCAAGTTGATCAGGCCCATTTTTATATCCTGCTAGAGGCCCAGTGCACGAAATTCGTGCAGGGGCCAGAGAGGGCCTCGACCCAGCTTGCACCCTCTCACAATCCAGGAACACTGGCTCCTAACCGCTCACCTGCCTGCCTGCCTGATCACCTCTAACCGCCTCTGTCTCGTCCCCTGCCACTGGGGCTTTGTCCAGAAGGATGTCCAGAATAATGTCCAGAAGGTCGTTCGCTGTCTGGTCTAATTAGCATATTATGTTTTTATTATTATAGATTAAAGAATTAATAAGGTCAAGAAAGGGTGAGGGCAGCCATTTTGCTGGGACTCTGTCCCAGACTCTATATCTAGTACCAGGGATGTAAAAATGAATGAAACACAATGCTGTGAAGGGAAGGAAGGTCGGGGGGAGGGGGTGTTGGAGAGCCGTGCAGGGGAGCAGACAGGTGAGATGTGCTCACGGAGCAGAACTGATGCAGGACCAAGCTTCTGAAGCCCACCAGTGTCTCCTCTGCCCGCATGCCTGCCCGGGGCCAGGTGATCCCCAGTGTTTGCCTTGGTGCCCTCCCCAGGCATTTGCAGGACCTGGAGGGTGAGGTGCCCTGGGTTGTAACTGGCTCAGCGCAGAGCACGTGGCATCTGGGATTCAGTCCTTGTCCTGCTTCTTAGTGGAAAACTTCAAAACTCCAGATTGCGGGAGCTTCATGATCCTGTTAGTGTCTGACTTGAGTGTAAGTTGGACGCAGCCATGTACCCACAATTGGAAGCAGAAGAGCTAAGACTGACTTTGGGCCTGGCTGACGCGGCTCAGTGGTAGAGCACTGACCTATGAACCAGGCTCACGGTTTGATTCTTGGTCGGGACACATGTAGGGGACGTGCAGAAGGCAGCTGATCAGTGATTCTCTCTCATTATTGACGTTCCTGGCTCTCTCTCCCTCTCCCTTCCTCTCTGAAATCAATACAAACATATTTTTTAAAAAAAAAGACTGACTTTTGTCCGACACCAGGACTATTTTGCTTGGTTTTGTCATTTCATATTTAAAAAAAAAAGACTGACTTTTGTCTGACACCAGGACTATTTTGCTTGGTTTTGTCATTTCCTGTTGTTCTCTTGAGCAAGAGGATGGGAGGGGAATAGACATAAGGGTTATGAACTTAAAACGAGGCAGAAAGAGGCTGTTAACCGCGGAATGATGGTCTCCGGTCCCCCTGGACTCTGATGGGGTCTTGGGCACGTTCTCAAGTCCGTGTTGGGTCCAAATCTCTGGAACGTGGGATGTGGTCCCGGAACAGGTGCACATGAGCCCCTTTCGGGTTCTGATGTCCTGGGATTGGAAGGTGGGCGCCCAGCTGCTCCTGAAAGGTGAGAGCCTGTGGGCGGCGCCTGACCTGCTGGCACGGGCGCGGCCTCCTCGGGTTCCGGGCACAACAGGCTCGCACCCAGGACTTCACAGATGTCTCCGGACCTCGTTAGGCGAACCGTTCGGATCACAATTTCTTAAAAGCTTTGCGAAATGAATTTTGGGGGTGGGGGGCACAGACATTCAGTTCATAGCAGCTCCCACTCCTCCTTGCTCAGGTTCACTCTTTGGGATGTTACTCTCCTGCCTCTCCAGCAGCATGTACATAAGCTCCCCGTGGACTCCTGTGACGTCAGGAGTTAACAGGGAAGCCCAGGAGAGAAGTGAGACTGGCAGGGGTGGGAGGCGGGGCTCTGGCAGGATGCAGCTGGCAGGACAGGCCCCCGCAGGGGTGGCTGGAATAGGGACAGGCAACGTGGGGAGAATTTGAAGTGTTAAACCAGGTGGAGTCCATGCACGCACCTCTTTGCAGGTTTATTCTGAGTAGTCATGTTCAAAAACAAAGGTAGCTCCCTTCTCTACCTTCTCTCATCTCTGAGGACATTTTCCATTTTGTACAATTAAGCTCAAACTCCATTTGAAGAGGAGCATTTAGCCTGGCTGGTGTGGTTCAGTGGTTGAATGTCCACATATGAACCAGGAGGTCATGGTTTTATTCCAAGTCAGGGCACATGCCCGGGTTATAGGCTAGACCCCGAGTGTGGAGCACGCAGGAGGCAGCCGATCAATGATTCTCTCTCATCATTGATGTTTCTGTCTCTCCTCTCTGAAATCAATAAAAATATATTTTTTGAAAAGAGGAGGAGCACTTAGAACCAATCTTGAACTGTTTATTTCTGGAGCCCAAGAGTCCCATGACTGACAAGACCTATGTATTTCATCTTTCTACAAAAGGGTTTGTAATCATCGAGACGTTTGCTAAATCTTAATAACTTTTCAATAGCTGTCACCCTGGGCGCCTGTGTTAAAGTCCTGTCACTGTGAGCTCATCCCCGAGGATGCTGTCTACCTCAGTGGAGTGCCTCCTATCCGGCCAGTCTGTGCAATTTAATTTGTTCAGAGCAAGTCACTGGGGCCTAATTGAATTCAGTTAGACACAGATCAATAGAAATCAATTCCAAGTGATTAGCCTCCACATGCATCAATACAATTAAATGAAAATGGATTTAGGGAAGATTTACCTGAATGGATGACATGTTTCTAAAATGCACCGCAAATGACTGTGGCATCACGTTGTTGGTGGGAGTTACGGAGATTAAGTACTGACTCCTAATGGGCAGGTGTTACCGCTGATGGTGGGAAGTGCCCATGGAAATAAATATGGAATAGACTCTGTGTCTTTAAAGAACTTCACAAATAGATGGTTCCTCTTCCCAACACCTGGAAAAAGGAGGTCACACTGAATGACCTTCAAAAGTCAGGGCGATTCTGCGTTACGGTGGGTGACGTTCCTTTTCCCCCCAAGAAGGCCGGGGCATAGTTGCCCGTATGATGACGTGTTAATGTCTCTACTTCCTGTGACCCCTCACCCTTCACCGGCACCAGTGGGAAGTATGTGTCACCCATTTCCCTCCTTCCGCTGTCGTTCTTCTGCTGTCTTTACACTGTAGGACGCCTGAGCGCTCTTTTCTGCAACATAACTGCAGTAACTGGTTTTATAGATTACATGCAGTGGGCAGTGTGATGCAGCGACCAACAGACCCGATATCAAGGAATTTGGACCAATCTTCCACTCCCTGTGAGGATTCCCTCTACATCATTTCTCGTTGGAGTCTAGGAACTCAACTTCTTTGTTTTTTTAAATATATATTTTTATTGATTTCTGAGAGGAAGGGAGAAGGGGAGAGAGAGAGAAACATCAATGATGAGAGAGAATCATTGATCGACGGCCTCCTGTATGCCCCACACTGGGGATCGGGCCCACAACCGGGCATGTGCCCTGACCGGGAATTGAACAGTGACCTCCTGGTTCATAGGTCAGTGCTCAACCACTGAGGCTCAACTTCTTCGATTGATATCAAGTTAACTGTCTTATGTCGTTGACATCTCCAGCCTTGAATGGTGTGGCACTGACCTGGTGCACAAACTCTGAAATTTCATGTATTTTTAGTCCCTGATTCTGCTGCCTTGACACTAAAAGCATTCCTACCTGATTTATTTTGAGATTTCTATTGGGGTCACGATGGGGATGTAAAATAGGGAATGGGCGCCCGGGTGCGGAGGAATGGATGGACACATGGGTCCTGAGAACCCGCTCAGCCTGAGGGGGTGAGAGGTAGGTGCCAAGGGTCATGCTTGTGAGCGCAGCCTGTCTTCAGTTGGAGAAGGTGTGAGTTTTGAAAGGTCTTCCTCATTAACACGTGTGTTCATTTCAGGAGACAGGGAAATATCAGGCTTTATCAAGACCAGGCAGAGCGGATTAAAATGAGATTTCCTGGAACACACAGCCGCTATTCTCATTTAGCTCCTGCACTGTACACTTATAAGGGGGTCCCCCAAAATAGCTCCACGCACTGAGTAGTTATTAATTCCAATGGTTAAATCTGAAAAGAAAGCAACATCAATTGAACTATCAGAAAAAAATGTGCGTACACGTTTTGGGATATCCTGTGTTATTTCCCTCTGAATTTTTTTTAATATATAGTTTATTGATTTTTTACAGAGAGGAAGGGAGAGGGATAGAGAGTTAGAAACATCGATGAGAGGAAACATCAATCAGCTGCCTCCTGCACACCTCCCAATGGGGATTTGCCCGCAACCAAGGTATATGCCCTTGACTGGAATCGAACCTGGGACCCTTCAGTCCACAGGCGGACGCTCTATCCACTGAGCCAAACCAGTTAGGGCTTCCCTCTGAATTTTATTCAAATAACGTTTCTTTCATTTTTCTGTAAAATTGTCAAACAACAACAGATGAGTATGTACAGATGATTTTGCAATTTATAGAGATTTTCGTATGCGGTTCATTTATCAGAGCAGCTTAGTGAGATGTTACTATTTATTTTCTCACTTTTGAAATGAAGTAACCAAGGCCAAGAGAAAGCAGATGACACGCTTAAGGATACACAGGTCACAGCCATGTAGAGAGTTCATCTTCCGTGTGCCCTCTCCCCCAAGAACTAACTAAGGGTATAGATACACGTGATGGACATGGGGTACAGATCCACATGGGGTACAGATCCATGCCTACCCCGGACCCTGCCTACCCCTCCCATCCACTGTGGGCATTTTCCACACCAGACGCCCAGTGCCTACAGCTTTCCTCCCTGGGTATCTCCCCGGACACTGGGCCACAGGGCATGGCATGGGGTTCCACAGGGGACTTTAAGTGAGATTCAATACAATCCACTTTCAGATGGAAAAAATGGGAGGACTTTTTTTCTCAAGGTCACTCAGTATGACCCTGACTTCCTTTCTAAGAATCAACCGTTATTTCTTCATATTTTCGTGACGGCCTCACGCCTCGTTCACCGGAATTGCTGTACTGATGTTCACTGTATCCTGCCCCAGTTCTTAGAGGGCCGCCTACACTTAGAAACAAATACATTCCTTTATGCTGCATAAGCAAGAAGCGGCATTCCGGTCACTGAGCCCCTCAGTGCCCTGCCCTTCACCGACTTTAACTCGTGAATAGTAACGACCGGGCCGCCATCTCCCATCCCCGCTCCGAGGCTAATGAGAGCAGAAGGCAGGATGAAGCGGCTGAGCTTCATGTTGCATTTGTCCTCTCGTTTGTCTGCATCCGCATTTCACACACATTATGGAGACCTGCCTACCCCGGACCCGGGACCGTCCTGGCAATGTGGCCGTCCCTCTAGACAAGCCAGACAGCATCGCTGTTCTCATCAGTCTTAGATGCAGGGCGAGGAGACGGCAGACACACAAACGAGAATTCCAGGTGACACTCAGTTTTAAGAAGGAAATAGACGGGCGTGTGCCTGTGTGTTCGTGTTACTTTATTCACAGACAGTGGCCGGTCAAGGTGACGTGTGAGTTGATATTTGAAAAATGAGAAAGACAGCCATTTGATGAGCCAACAGAAGGACCGCAGGCCTGGGGGACAGCCACAGTGTCCCCGACAGAGGAATTACCGTGGTGTCTTCACCGAGCAGGAAGGAAGCGAGGGGTCTGGGCTGTCCCGGGAGAGGGGGTTGTCCTTAGGGGCTTCAGGGCTGGTCCCGATGGGGCCTTATGGGCATGGTGAGGAGTCTGGGTTTTATTCTAAGCATAAAAGAAAGCCACTGGGGAGTTCTAATCAGAACAACACTATGATGCACGTGTTGTTTACGGAAGATCCCTCTGGGCGGTAGGCACTGTGGGCGGTAGACTCTGTGGGCGGTGGGCGCCGTGGGCGGTAGAGTTGGAACCAGAAAGGCCAGCTGGGACGCCACTTATTCCTCTGGGAGAGAAGGCAGCAGACACAACACGTTTGGGTTTAGAGCTTCACACTGGCCCAGGGCTGTGCTCTGTGCGATCGGCGGAGCAGCAAGATTGTTACACTGGCATCACCGCCCCCACCCCCCGACAAACACACGAATGACAGGAGGTGAAGACAGACCCGGTCTCTAGGGCTAGGACTCTTCAGCTCCATTGTAATCTCCTGTGATCTGTTGACCAAAATGTCGTTGTCCGACACATGACCTTACAGCCTTCACGTTGATGGGGAAAAATCTTAATGGAATAATTGCTTATGATGGGAGCCGATGATTTATAGAAACAGAAACGGCAGACACTTGATGGGGGAAAATGCACCAGAGATCAAGGATATATAAATGAAAATGCTATCATTTTTTTTAACTCATTAGATGAGGAATTGAAAAAATAAATAAAAATCTGAACACAGTTACTTTTGGGTGGTGAAACAGGTTCATTAGTGCGTGAAGAGAGGCATACAGTTTTCAGAAGTGCTTTTAGAAAACAGTGGAACAGCATTTTTTAAGTTCAAAATATGCTTATCTTTTGACCCTTAAACTTATTTCCATAATAATCGCTGCACCTGACACCATTCAGATGTCTGTCTCCACTCTGCATCCCCCTCCCCCTTATTCTTATTGGGAGGAAGAACTGAGAAAAAGAGAAGGAAAGATTGAAAGGGTTTCTGGTTTTCTCGGAAGGGAAAAAGAGAATTCCTGTTAAAAATGATGGCGATGGTGCACAGATGGTAGTCCGCGCTCTGAATTAAAGGGAAGCGCATCGAGGCCTCCCGCAGCCCTTCCTGGTCATCCCATGAGTCTGAGGTGGGCCGAGTCACGGGTCATAGAAGCTGGCTGCTGCCTTGGCGGGACCCCTCGCTGGCACGCACAGTGCTACCTATTGAACGAGTCAGCTGGGCTGCTTTGGTAAAATTAATAAGCAGTAACCGCCCTGTTGTGTGAGGATGCTGAACTTTTAATGTCCTCTTGTTATCTGCCTCCCCTGAGTACTGAAGAACGCAGTGGTTCCACGGAGTCATAAAGGAGCCGGACGCTTTTCAGCTTTATTGTTATTGCCGGCTCTTGTCTGGGTGTGACTGTGGCATGAAACCATCTCAGAGAATTGAGATAGTTACCGGCCCCGGGTAAGGAATGGTTACAACACGAATGTGGATACGGGTGATTACATTGACTACTCGTGTCTTTACAATGAGAATGGGAAATTGAGGGTGAGGGATTGTCTGTCGTGCAAACGTTCCCGGCTGTTCACAAAGCTAATTCAGTGGCTCCACAAGTGTAGTTTTGGTATTTGTTAGTCCACAGCTAAGGCGAGGGCCCCTGCCAGGTAGCTGGCCCCTGTGGTCCGGGATTGAACAGGCCTGATCGCGCATTGTGTTTCCTCCCCGAGTCCCCACTGCGGGCCGGGCCGGCGCTGCCTGGAGACCCGGGCTTCTGGATGGAATCAGATCCTCAGGGTCGGAGCTGACACGAAGGGCGCCTGGTTAACTCCTCGTCGGATGCTGTGCTCAGAGT
>NW_006282874.1:853803-886814 GCF_000327345.1 Myotis davidii
GAGCGTCCAGCGCGCTCGGCCATCTCGGGTGGCGATCTCCTTGTCTCCGTCTGTCCTTCCTTGTTGCTCAGCGTGGATCATTCAACATGTTTCCTGAGCTGCGCTTTAGCTTAGCGCATATTTTTGAAGGTGTGATAAGAAGCCGGCCACTCTTTCAAGGGGCAAGTTTCAGTTACGATGCCAACATGATTCCTGCTTGCCTCTCTGTTCTCTTTCTTATGCACTATGGGTAGGACTCCCTTCAAGACTCTATATTCTGTGGGTCTGTACAGCTCCTAGAGTCTAAGGCCTCAAGTGGAATTCAGTTGATGTGGCAGGAACTTACCCATAGAGGGACGATCCCCTCCCTCCCTCCCTCCCTTCCTTCCTTCCTCCCTCCTGCCCTTCCTTTCTAATATTTTATTATTAGGAAGGAAATAAAGATATTGTATGCACTCGTGCTTAAATGAATATATTTTCTCAATTTGCATGACTCGTAGTGATCGCATAGGAACCTGCCTATGGGACTGAGGGCTTTTAGGTTTGAGCGCAGTGATTCTCCAAGGCGAGGCCAGCGGATTTAGGGGTGACCAGGCATCCGTGATGTGCCCCAGGGCACAGGACCTCTAGCTTCTCAGAAGCAGCTTAGAGAGCTCCCGGTTGACACCTGCCTGGGGTTGGTACTGTCTAGATTGCAGGGCGATGCAGCTCTGGGCCTGTCTCAATCTCTAGGGCCGTGGAGGTCAAGGGCAAGTACTAACCTGCATTGAGCCCGGGTGGTGGACCAGCCACGTGCCACTGTGGTGCAAAGAGCAGGAGCACCGTGACCCATCTCTCAGGACGAAGGACAGGCTAGTTCGGAGGAACGTGTAAGTGTACAGCTCACATCACGGTCTCTCGGGCTGGAATCTTGTAGAGACACAGGATTTGTTCACTGCAGTGGGGGCGGGGGTTCCTTTTGTCTTTTGTGTGGACAGCTGGATTGTGAAATAGTATTTTTCTTTGTATGCAGTGGAAAAGCCATTCATACTTTTATTTTCTTCACTGTATCTGTGCGTGGAAGGAAACCAGGGAGTCACTCCGACCAGCCCAGTATGCACCTGATCTCATTCAGTCCCTTTGAAAATAGCCCCTCGTGTTCTCTTATTGCCCTGCTTCTTATTGCCCTGTTCCTCGGCGCCCCAGCAGCCATCCTCGTGTCAGGACATGCATTACTGATTGCTTAGGAGAAATGTCCCGTGACATCACGCACGTGCTTACTGACAGCCGTGACTGCTATAGGTTCCCATTTATCCTGTGGTTACTGACTGTCTTCCTGCGGCTGCCTTCTCTGTCACTGTGGGGCTTTCACGAGGGCTGGGGGTACCGATTTTTGTTCATTTCCCCCTAAGTACCTAATAATCTTGGTTTTAAGAACAAATAATTGGTAAAACAAGGTGCCACTTTAGAGCTAAGGCAGCAGGTGTGATGCGATCACACCACATGCGCCCTGTCACCCCGTTTATAAATAGCAGAGCTGAGTTAGAACCCGTGGTTGGCGTGACTCTGAGTCCCTGTTTTTAACAGCCCCCCCCCATATATGCGTGCGTCCCTCAATGTTAAGAAAGAACAAACACAGCCCAGTCGGTGTGGCTCAGTGGTTGAGCATCAACCTGTGAACCAAAAGGTCACCAGTTCCATTCCAGGTCAAGGGCACATGCCCAGTGTTGGGGGCTCCATCCCAGTAGGGGGCGTACAGGAGGCAGCCAATCAGTGATGTTTCTCTCTCATCGATGTTTCTATCTCTCTATCCCATTCCCTTCCTCTCTCTAAAAATCAGTTAAAAAATTTTTTTAAAAAAGAACAGACTCACCCTCCATCAGGACCTGTGAGCCAGATCAGGACGGAAAGAGACTACGTGGTCTTTCTAACATAGAGACACCCGAGTCTTCGCCGTCGGCTTGTGGTCTGCATGGGAGGCTGTGTCTGGCTGGTGTGAAGTGGACAGTCCCCCGCGCCTTGCAGCGAGGCTGCGGCCAGGAGAGCAAGTGATGTCCAGTGGCCGTCAGTGCCGGTGGAGGTCATGGCCTTCGCTGCTCGGCCGGCCTCTAGCCTGTCCTCGCCGTCTCTCCCATCCTCCCCGTGTCGATGGTACTGCTGCCAGGGCTGGCAGGGGGCAGTGTTCCTGAGGGGCACAGGTCAGATTCCTCCGTCACTCAGAGGTGCAGACACAGAGAGGCTTGCACCATTCTATTCAGAAACCATGTGGCGCCGAGTCTGCCACGTGGAGAAAACTTACCCGCCGTTAGCACGCGCTCACAAAATCTCGCCCTGGCTTGGGTTCCTTATCTGCAAACTGGAGAGGCACGTGACTGCCTTACAGGGTGTGAGGTTGAATCCAATGAGCAGTGAGTGCGCACAGAGACCCTCACAGCAGCGGACCAAGCAGCTCCGACCTAGGTTGCCTGGTGGTCACAGGTCCGGGGCCGGCCCTCGCTGTATACCTTTCACTTCCCCTTAGAGCTATTGTACTGTGGCTGCTGAAATGATTACGTTGAGTTTCTCTTCGGGCAACACGGGTGGATTGGGGTTGAACTGGAGGCCAGCGTGACTTTCAAGTGTCCAGGGCTGGGCAGTAGAGCGGCCCCTGTGGTGTGGGCGGCGGCCGGTGGGAATGCCAGCGCGAACTCCTTGTTCACTGGCTGTCCCCAGAGGTGGGGGGTGAGGAGCTGGAGACGAGGTTCTGTCTGGAGGAGGTTTCATAGGTCATCTCCGCTTCCTTTTCCGAGTTACTAATCTGATGAAATGCTAATGAAGCACTTGACATTTCTGGCCATGGACTTGAAAGAGGGAATCTCATTTTCAAAAGTGCTTTGAATGTCTCGGGGAGCCCCTAACCTCTGGTAAAGCCCCGCATCTTTCTGTAAGAAGCTTGCAAGAGTCCTTAGGAAAGGAATAGAATTCCCCATTCTCACCGACATCGAAGCACCTGAGGGAGTACTTGCAAGCAGCAAGGCTGTATCAGTTGCTGCTGGAGGTCCGCTCTGTTGGTGAGTTCTGTATGGTGTGTGTTGCCAGGTAACTCCCACCTGAGTTTCAGGTAACTCACACCAGAGTTTCAAAGGCAGCACAGGAAAGACTTTTGGGGAGAAAGATGACACCACCCCCCCGGATGTCTTATTTAGGGGAGAGTCTTCCCCACAACACCCAGAGGCTGTGTTTGCTTCTTGAGTAAATGACGCCTTTGGTTTTCCTTTTGCTGTGTGTGTTTTCTATCTACTTTTTTACTTTCATTTATTTTAAATTAAATGTATTGGGGTGACATTGGCTAATAAGATTACATGGGTTTCAAGTGTACACGTCTATGATACATCAACTATATATTGCACTGTGTGCCTACCACCCAGAGTCAAGTCTCCTTCCGTCACCACATACTTGACCCCTTACCCTTCTCTCTCCCACCCCCGCTCCTCTGGTAACCACCATACTGTTGTCTGTGTCTGTGAATTCCAGTTTAGTTGTTTTTCTTTTTTTTTTAAAATATATTTTCTTGATTTTTTATAGAGAGGAAGGGAGAGGGATAGAGAGTTAGAAACATCAATGAGAGAGAAACATTAATCAGTTGTCTCCTGCACACACACCTCCCCCCCGCAACCAAGGTACATGCCCTTGACCAGAATTGAACCTGGGACCTTTCAGTCTGTAGGCCGATGCTCTATCCACTGAGACACACTGGCCAGGACGTTGTTTTTCTTGTTCATTTGTTGCTTTTGGTTTTATATCCCCCCATGTGTGAAGTCACGTGGTTCTTGACTTTCTCTGACTGGTTTTGCTTAGCATGATATTCTCAAGACCCATATTTTCTCTCTAAGTGAAAATTGATGTGCATGGAATAAATAGGGACCTGTGGCTTGTAAGCAGCTGTTCCACAGCAGCGCATGGCATGCAGAGATGGAGCACAGGCATGACTTCACATGTGTAGCACCCACACCGTGCCCCAGGGGAGCTTCCACCTCCCTTAGGTTGTCACGGAGCTCCTGTGGCCGCAGAGGGAGTGGGTGGGGACTGAGGAGCCCCCTCCTGGGGGGCCATAACAGAGGGGGGCCCAGCCCCTGGTCCCTCTCCAGGAAGGGCGGAGCTCAGCCAGCTGAGCCAGCGGCCTGGGCGTGCGACTCCCGCTGCCCTTGCTGGGACAATCTGATAACCTTCCCTCTCCGCAGCCGGAGGAGGGGCCGCGATCAGATAGGAGCGAATGGGCTCTGACAGGCCTTTCGGGCGTCCAGAGGCAGGTCTTCTCCGCCTGACGTTTCATCTGGGTTATAATCTCCCCATTACCAGACAATCAGAGAGGTCGTTGGGAGAGGTTTTATCTCCCTCGGCTTCCAGCGGCCTGATGAAACATTCATGAGCCTTTGACAATATCAAACCCAGTGTCCCTCCCAGTTCTCTCTCCTGGCACAGCGCAGTGCCCTTCAGAGGTGCCTGGCCAGGCCCCATGGCTAGCGGGGAGCTCACTGCTGTCTCTGGAGGTTAACCCATTAATGACAGCAAACCTCCCAGGGTATGCGACGCCCCACCTTCTGAAGGAAGTGCGCTAACTTAGTCACAGGCAGGGGCTGAATTTGGGGTGACTCTCTTCTCTGAGGCGGCGCACACGCACTGGAGTCTGGACCGAGTTCCGAATGACATTCAGTTTCTCACTCACTGGGTCCTCTAGACCAGGTCGCACCGCCCTTGATCGCAGTTTCTTCATTCGTCCACTCCAGGTAGAATTGGAGCTCACTGGCCTGAGCAGCAACATGGAGATAAAGCGTTACTGAGTAGCTTGTCGGTACTTAAGAGCTGTTTAAACACCGATAACTTCATTTTTTAAGCTTTCATCTTTTATCACACGTCAAGCCCCTGGCATCCGTCACGCTCCGGTTACCAATACACACAAGGTCTCGGGTGGGAAATGTAGGAGGAGCATGCTGAACAGTGAAGCAGGCCAGAGGTAGACAGGTCCATGGAAAGCTACCTACCAGCGGGCGTGGCAGGAAGAAGCAGTTCAGAGGCGAATGGAGCACCTAAATGTGCAGGGAGTTAAAATACCCTTCATTTCACATCACCGCCCAGTCCAGCAGGTCTTGTTATTTCCGTTTCACGGGAAAGAGGAAGTTAAACGCCTGCCTGCCATGCCCCAGCCCATAGGTGCAGGAAGAGAATTTCATTCATAGTGAACTCCGAAGCGACTTTTCCCAGCACACCGTGCTTCCTGGTGCGTGTGCCTATTTCAGATAACGTGACACAGGAAAGCACACTTTTTCTCCCTCTTTTGATTTTACACAGGAATCTTAGTGTGGATCTAATTCTAAGAGATTTTTACTCTTGCAAAGTCAAGGGAGCCGAATCTTGTCTTCCGCTCGTTCTGTGCAGGCCGGTGCTGTGTATTGTATGTGCCACGTTTTACGTGAAAATAAAAGTAAAGACGTCCCTCTCAAGGACAAAGAGCTTCCTGAAGGAAATTATGCTTGTTCAATAATGTATTTATACTTAGCTGTTAATTAATGTCGGTGCCTGTTGGAAGTGATACACACACGCACTCACACATTCACGTTAAGCCTCACAACAACCCTATAGACTAGAGTGATGCGATTATTTGAGTATTTCGCTGGTGAGAAATAGGAAGCAGTGACGGGGACAGTCTAAGGATTCTAAGGATAGAACCCAAGCGCTCTGGCTTCAAATGGGGGTGGGAAAGGGCAGGAGAGGAAACGGAGAAAAGCCGAGTACATAGACTCAGGTCAGCACCAGTGTCTGGGATGGGCGCAGCCGTGTGACAGGTGTGCCCTGTAAGCTGCTCAACAGCATGGGGAACGGGGGTGCGTGCAGACTCCGTTATCTCTGAAATGTTTTCTGTGCATCTAAAACTCTTCCTAAATACACACTTCATTTAAATAAAAAAGCAGAAAAAAGCAATGTGAAGAATAATAACCTAATTTATGTGGTAACAATATTTGTACCTATAATATACAAGTGGATAGGAAACGGTCCCAAAGTGTATACACCTGACAGTTTAACAACATATATACAAAGTCTTCACTACACGCACATCTAAGGGTTAGAGTTTAGCTCAAAGGAGAGAAATGTATGAATTTCCGTCGATTTTTAAATGTTTCACAATGAGAATACTTTCCTGCACGTTACAGTAGTTTTTTCGCTAATGAAAGCAGAGTAACAAAGGGGTCTGAGTTAAGGATGTTCAGAGAGGAGAGAACATTTCAGGCCGTGAGAACATGTAAGAAACAAGGGCAAAGCTCACCATATAACTTAATCCGAACCCTTCTTTACAGGAGCAGTGACGTGTAATACCGATACACGAACTATCTTTTGTGTCTGGGAATGACTCCTATTCCATTAATGAATCCCCGTCTCACCCCCTCACCCACCCCCATCACCTTTTGCCAGATGGCCTCCCATCTGTGTGCTGAAGTCGGGGAGCACCTGCTGCTGAGAAGGCGGGGGGTGGGGAGGGTAGGGATGGGGACGGAGAAGCGTCGGTGCCCTGGTCAGGGCAGGCGGCCTTGGATGCGGAGCGAGTGGAAAATCCTCCTCCAACAGCTGCCTTTTCCCAGAGTCTTCGATTCATCGCGATGTCACTGTAACAACTGGCATTTGAGCAATAGCCAGTCTTTGCAATTTTCTCGTCGGGATCGGAGAGTCATGAATTATGCATGTCTATGCAGATTTTTCACCTGTGACAGGTGTAGTCTGGGCAATTTCCCTGACATATTAAGAAAACCAGCCATCATACCAGTAAGGGATATAAATGAGATGTTCCCGTCAGTTTATTTAACGTTTCACGGCGCCCCGTGGTGGGAGAGCCGTGGCGAGGACCTCAGCGCTGGAGGGGGAGACCCTGCAGACAGCAGCGCTGGAGGGGGAGACCCTGCAGACAGCAGCGCGGGGCTGGGCTTCTCGGTGGGGAGATGGACAGGTTGTGCCTGTTTACTGCTTCGTTGATTTATTTATTTTTCTGCTGAACGGGACCACCTGAGTGGTGGCACATCCCACCTGAAAAGCCAGCTGGCGAGCTCAGCAGAGAATTTTCCTGAGAGATGAGACAGGTGTCAAAACAGGGAGAAATGATCGTCTGCAACCAGTACCCGCTCTGGATGCACCGCAAGGTGTGAGGTGTGATTGCCTGGCGTGCTTTGGCTTCCGGGCACCTGGGCCCCATCATGCCCTGTTCTGAGGCCCCCCGTTCTCCGTAATCACTTTGACCTGGCAAAATCCGGAGCAAGTTATAGTTAAGGAAACGAGATACTGCTTCTGGTGCCCCATGCAAACCACGGGTGCTCAGGGCTACGGAATATTTCCCTGGTGAAAGGTCTTGAGTTCAGGGAGAGAACTCTGCACAGGGAACCTGAGACTCCAGGCAGGGACCGCGAGCTGTCCGCACATAGGTGAAGGGTCCCTCCCTCCCTCCCCCTCCCCTATGTAGGCCATAGATAAATGAATTCAAGTCATTTACAATCTTTCTTTGTCTTTCCTCCATTTTCACTGTGACCACAACTACTGGCCCGAGAAGCCCTGTGCTGTGAGTCCCCATGTCTCCCCACTGGGCCTCCCGTCCTCATACTCGTCTACCTGGGTGGTCTCATGACCAGGGGGGACAGAGCACGGTGTTACCACGCTGTCACCAAGGCCTAGTCATTCTCCCTCCCTCCTTCTCTTCAGCGTTACTGTTGAATATCTGTTCAAACACCCAGGAGGCCAGTCACTTCAGCCCATTAATTGTTAGTGGGTCTTACCTGATAACGTTATTGTGAGAAGTCATACTGTGGGGAAAAGCAGCTCAAAGGAGATTGTGTAAAAGCCGAATATGGACATCCGTACATTTATACTTCCGTTTCCACTCACTTTTCTGCCTGGTGTGTCTCTGGGCCTTTGTCTTTGCAATTTCACCTGGGAAAGGGTGTGGCTGAGGAACTGGTTTCTGCTCACACCCGCACCTCCTGCAATCCCATCCCTAACGGCCTGGCCTTCTAACTCCCCGATAACAAGAGGGACACGCGTGGGTCCAGTCCTTTCCGAGGAAAGAAGCAGTGGGCAGGCTGGCAAGGAAGCACCCGCAGTCACTGTCAATCTCAGGGAGTGTGGACGAGCAGCGGAAAGGGTCGGATGCTAAAGAGAGGGAACACACGTCGGGGAAGCTCATCTCATTTGCGTGGGCAGAGGAGGCCTCTCTGAAGGAGGACTGACAGGTGAGAGCCGAGAGCCAGGATGCGGCCGCTGGTTTGAGAGCTGCGGGCCTGTGAATGGGAGCCCCTCGCTCAGGTGTCCCCCGACCTCGCCTGCCTGGATCTGTGTGCCCTGCCTGCCCCATTTCCCTGTCAGATGATGCCTGCTACCGAGCTGGAGGGCCAGCCAAGTCATCCCTGAGTCAGAAGTTGTATTTGTTTACGCACCTTGACAAGTGGGTGAGGAAACATAACAATATTTAGAGGCGAATGACTCGCTGTGAGAAAGCTCACTCATGGGTTTCCCTCGCTACGCAGGAAGCTGCAGGGTGGGGGACCCCCAATGAACCTCTTTGGAAAGTTCCAGCTGTTACAGGCACCACGGGGTCACAGGCCTTGCCTTCTGCCAGCTGGGACGCAGGGCTGGCACCCGGGATGGCACCCAGAGCCTCTAGGTGTAGACTGCATGCAGGGAGGGGTGTGGCCACCCATCACCGTTGCTTCCCGGGCAGCAGGCCCCAAGCTGAGGTTGTGGGCACAGAGGACCTCAGCTGTAGCTTCGGGGCGCCAGGGGAGCAGGAGGGAAATCTCAGCAAACTGTCAGGACGAGGTGTGGGGGTGTTGGTGTGTTTGTGGGCACATGTGGTGGTTGTCAAGCTACATTATCTTAGCCAACGATCAGTCCCTTTGACAAGGAATTGCATGCCAAGGGGTTATCCCTATGGTGATCTAAAGACACCTCAGTAGGGGGTTGAGAAAGGAGACAGGAAAGGAAGGTAATTAAGAACGCACTATGAGCCAGGCCCGAGGGGCTCAGAGTTGAGCATCGACCCAGGAACCAAGAGGTCGCTGGTCCATTCCCAGTCAGTGCACATGGGACTGATCCCCAGTAGGGGGCGTGCAGGAGGCAGCCAATTGATGATGCTCCTCTCTCATTGCTGTTTCTCTCTATCCCTCTCCCCTCCTCCCTCTCTAAAAATATCAGTAAAAACATATTTAAAAAAGATGTGCTGTTGAGCAGGTGTGTGTGGGGGGGGTGAGGGGGTGAGGGGTTGAGGTGCTGAAAGTCGCAGGAAGACAGTGCAGACCCCGCATCGGCACGGTCCTACCTAAGGACTCTTCATTCATCATCAACTGTGGGCTTCTCAGGTGCAGGCTCCACCCCAGCCCGCTGCCCCCCTCTGCTGTGTGGGTGGGCTGCCAGGCTCTGCCCGCTCAGTAAAGATCGGCGCTTTATCCGCGGAGATCTGTGTAAGGCGGTGTTGCGGCGGAAGTGGGATGCTTTGCACAGCAGGCAGGGAGCTCATTTGGTAAATCTGACTTCAAAACACTAGGCACTTCCTCTGGCGTGGACACACAAGGCCAAAGTTTGAACTAATAACGTAAAGATGATTCATTTTATAAAATATTGGCTTGCAAAGTAATGGGATAACGTGTCCAGGAATTTTGCCATTTCTGTTTTAGATATTAAATTCCCTTGACTTTTGTGGGTTTGGCTGAGAAAAGTTGATGTGCCTTTTCAAATTATTTTCCGATTCCAACTACATTTGCCGGCCGATTCTAAATGTATCTGCATTCATTTCTTTGGGAAGATGGCAGTTGAGCTTTCAACCATTCATGAACCAAAGGCAGGAACCATCAAGTTCAGGGAGACGATGGGAGGGAGTTTAAGAGTCTTGGACAGTGGGCAGCAGGATGGAACATTTTCTGTCCAACAGTCAGGAGACATGTCTTCCGGTCTCTGTGCTGCACGAAGCAGGTCTGAGACTTGGGGGATTCACACACACCTTCTGGTTTGATGTTCTTGTTTGTGCGATTGAAGGAGTGCAACAGAGCTGTGTTTTGTGGGTTTTATTCACAGTTCGTTGGTGCCTTGGGCACAGCCACTCAAAGAGACGGGGGAGAGGGGACTGGATCTCTGGACAGAAATTATGAAAACTTCACTTTCGATTCAACCAAATAAAAGTCCATTTTTTAAAATATGTTTTTATTGATCTTCAGAGAGAGAGAGGAGGTGAAAGGGAGAGAGATAGAAACATCCATGCGAGAGAAACACCATCGATTGACTGCCTCCTGCATGCCCCCTACTGGGGATTGAGCCTGCAACCTGGGCATGTGCCTTGACCCGGAATTGAACCGGTAATCTATTGGTTCATGGATTGACGCTCAACTACTGAACCACACGGGCTGGTCAAAAATCCATGTTTAATATAACTATAGATAATTTGTTAGTGAGCATTCCATAGCCCTAATCACATTTAAAACCATTCTCCCTCTCTCTCTCTCTCTCTCTCACACACACACACACACACACACACACACACACGTTAAACATCAGCTTGCACTACACCCCGAGACCCAGGGCAAGAGAGAGTAAAGAGCGTGGGTGTGAAGGTGAACATACCATTTTTGATCCTTCATTCTGATTTCAGTTCAAATGTCACTTGGCGTGAAGGGAGGTATTTGTTCTTTCAGGAGTCTTTTTCTTTCGCTCCATCTTCGTGTTGTGTTTGTGATAATCTTTCCTCCAGTTTACTCTGTCAGCAGAACGCTCAGATATGCCGCGGACGGATTATTGTCTCAGGAAAGTCTGGGAGCCATCACAGCCTGCAATTTATGCCGTACCTTTAATGGTAATGACGGCGATCCATTTTAGAAATGGCTGTTATAATCGAACCATTAAAACTCCAAAACAAACTGCTCTGCACAGCCCTTCCTCTGACACAGCGCATGCTCCGGGATACTGTTCAAGCAGCAACATCGGCTCTGCTAGCTCTCTGCTCTGTGGAGAGAACAGGAAGCCTCTGGGGACAGGGGACAGTCTCTCTCTCTGGTTGTCTCTTAAGCAAACATTTGTCTATGGAAATTAATGGCAGGGATATCATGTTCTTCACTGAGAAGTTCTAATTGAAGGCATAAAGGAGGTACCAAAGTACATACCATTATTTAGGGTAAATGGGCCAGGGATGATTAAGCCAAGATGTTTCAATCACGCCACGTAGGGAGGGCCCTGACGTGCAGACAGGAGTGAGATGGACAGGGCACTGGGGGGAGGGGGCGACCACACGTGCCTCCTGGCAGCAGCAGCTGTTCCCTCACCTCTGGGAGGACACCCTCTTTCCAAGCCAGGCTTCTGCTCTACCCTGAGCTGGGCGGGCTGCAGATTGT
This sequence comes from Myotis davidii, assembly GCF_000327345.1. Classification (NCBI taxonomy): domain Eukaryota; kingdom Metazoa; phylum Chordata; class Mammalia; order Chiroptera; family Vespertilionidae; genus Myotis; species Myotis davidii. The sequence goes on from NW_006282874.1 coordinate 865,152, forward strand.
ATGAGGCACGTCCATGGACAGGCATGGGCGTGAAGTGACAGAGTTAGGATATTAACAGGAATATATTTACTTCAACACCGAACTCAACTCTCACTGTGTCCACATTGTCTCAGAAACCTTGGACACGTCTCCCTAACTTTCTGCTGAGCTTCGGTGTCGGTGGGGAGCGCAGCACCCTGAGCCCTGGGATTCTGGTCTCGGTTCACCCTCATCACGGGCCGCGGGGTCATCTCATCTTTCTGACGCTTGGTTTCCACATCTAGAGGATGAAGAGTCTCGGGTAGGGTCTTCCCAACCCTGCTTTCTCTACGTGTACTGATCTGTCTGTCACGGAAGCAAAGACACAGATTAGGGATGCTCATGAACTTGTATTTTTTTTCTAATTGAAACATCGGCTTTCTCTCTCTCTCTAAATTTAAATCTATTTCCTCTTCAAAAAATACCTGAGCCATTATGAAGCCATCATCAATTATTACTGTTTCCTGGCAAAGTCTTTCCATTTTTTCCGAGTGAAAGACCGGCTCAGTAATTATACACGGCTTCTTTCAAGCATGGACACACACACACACACACATACACACACACAGCTTTTATCGGTGCCGGATCCAGAAAGTATGTATATTGCATCAAACATTTCTCTCTTTCTCAGAGCCATCGTGGACATTAGAAACACACGCACACACCCAGCAATAACAATAACAACACAGAAGCATCCTGGTCTGCGTCCCACTCGTGAGGTCTGGGACCCAGGTTAACAGGGACTCGAGTGATGCGGCTGCAGGAGGCTCCTTCCAGCTCAGTCACTGCAAGTTCCCATGTGAGGTCACGTGTCCTTCAGGCCACACCCAAGTCACCCTGTGGGCAATTCCAGGACAACGTGGGAACAATGGTCCACGCAGCTCCCACCTTAATTCAGGGTCTAGAACAGCTGTGGGCAAACTATGGCCCGCGGGCCGGATCCAGCCCGTTTGAAATGAATAGAACTAAAAAAAAAAAGACCGTACCCTTTTATGTAATGATGTTTACTTTGAATTTATATTAGTTCACACAAACACTCCATCCATGCTTTTGTTCCGGCCCTCCGGTCCAGTTTAAGAACCCATTGTGGCCCTTGAGTCAAAAAGTTTGCCCACCCCTGGTCTAGAAAATAGCTTTATTTCTTTTTAAAAATAAGTTTTTATTGATTTCAAAGAGAGGAAGGAAGAGGGAGAGAGATAGAAACATCAGTGATGAGACAGAATCATTGATTGGCTGCCTCCTGCATGCCCCGTACGGGGGATCGAGCCTGCAACCTGGGCATGTGCCCTGACAGGAGTCGAACCAGTGACCTCTTGGTTCCTGGATCGACGCTCAACCACTGAGCCACACCAGCTAAGCAATTCTTTATTTCTTGTTGTGGAAACTGCGTCTTGTGTTTAAACCTTGCCAAGCTCAAATTATATCCATTTTATTTTGCATTTCAGTCACAGTTACTTAAAATGATGGGTTCAAATGTATTTGAATCAAGCTACTTCTGGTCTCCTTGAGAAGCTGGGAAATATTTTCATAAGGCATGAAGGGTAAACGGAACTATCACAGAGTGGAGATGTAATTTGCTGGTCACCATGTCAATTTCACCAACATGCCTGTTTGGGTGAGAGCAGGGCATGCCTTTCAGGGAGCGACAGGAGATCTGTGTGACTCTCGCCTTGAATTACAGTTAACACTGTAAAACATGGCAGGCCGGGAAAACGTGGAATAATAAAATATAGCAGGACTGACTTCCTAATATCAAAGATGGAGAGCGAAGGGGCCACAGGCGATCTGATTTTACGGACACGTCTCAAAGTGTGTCTCCCTCAACCGCGTCTCCTGTCACCCGCTGCGCTGCTTCTTTGAGTGCCTCCTAAAATGGAAACTTCCAAGGCATAGAAAAACAAGACAGTGACATAAAAATCCAGGAATAAAATATAGTGCCTCCAGTGAATCCTAGGTCCCAGCGGCGGATGTGAATTACCGATTTCTCTCTGCTTTTCTGAAATGATCAGTGTTGCATCGGGCAGGGCGGGGCGGGAGGAGGAACTAACCCAGAGCTGGTGTTGCCCATCTTGACAGACAGCTCCGTTCCTCCTTGTGACAGAAAATACACCGTGTTGTGCACGACTCACGGGAGGCGACGGGGAAGACATTGCTTCGTGGGCTCCTTCCCGCGTGTGTGCTGTGTTTGCTTTTGTTACTCCTGAGATCACGGAAATGGAGCGGAAGTTTCCAAGGCGATTGGAATATATGCCGCCCGAGTGACCGGACCTGGGAGGGGGTATCTTTCTCTGAGAATAGGGCGCTTTTATGAGTTCGACGGGGACAGCTGGGGTCATGCGACGGCACACACCGCAGGGCTGTCACCCGCGTGGCCCTGCCGGCCCTGCCCTTTAGCCTCCTGCTGTGGCCTCGGGATGGGCCTTGGTGCACTTTTCCGTGTGATTGGACGCGATGTTTCATCCCTGAGCTACAGGCCCTGCCGCGCCGCAGGTGATACCATCTTCTCCAAAACGGACGCCCGTCCCTCACGTGCAGAGATGACCCCTCATGCACCCTCGGCCGGTCCATTTCCTCAGGCGTCTAACACAGAAGCCCTCGCCGGGCACCGTCCCCTTCACATGGAAGATGCCTGTGCACATACAGAGAGCGCGGTGGCTCGGAAGATCTGTCACACCCTCTACGCCAGGGGTCCTCAAACTACGGCCCGCCGGCCACATGCAAATACAAATATTGTATTTGTTCCCGTTTTGTTTTTTTACTTCAAAATAAGATATGTGCAGTGTGCATAGGAATTTGTTCATAGTTTTTTTTTTAAACTATAGTCCGGCCCTGCAACGGTCTGAGGGACAGTGAACTGGCCCCCTGTTTAAGAAGTTTGAGGACCCCTGCCTACGCAATGTTAGCATCCAGGCGACTCTCGTTCTCCTCCACTCAACAATTGTTCCTCCTCCTCAATGGATTTTGGAGCAGCTGTTAATTAAAAGCAGATAGTAAAATACAAATTCGTAATTAAATAAAACGATTCTTAGTGAACACAGTATTTATCTAGCATCTATTCTAAATCCATATCAAAATGTCATAGGTAGCTTTTTAAATGAGTAAATGCTGCTTCTTCCTTTTGATTTTACAATTTCCAAAGGACAGAAGGCAGAGCTAGAGCCCAGAGGTGCTGGGGTGTCTTTCTAACGGGTCGAGAGGGCCGCCCTCTCAGCACTGCAGCCTTAGAAAAGGAAATGGGTGTCATTGAAAGGGTGCGCTTGGTATTTGCACATCCCCAAGCGCAGGGGTGGGTGAGAGTTAAAGTGGGCTTACAGTTACCGTGCAAACAGGCAGTACAATAGTGAGCAGATAATAATACAAGAATAGACTGTGCTCCACGTACTCACAACTGTAAACTTACTTTTGCCCACACCTGCATGTCATTCCATACATCCACCTTCTCTGTCCTTGTCTTTCTCCTCCTTTTCCTCCTTTTTTCTCCTCTCTCTCATAGATATATTGTTATGTTGCTATTTGACTTTTTAAGAAACAAAATGCAGGAGTATTTGCTTTCTTTGACAGGGAAAGCCGGCCAGCTGCCTTCCGCTCTGTGGTAGGAAGGGGTAGCGTTTGCGTTCCCACCAGGCGCTCCACAGGCCTGGGGCCTGGGCTCCTCACTGACCCGCAGACTCTCATGTGGACGCAGCATCTGGCTGCTCCGTGAAGTCTCACATTTGACACAATGTTCTCTCTGGACGCACCAGAAAACACCCCCCTGAAGTCGCTGTAAATGCCAGTCGCTCCTTTATGTCCGATTGAGTTGTTTGCAAACGTTTGTAAAATGGTTAGGCTGCAAGGTGCTCTAGATGGGGCTCTGGCCCCTGCCCCACCTCCCCACACCCTCATGTCCACACGGCTCCTCACTCACCTGCAGTGTCAGGAAGGGCAGGCGAGAGCCGGGCTAGGCGGGGACAGCAGGGCCCAGCTCGACGGAGGGCTAGGTGTGGCCGGGGCCTCTCCAGGGATGGACATGGGTAGGTAACGCTGGGCCGCAGTAGATGACTGGACCCTCAGTGGGACGGCAGAGGGCCAGCTAGCGGACGTGGCTGGCCTAGGGATGATGAAAGACGTATTTTTAAAAGATGAATGATGCCCAGAGCACGTGTGATAAATGCATGGGCGGCGGAGCGCGCAGGGCCCCCCGCTGACTTCCCAGGCCTGTCCACGTCCACACTTTGCCACATGCATCTCCACGGCCCGTCTTTGCAAGTGCTCCCGTCCTGACCCGTTTTCCTACAAGTCAGGCTGCATTTCCAAACAGCACGTCGGAGCTGACGGAGTCTTTGTTCATCGCAGCGCGTCCTAGCCGGAGGAGACGGATTGCCGACAGCTCTGCGCGCGTGGCTGTCCCGTGTGCCCGGAAACACCACGCGGCGTCTGCCACTGGAGGGGAACAGATTGAACGAATTACTTCACTCCCTCCCTTGTTATTGAAATATCCAAGTGCAGCAAAGGCACCCTTTTCCCTCCTAATTGCTTGTTCTCTCTCGCGGCTGGCATATTGTTGATTTTCAAAATTTCAGATATTGATGTCAGAGTGACACGATATGTCTCTGCACCGCCAGCGAGTGTCAGAAATAAAAGACTTGGACGAGGAAGCACACGATAAATCAAGAAATCTCCCGCCACCTCGCCTCCTCGCCAGGAACAAACGTTGGGCAAGGAAAGAGGAACCGAGATGCTGGGATCTTGGGAAGGACCGGGGCGGGCCCATCTGTCATCGCTGGCAGCCGGGGCCTCGGGGTGGCCGTGGGCACTGTGCCTGCAGCGGCCACGCGGCTCCGGGAAGCCCGTGCTCAGCACACGCGGCCGCGATGCATTTCTCGAGGCCCAAGTAGAAACTGGCATCAGCGAGAAAGAGGAGGAGGGAGCTCCCTGCCCGGGTCTCGGGTCGACTTTTCCGGGCAGCGAGCAAGGCGTCTTGCCACCTGCGTGCGGGCTGCCTGTTAACGCGAATGAAGAAAATGGAAAAGAAAGAAAGGATCGAAGGGAGAGGGAAGATGAAGAGGGCAGAACACACTTTTTCTTACTCGGCGCTCATCGCCTCTGGGTTCCCAGGGGACTGTGCAGCGTTTTGGCCGCGCCTTCATTTCTACTTTCTTAAACCAGCACGCGTGGTCTTTCCGAGTCACGCCTTCTCTTTGTCTGGAAGCCTGTAAAACCTCACCCCACAGTCTCATTCCACACAGTCAGCAGCTCAGACGCAGGAGTGTTACCGCCGATGGAGTGTGAATAGGGGAGCTGTGCGCAAAGAATTTCTCTGACCGAAGTGAAGCCGCGGGGCCAGTCATCTGCATGCTGTCCCTGGGACCACCGCCTCAGGCTCCAAAACCAGCCCACTGCTGTACCGCCAGGTGGAGGCTGCTCCAAAGCACCTCACGTGCTAGGCTCCTCGGTGTTGGCTTTGTCCCATTTAAAAAGGGATTGTGAAAAATATATTTTTATTGATTTCAGAGAAGAAAGAAGGAGAGAGAGAGAAACATCAATGCTGAGAGAGAATCATCGATTGGCTGCCTCCCGCACGCCCCACACTGGGGATCGAGCCCACAACCCAGGCATGTGTCCTGACGGGAATTGAACCGTGACCTCCTGGTTCATAGGTTGACCCTCAACCACTGAGCCACACTAGCCGGGCTTAAAGGTCTTTTGAAGGGGATTTATTTACTTGCTCAAGAAATTCTATGGAGGGTCTGCTCCCCATTAGTCACGGTTACTGGGTGGGGGTGTCTCCAGCGTGAGGAAGGCAAGTCCCCGTCGGTGGGCGGCGCCCACCTGTTGTGGGGAGGACGGTGAGAGCGGGGCTGGGAGGCCACCATGGGAAGTCATCGGCGGTCTCTGTCCTGACCCCGTACTGGTTGCTTGAGAGAATTCCCAAGCTTTTATTCTCAACAAGACAGGCTGTGTCCCCGCTTCTAGAAGACGGAGCGTGAAATCATCTCAGGTCTTCCCGGAGCGTCACCTGGAGAACAGAGTCCTGGTGCCTGCCATTCTCAGCGCATCTCGCAGCGCCCGGAGGCTTTGTCTTCGGCATGGCATGGCGGGAGCCTGCCCGGTGCACCCGGGAGTGGAGTCAGGAAAGCCGTGCGATCTGTGAACTCCCAGACTGGCCGTGAAGAGGCGCGCAGCCCGTTGGAGCAGCAGAGGGTTGATTTGCGGCCACCTCGTTGAGCGCCTTGGCCGTGATTATAAATAATAAACTCCCTAAACACCATGAAGTAGCAACCGCCAATAGGAAATCAATAATGCATGAGAACACCCTGTCATTTACTGCCGTGTGAGCGGTCCCCGCACCGCAGGGTTGGGCGCCGGCTTGAAATCCACGCTCAGGGACTAAGCCTGAGGGTGGGGGATGAGGGCAGGAGCCACATCCACACGCGTGGCTTAATGACGCCCACGTGGCTCGATTCCCGGGGGCTGGGAAACTAATAGAGACACGCCAGCTCACTGGCTGGACAGCCTGTTAACTGCACCGACACTTTTCTTCTCTAAACAGAGCCTTGGTTTATGGGTGGGAAGCGAAGCCGGCACCTGGGCCGTTGTCTGCTGTTGTCATGAGCACGGCTCATGGGGCAGCGTCCTGAGGGGTTCACACGGACGACAGGAGTGACTCGCACCCGCTCTGGCGGGCGGCCGCCGAGTCATGGCCCTCAAGAGAGGACACAGCTCCCTCTGGGTTGATGGCATCAGGGGATTTTAGAAAACGATTAAGAACAAAACAGTGTTTTGAAGAGGGCTAGGGGATGCCAGGGGAGCTTGAAAAAGAATGCTGTCGGAGACAGACCCTCCGCGAGATAAAGACACAGGCGTGGCTGGGATTGCTTCAGACCACAGTCTACAAGCTGTAGCCCTGGCTGGTGTGGCTCGCCTGCCTTGGCGTTGTCCTACGCGTGCAAAGGTTGCCGGTTTGCTTCCCGGTCGGGGCCTGTGCCCAGGGTTGGGGTGGGGAGCATGTGGGAGGCAGCCAATCGATGTCTCAGTTCTCTCTCTCACATCAATGTTCCTCTCTCTCTCAAAATCAATAAAAAATCTTTTTAAAAGTTGAAATCCCTTAGTGGGTCACTCCGTTTCTAATCTTCCTTTTTAATACCAGGCTGTCTTCTTTTGCATCCAACTTAGCAGTCATGGCCCATTCCGGCACCTTCCTTTGGACAGGTGCTGAGTGTCTAGCTTCGTTGTGTTCTGCTCACCTTGGTTATATTGTTACCGCTCTAGGATGCTGTGGGCCTGAGAAACCGAGAAGAAAGCGCGCCCACTGCCATCTAACAGGTGTCGGTCCTCTGAATGAGGGCCCTGCCCTGGGCTCCCGCAGACTTCATCTCTGTCCACAGGGAGACGTCACCTCCGTCCACGAGGAGGCGTCACCTCCGTCCACGAGGAGACATCATCTCTGTCCACAGGTGTCTGTGAAGCAAAGGAGTGGCCACCGGAGAGCCCCGCCCCCACAGTGTTACCAGACACTCGTGACGGCCCTGCTTCCGTGGTCCTGGCCTCCTCCTCACACCGTCCTACAGGTTCAAACCACACCGCACAGTGTGGCCGGGGCGCTGCTTTGGAGTCTGAACAGGACCGATGTGCCGGATGGACTGTGTTAAATGGGGACACGCGGGTGTGACCCCCTGAGGGACAGGCCGTAGTGGGGGTCGGAGAAAGGGGCAGCTGTGCTGCTTGGGAAGGTGAGAAACGCCTGGGACCCCGAGATTTCACTGTTCGATCTGACCTTCCGGGTCATTATTTAGCGAGCTCTGTCAGAGAGGCGGCAAATGCACTTCACTGTGAGTTTGTTAGCTTGATTTATGACGTTATGTTTAGAGACGTGGCAAATGGGCTGCTTTTTTAAATACTTTTGGCACCAATACAAGTCTGAGCACATCACTCAGATGTTAATGGTCATTACGTCTCAAGGTTAATTCTATAAGGTTAATTCTTTCCCTCCTTTATTTTTCTCCCTTCATTAAATCCTCATTTTCTGAATCTTCCAAAACTTATTTTTATTACATTTATGGTAGGAATATAGCAAAATAAATGTTGAAATATTATGCAGGAGTCCGCAGATGAGATACACAATGCATTTGAAGGCAGGCGTGCCGGCGAGAGAATCCATAAATCCGGAGCCGCAGGAAATGGCGATAAAACAGACTGGAAAACACAAGCAGAGCGAGACCACAGGGGGTGAGCGCGGCACTGAGAGGAGCTGGCAATAGATGCTGATTTCCCACTTTCTGCCCAAAATGCAAACCCCGCAGCGACCACGGACACGGCGGGGGTGGGGGTGGGGCGAGGGGGGGATGAATTACATCAACGTCTACAAAAATATTGCTGTGATTAGAAAGAGCTTTCAAGGTTCCTTCTCCAGTAGCCATGATTGACAGGGAGGGGCTGGCATAGGAATGAGCGTGAGAAATTAACAGGACCCCGTTTTTGAGGTCAGGGATCTGAGTGCGGGTGGTGCCAAGGGCATAGGAAATACACTCGCTTCCATTTTCTTGTCCCAGCACCCCATGGTATCTGACTCCAGTTTTCTCTTTCAGCCAAATGGATTTTTCCAATAAAAGTGTCCGAAGAGCCCTAGCCGGTTTGGCTCAGTGGATAGAGTGTCGGCTTGCAGACTGAATGGTCCCGGGGTCGATTCCAGTCAAGGGCACATGCCTGGGTTATGGGCTGGATCCCCAGTGTGGGGCGGGCAGGAGGCAGCCAATCAGTGATTCTCTCTCATCATTGATGTTTCTATCTCTCTCTCTCTGCCTTCCTCTCTGAAATCAATAAAATATGGGGAAAAGTGTTCTAAGAAATTCACAAGGGCATGAGGTCAGACTTGAAGGGTTTTCCATTTTCTTACAATCGCTGTCCTCCTCCTGATGAAGGCAGGGATGATGCAGTTTGAAGCCAAAGAGGGAACTTCTAGAGGATGGACCGGGAGGTCGCATGGGGATGGTCAGTGTGAGAGAATGAGATCACTGTCCACTGACCAAGAGCCTAGCGGGTTCTGGAAGAATGCCAGCCGGTCACGTGGCATCGATGTCACCCGGTTGCCTGTCTTAGATGGCAGAGAGCTCAGTCAGTTGCCTCTTTGGGAGGTTTTATATCTTCAGGGGCCGGTAAACCTTCACTCCTTTTGTTCCTTAGCCCAGGTTCTTGCATTTTAAACCCAGAGTTTTAGTCAGAGATAAAATCCCCTGTCGCGTCGTAGGTTTATAGCTCATTGGTATCTGATGAATTCAGGCAAACCACGGGGTTTGATTACTCTTGGTCACTCTATGAAAGATACACTCTTCGAAGGACTGCCGTCTGGGAGCCTCGGTGCTCCTGGCTCTGGGCTTTGGCTGACGGGAGTCAGTTATCCCCTCAGAAGCGTTGCTGGGTCACGGCAGTGGCTGGTTTAGTAAATGGTCTCCGTTCCGCGACGCACACGAAGGGAGAGGCTGTTTGATAGATTCCTCAGCTGCTGGGGAGAGACACGCGGGACAGATGGGCTCAGCGCCCAGGCGGCATTTACCATCCCCTGCTTCTACTTCACCGCAAACGGGGGGCGATTACTCCTCACGTTGTCGTATTTCTGCCTTTAAAAATACAGACGCTTATTAAAAGAGCAAGGAGGATACACGCGTGACTCTTACTATAGCTAAGGGCTTGAGGTCTCAGGAAATTAAATAAGTGATTTAAAATGTATGTCCCTCTGAATTTCCTATCCCGAATACCAAATAGCCACCAACTGAGACCTGGGGGAAGAAGGGAGAGAGGGAAAGTAAGCAACCAACCATCAGTTGGACTCCAATAGAATTCAGATACCCAGGATCCTTTGCACACGTGAACTCCAGTGACTATTTCTCAAAGCAGGGGGAGTAGATTAGTGTAAACCTGTACCAACATGAGAGTGCGAGCCCTCTGCAAAGGCAGAGTTAAAGCTTCCTCTTTATCCGTGGGACCCCCGTTGTGATGGGCAGAGCACGACCCACAGCACATCTCGGAGCTGAGAATCCGCCACCAGGATTTACACGGACCAGAGAACCCTCTCCTCCCAGAGCAGCACAGTCACCGCCTTGAGGTTTCTTCCCCTTCCAGGCACCGCATGGCCGTCATCCTTCATCCGGGTGGAATAGCAGGAGGTGGAGCCAATCTTATCAGAAACAGGAGACCCATTAGCTCCCCAATGGCATCGCCCACGGCCTGGAGACATTTCATTCCTGACTCCCTTTCTCCTGTGGGGTTGTAAGCCCTGTTGTTCAGATTAAAGAAAGACCCAGGCAGGTGAAAGAAGATTCCAAGAAGGCATGGGACCTTCGTTATCCAGAAGCGGGAAGTAGTCTAAGATCCTTACAGATTCGGGTCCATTGACAAGAGACGACGTCTCCAGCGCCAACGCCTTCAGCTGAGTTCCCGTCATCCCTCCTCCTCCTCTTCCTCCTCGATTCAGTGACCATCCAGCCCTCCCTTCCGGCACTAGCTGGGTCCCGCCAGCTCGCCCTCCGTTGTGCGGTGAAAGTGACCTGCACGATGCAGATCTGTCTTTTGTCCTCCCAGGCAGTCTCCATCCCTGCTCAGCAGAAACGTCAGCTCCTTATCTGAACACAAAGCACTCGATCAGTTCAGAGTTTCACTTCAGAAAGGACTTGGGCCAACAAAAGTGCGTCCCCAGGACAGTGCTAAGGTCGGAGAGGATCTGGGAAATCTGTCAGGGTAAATGTCACAAAGGAGGGGCGGCCTGCACGCGGGCGAGGAAAGGGACTGCAGTGAGGATGTGAATTAGCGCAGCGTGGAGGGTGTGCCAGAACCAGCTTGCAGGAGGCTGTGGGATGCGGTGCGTTGCTAGGCACCCAGGGCTTTCCGCCCTGGGACCTCCGGCGCCTGGCCTATGGTCCTCGCTCTGCTCATGTCCCTCCAACTGCCTCTGCAGTTTCAGTCTAGGAGGCCCCCAGATTGAGCCCCGAGGTGCTGGAAGGTTGGGGTGCCATCCCTGCTGGTTGCGTTTCCAAACGGTTCCAAGCTCAGACCTAGGAGACCCCTGCGCTTACCTCAGTGGTTCTCAACCTTCCTGATGCCGCGACCCTTTAACCCCTTCCCCGGCAGAAACGTGTATACACGTTTTCACAAAATGTTCTTTTTTCAGTCGTCGACGAGTATACTCATCTAAAACTTTACCTTCAAAAACCAGCTACATACGTACCATTCTAAATAATTTCATCTAGAAACTTTCTGAGGAAATACTATTCTTAACCACAAAAATGGGAAGAAAAAATAATTACAAACTGTTTTCATAACCAGCATCAAAAATACTATATAGAACCAAAATAAAAAAATTAGTCTGAAAAAGAAACGTTTTTAACAAAAAAATTGTTGGGGAAGGGGTTAATACAGTTCCTCATGTGGTGGTGACCCCCAGTTTCATTGTTACAAATTGAACATAATTAAAGCATAGTGATTAATCACAAAAACAATATGTAATTATATGTGTTTTCCGATGGTCTTAGGCGACCCCTGTGAAAGGGCCTTTCAACCCCCAAAGGGGTCTCAACCCACAGGTTGAGAACCGCTGCCTTACCTGGTCCTCGGAAAGACAGATTTACATTCCAAACTGTCAGGGTCAAGCAGGCACCCAGAGTTCCTTCCATTTCCAATGGAGCAAAGCGGATCCTGAGACCAACCAGTCTAGACAGGTTACTAGTAGAAGGTTCCGGAAAGGATGTACTTGGGGGAGAAATGGAACTTTAAATCATATGACAGTTTAGAGTGGATAAAAAATGGATTGGAGAGATGTTTTATAAATTTTTAGAGAGCGTAAGAAGGCAGACATCAGAAAAATCGAAGATGAAAAAAAAAGTGGTTCTAACCTGTAGAGATCATGGGGATGCGGTAAGAGGAGGAACCTGCTAATCGTGTGCTAGCTGACTCCCCAGCGGGTATTTTCACAGTCGGGATACCGAGTCAGCAAACATGTATGTAAGGCTGTGGAAACGTATTTAAAGGAGCGGTGTGCAGTGTAGATGAGCTAAGATTCTGAACTGATAGATCATAGCCAGAAGCAGGAGGGATAGCAGGCTGAGCAGGAGGAATCTCACAGCGGAGGGCGTTGCCTCTGGGCGCAGGCAGAAAAGGCGCTGCTTGGAGAATCAGTGTTGTTCTAAGCCTTTACGCTAATCACATGCTCACTGTTGCATCTCATAGTTTGACAAGACGTCAAAGAAAAGTTAAACGGAATAAATCCAGGTGTAGCTCATCCCCAGCCAAGCCAATAATTGCCCTTCGTCTGGACCCCACATGTGTCCTCCTGTGTCATGTATTGGGGGACCTTTCAGGCCCAGGGGGCGCCAGGAGAAGACAGGCGGCTGGTGGAGATGAACGGCCTCTGTGTATTTGTCGCCAGAGTTGTCCCTCCAGGGCCGGGAAAACCCACGGAGCTGGAATCCTCGAGGCTCCTGCACTTGGTTCTTGCTGCGTGTGCATTCCTCCCGGAGAAGCTGGGACGGGACCGCTGCCCGGATGTGGTCCCGACATCCTCAGCTGCACAGAACACTGGGCAGGACCCCCCCTAAAGCAGGCTCCTAGAGGCACGGTGCCATCCTTCCCCTTTGCTTGAAGGAATTCCTCTTGGGTATCAGCCTGGTAATTGGCTGCATTTCTAAGCTTCGAATCCTATATCACTAACAACTTATTAAATGAGGAAGTGAATGAAGTAGCCAGCGAGTCCTAGCCGGTTTGGCTCAATAGATAGTACAGGGGTCCTCAAACTTTTTAAACAGGGGGCCAGTTCACTGTCCCTCAGACCGTTGCAGGGCCGGACTATAGTTAAAAAACAACTACTATGAACAAATTCCTATGCACACTGCACATATCTTATTTTGAAGTAAAAAAACAAAACGGGAACAAATACAATATTTGTATTTGCATGCGGCCCGCGGGCCATAGTTTGAGGACCCCTGGGATAGAGTGTCAGCCTGCGGACCAAAGGGCCCCAGATTCCATTCTGGTCGAGGGCACATACTTGGTTGCAGGCTCTTCCCTGGCCCAGGCCCTGATTGGGGGCTCGTGCAGGAGGCAACCAATCGATGTGTCTCTCTCACATCGATGTTTCTCTCTTTCTCTCTCTCTTCCACTCTCTCTAAAAATCAATGGGAAAATATCCTCCGGCGAGGATTAATAACAACAACAAAAAAGTAACCAGGGGATGCTGAATGAATGACTCCCCCCCACCCCCAAGTAGACTTCTACTTGGTCCAGGTGGACTCCAAAAACGATGACATTGCAGATTCCTCCCCAGTCACTCCTGATGCCAAACGTCTGACGAGGCAGAAAAGGAAAGGGTCTCCCCAGAGTCCAGAAGGTTCCTGGACAGGGCGAAGGCGTTTGGTTAATTTAGTCTCTCACTGAAGCTGCCATCGCACATTCCATGGAAGGGAAGACGCTCTGATAGATCACAACTGCAATCGCAGACCCACAGACGCCACGAGGTGACCTATGTACCCGGAGCCACGCACAGCGTGGGCCCGCCTCCGCCTTCCTGGGGAGGAATGATAGGTCCTCCCTCCATGGAGGAGCTCGGGCATGCCCTGTGGTCACGTTGAAGTGTCTCAGGGTCAACAGAATTTCAGAAGTAGTTCTGCTTTTTGTTTAGTTTCCTAAACAAAGCTAAGAGCACGGAGTCTCTCCTGCAGTAGAGGAAACCGAGAGGCGGGGGAGAGAATGCTGGGCCTGGAGCCGGAAGACAGTTCCCAGTGGGGGGTCGTGTCACCTTTCTGCTCAGTGTCTGTTCCCAGATCTGTAGAGACGACAGTGATCCTGGGCTCCGTGTGGTGTGTGAAATGAATGAGGTGTGCAAGGACTGGGTTATCCTTTCAGAGCTGGTGTTAAGGCCCAAGCACTGGACCCCATTCTGCAGGGATCTGACCCCTCAGACGAGCCGGGAGGGCAGTGTCGGTCATCGTGCCTGGAGGACAGCAGAGAGCGGTCCTTGGCCTGGGTCTGCTGAGGGCATGTGGTGGTGAATGAGAACTGGGTCTCTCCAGGTGCAGAGGGTGCTTTATCAGCAGGGTTGTGTTGGAAGAGAATCCTATATAATAAAAGCCTAACATGCAAATTGATTGAACGGTGGAACGACTGGTTGCTATGACACGCACTGACCACCAGGGGCAGATGCTCAACGCAGTAGCTGTCCCCAGCCCACCAGTGCGCTCCCACAGCCAACCTCCTGCGTTCCCTCCCCCGCCCGCTGCCCAGCTCTGATCAGGACTGGGTGAGACCAGTAGCTGTCCCCAGCCCACAGGCCCCAGGCCAGCCAAGGTGGGTGCCAGCGGGGGCTCCCTGATTGCCCCGCCAGTTGCCCTGAAGAGGGAGGCGACCAGCGGTGACCGGGGCAGGACTGATAAGCAGGAGGCACCAGGTTGGCCAAAGTGGGTGCCAGTGGGGGCCCCTCGATCGCCCCACTAGTTGCCCCACAGATCGGCCCTGATGGCTGGCCAGGCCTAGGGACCCTACCTGTGTATGAACTCCATGCACTGGGCCTCTGGTTATCACTATATTTTCTCTATGCTGTGATCCAGAATCCCATCGATTGAAGGAAAGGGTTCTGATCTATGGGGAGTAGGAGGGGAGAAGAGGAGAGAGAGACAGAGAGACGAAAAGAGAAGGAGTTGACCTGGGATGGCGGGTCCTGGATTCTCCTTTTAATCCACCGCCGTTTATAAACCAGCCTGTGGGGGAGGGGACCGCACAAGAAGGAAGGGCATGGGAGGGAGTGTGAGGTGAGTCGCAGCTTCAGCCCTGGAGTTGCTTTGACTCAATATGGCAAATGGCCAGCCCTCCCCGTGGACTGACGCATGATCCCCGCAGCGTCTGTCTGCCTCTCCCAGCAGCCTGGGGCCTTGTCTTTTGAAGAATCGATTCAGGGCCCCTCCCCCTTTTTAAGTTCCTCTGCCCTCCCAGGCCCCTGTGCTCTGTGTGTTGGAGCATCACCCCACACGCCGGGAGGTCCCAGGTTCCAGTCCCGGTTGGGGCACTTACCAGCGGCAACTGATCCGTGTTTCTCTCTCACATCTGTGCTTCTCTCTTTTTGGAAATACACATTTAAATTTGCATTTTGAATTCTATTTAATTTTTAAGGCAAATGTGTTCAGATCTATACCCTCTCAATAGAATTACATTTTATTTTTTGATCCATAGATAATTAATCATGAGGACAGTTTTGCTTCTGATAAAAATAGATATGCCAAAGAAAAATTAATGATTAAAAGAAAAGTAAGTTTCTCAGAGAATTCCAATTACATTTTTAAGAAATTGAGGACAGTGAAAATGAGTAGACCTCCATTAAGCAGAAGCCACGTAAAATCCACCATCAGGATGTTACAGATTCTTAATGAAGGTTTAATTACTGATTAAAACCGTGAGACTGTAAAAGAGAATTATTCATATCATAAGGCTGGCTTTCCATCAGATGAAGAAAATTATACTCAAATTGGACAAGAAATTCGCAACACCTTGAACTTAGCCATTTTAATGGATGATAGACAACAACCTTCATGTCCTTCCAAAATGTGAGGAAGTTTCTGAAAATCACAACCCAGTTCTTATTTAAATTAGCGAGAAATTTCCCATCTGAAGAACATGCCCAAAGTCTAGTACTTAATTTCATAGAAAATGTTTTTTTCGAATATGGAAAGTAAAAGGCTTTTGTGCACTACGTTGAAAGAAAACATATTTATTCCTGTTCTTACATGGTTCACCATAGATCTTCAAGATAGACTGGCATTATACGGATTTTGTGGCTGGACACCCTCATACATTTGTGCAAAATAAAGCACCCGTACGATTGCTAGAACAGAAAAGCAAAAGGCAAATAGATAGCGAGTAATACTATTATTCAACCAGGACCGGGAAACACTGATCTGGACATTGAATAATTCAAAGAATCATCGTCCTCAGTGAGGCAGAGCTCGCGTTTGCATGGCGCTCAGAGCCCAGCGTTTATGGAGAACAGGCAGTTTCTAAGGCGGTGGAACTGCTTCTGATCGCCCCTCCGCAGTCCCCTCCTCCCCTCCCCTCCCCTCCCCTCCCCCATGTCCCCCTCTGCTCTGGCCACTATGCACCACCCTAAAAAGCCTCCGGAGGAAGAAACATTGAGGCTTGAAAGGGGGCAACCGCCATTAGCGACAGAAAGTGGGAAAGAGACAGAGCTGGGACTGTGCGCTCAGTGATGGGCCCTCAGGAGACTTCCAAGTGGCTGGAGGGAAGAGGGGTGCAGGGACAGGGAGCAAAGGGAGGGAGACACTGTGAAAGCGGATTCCCAGGGTCTCGGCTGTCACAGGGGAGTCCCCCCCACCAGCCATCACCACCCCCACCCCTTCCAAGGCCGCGGATGCTCCTGAGAAGGTGATTGACAGGATCTAAGGAGGGTCCTGAGGTGGTGGCGATGCTGTGAAGGTGGGCGGTGGGAAGCCAAGCCCCAGGTGGTGATGGGGGAGGGCAGAGGTCACTGGCTGCCATTGCCACTGCACTTCCCCACATGGCCCGGCTCGCGCAGGTCTGTGGCTGGAATTAGAGAAGCACCAGCCCGCTCACCTGACTGTCCCACGGACAAGTTCTAACTAGAGAAGACCCTCGACAGAACTTGGATCCAATCCTGCATGGCCCGGTGTCACTCTGTGACAGACGCTGCGGGACTTTGGATAAATTCCTTAAACTCTCGGCGTGTCCTCTAGCGGTAAGAATGCCCACCTCAGATGCCCGGAGCCAGTGCCCGGCCCAGTAGGTGTAGAGGGCAGGGGTGCTCTTAGCCATGGGGTGGATTCTTCTTTGGGCCAAACGCTGTGTCCTCGGATAAAGGCACTCTCTCGCGCTCGGCTCCCAAGGGTCTCATTCCTCTCCCAGGGCATCATTCTCAGGGGTCCCTTCCATTCCTTCTATTAGGCATTTGGTTGGGGCTTTGCAGAACCACCCTCACCTCCACAGGGGGCGCCAGTGAACTGGTTGCATGGAGGACCCATTGGGTTACCACAGTCTCCAGATTCATGGAACCTTGCTTCTCATTTCTCCCTATTTTAACTCCGATTGTTTTCTGTCTCCCTCCCCTTCCTCCCCCCTTCCTTCTCTGTACCCTCTCTCTTTAAAAAAAAAAATAACAAAATGAGGCCATGTGTCAAAATGATCTTAAATAATGGGTTGTGATAGCCACAAAATTGCTGTGTCCCCTTCCCCCCCCCATCCATGATGTGCGATTAATCAGCAGCTGTGACTGCTGGGAGGATGCAGCGCCTGCCAAAGGAGCCTGTCATTTAGTCCAAACACAAACAAGTGGAAGTCTGAATGCCCATTTGCATAATAAAGAGCGATGTTGGGGTGAGAGTAAAAATGTGTGGATTGAAGGATGTTGTGATGAGTCCCCTGTTAAGCAGACACTGGCCCCATGTGGGGGGAGGGGCAGGGAGAGAAAGGCTGCCCAGGGCCCTGTGATGGCTCCTTCACTGCTGCCTGCATTTCCCTCCCCAGCCCAGAGCACCCCTTGCCTTGGGGGACCATCATGGGTTTTAGAACTGAAGATCACAGCCCTCTAGAGCCGGCTCCTTGCAGCAAAGTGGACAATATTCCAAAACTTCATTTTCACAAATCACAGGTATACGTATATTTAGTGTGTGTGTGTATATATATATATATATACACACACACACACACACTATATAGAGTGTGTGTGTGTGTGTGTGTGTATATAGATATATATATATATATATACACACACACACACACACTATATAGAGTGTGTGTGTGTGTGTGTGTGTATATAGATATATATATATATATATACACACACACACACACACTATATAGAGTGTGTGTGTGTGTGTGTGTGTATATAGATATATATATATATATATACACACACACACACACACTATATAGAGTGTGTGTGTGTGTGTGTGTGTATATAGATATATATATATATATATACACACACACACACACACTATATAGAGTGTGTGTGTGTGTGTGTGTGTATATAGATATATATATATATATATACACACACACACACACACTATATAGAGTGTGTGTGTGTGTGTGTGTGTATATAGATATATATATATATATATACACACACACACACACACTATATAGAGTGTGTGTGTGTGTGTGTGTGTATATAGATATATATATATATATATACACACACACACACACACTATATAGAGTGTGTGTGTGTGTGTGTGTGTATATAGATATATATATATATATATACACACACACACACACACTATATAGAGTGTGTGTGTGTGTGTGTGTGTATATAGATATATATATATATATATACACACACACACACACACTATATAGAGTGTGTGTGTGTGTGTGTGTGTATATAGATATATATATATATATATACACACACACACACACACACACACTAAATACTGTGTGTGTGTGTGTGGTTTTAAAACGTAATATTTAGTAAATTTAAAAGTACAGCATTTAGTAGAAAATGTAGTACTTGGTGATTTGGAGGTGCTGTAGAACATGCCACTAATCTCGTAAAACATAATAATAGACATAATGCCCTCCAGTGCATAGATAAATGCCCGCGAGTGGAGGCCAGGGCACGATCAGGAGTTATTTTTGTTCTCTGGAAAGAGAAAGCTTTGTTCCCTTCTTTATACTTTTCCCAGTTTTCCCTAAATTTCTAAAAATGACATGTAGTATTATTTGTGAGTAGGAAAACAAAAAACTAATAATTTTTTTGTATAAAAATCCCACAAAGCTAACAGTGAACTGATATTGCCTTTTCATACCAGCTCATTATTTTTCTCAGACAACAAAGTGAGAACATCAGAACTTTCATATCGTTGCTTATTATTTTTGAAATGAGATGCACCCAGAGCACGCTCTTTTCCCAGGAGCATCTTCTTTGGGCGCTAACATTTTGAATGAAAAGCATTTTTTAATCATCATTTTTGTTTTGCCACCAATCTGCTGCTTTATATTCTCTATATTTTAATATTCTGGGAAATAATAGCTTTCTAACTTTCTCTGAGTTTATATTACATTTTGTATGTATATGATTGATGGCCAGCGGTATTCCTATTAACTCTCAACAACCGTTGAACCGTTGAATGGTTTTAATGTCTAACAGAGGTCCTGCAACAAAGTAGGTGCTCAGTTAATATTCTAGAAGGGGAAAGGAAGGAAAGAAGGTTAGAAGGGAGGGAGGGTAGGAGGGAGGAGGGAAGGATAGGAGGGAGGGAGGAAAGAAGGAAAGGAGGGAGGCCTGGTGCATGACATTTGTGCACTGGGGAGGGGGGTCCCCCTCAGCCCAGCCTGCACCTTCTCACAGTCCGGGACCCCTTGGGGGTGAGCAGGTGTAAGCTGGCAGGCGGACATCCCCCAAGGATTCTTAGGGCTGCTGTGGAGGCAGGAGAGGCTCCCACCACCACTGCTGTGCTCGCCAGCCGTGAGCCTGGCTCCTGTGTTGAGCGTCTGCCCCTGGTGGTCAGTGCAGCATAGCGACTGGTCATCTCGCCATTTGTTCGCTTTGCGTATTAGGGTTTTATTATGTAGGATTGGAATGTGTTCATATTACAGAAGTTGTTTATCCAAATCCCACCACCGAGACTATCCCAGCCCCGTGCCTGGTATATTGTGGACGTGTCCTCGGTGAACGTAAACCTAGTACCTGATGGAGTCAGTGAACAGAAACCGGGGGATGAAATGCGTGGCTGAAACTTTTCAAGCGGATGATAGCTTTCCTGGCTGGAGGCCAGTGCTGTCTCCACTCTGTCTACGTCTGGGCTCCCCCTACATATCTGGGTCCTCTTCTTCCTGAGGCTTTCCCCTCACACAAGCGCTTAGTAGGTCTGACAGGTTCAGGCACCAGTGCCTACCTTTCACGTGGTCTCGAGTAATTGCAGGTGTTGTTCCTTTCACGTCAGGAGAGATGAGATGTGCTCCACGAGGCTTCCTGTCTGCAGGTAACAGCACACAGCACTGCCCCGAGCTGGCCACGTGGCGGGTAATTAATGCGGATATAAACTATCATCAAAACGATCGCTTTCCCCGCTCCCTCCTGACCTTGAGCCAGGTGGTTTCTTTGAATTTTCTGCGCGCAGTGACTAGTTTCCGTGGGCTATGACCGGGAACCGCTTTCAACAGAACGTTGATGGAGACCATCGCACGGTCCCGGTTCAATGCGAGGGCTTGAAAAACCCAACGGGGAGGGTGACAGAACAGATTTCTGCCTGGAGAGGATCGCCACACCGGCCAGCAGGTTCCCGAGTGTTGTCAGGGCCGTGGCGGAGCAGTTGCAGAACAAGGAAGGGTCAGGAGCAATGCAGAGTCCTGGGGGCAGCCCGGGTGCCGACCAACAGACAAGTGGGTGGGGCAGCTGTGGTGCCGACAGGCCGAGGAGTGTGACTTGGCCACAGAGAGGAAGAAGCTCTCCCCTCACGTGGCAGCGTGGATGGGCCGGAGGGTATCCTGCAGCGAGAAGTCAGTCAGACAGAGAGACACGTGCTGTCTGCTTCCACGTATGTGTGGGATCTAAAGAGCGAAATAAGTGAACAAACAAAATAGAAAGAGACTCAGAGAGAGAACAGGTGATGGTTGTCAGGGGAGGGTGTTGGGAAGCGGGGTGGAAAGAGGGGGGATGGAGAAGTACAGATGGGCAGTTACAGATCAGTCACAGGATGTGAGACGCAGAATAGGGACTGCGGCCAGTAAGAACTATGGAGGGCCAGGAGGGTACTGACTTGTTGGGGGTCGCTTCAGAAGTTCTGTACATGTCAGCACCGTGCTGTGCACCCGACACTAACACACACTGATCTTGATTATAAGTGTAATTGAAAAGTAAATAAAAGGAAGAGTCGGGCAGCCTGTGGGAGGCACTGTGCCCGAGGCACCGAGTGAAGGTTTGCTTCTGGGCTGTGTGTCCTGAGCTCCGCCCTGCAGGATGGAGAGGGGGCGGCTCCTTGGTGATGGGAAGTGGCGCTAGAGGAGAAGCCAGACTGGGCCACGCCTGGTGGCTGGTGAGGCCCTGCAGACCCCCGGGGACAAGTGCCTTTCAAGGATTTCCACTCAGGCCCATCTGACTCTAGGGACAATGATGTCTCTTTGCCACGTGACAGGAATCAGCCTGGGAGGAGGGTCACCATCGCGGTGCCCCCTCCATCACCTGCCACGGGCTAAGCACCACCTGTGCCAGCGCAAGGCCCATTGAATAACTCATTTCAGCCCCAGCCAGTGTGGCTCAGTGGATAGGGTGTTGGCCTGTGGACTGAAGGGTCCCAGCTTCGAGCCCCGGTTGCAGGCTCGATCCCTGTAGGAGGTGTGCAGGAGGCAGCCAGTCAACGATTCTCTCTCATCATTGATGTTTCTCTCTCCCCCTCTCCCTTCCTCTCTGAAATCAATTTAAAAAAATGTATTAAAAAAAAAACACCTTGTTGGGGTCCAGCCCCAGCAGGTCCAGGGGTTCCCAAAGGTGTGGACGGAATCGGCAAAGAAGGAATGACACGGAGGCAGCGTTCAGTTGATCAGCATAGCGAGGTTCTCTAGCCAGGTTTTATTCTTTATTGTCTTGTTACATCTGTATTTATACCAGTTGATTTTAATCCTATCCATTCTATTCCAAAGGTTCGGTCG
>NW_006282874.1:886927-891434 GCF_000327345.1 Myotis davidii
TCCAGGGAAAAATCCCCACCTGGGGAAACAACCTTTCTCGGAGAGGTGCCCTTGGTTAAAACACATAATGCTAAGAAGGGGAGCAAACATATTAAGAACAGTATGCCATATACGCCAGGTCCCTTGAAATATAAGTTGTGCAGATGTTTCTTCCCTGCAGCAACTGTGTCAAGCAGCAACGATGAACCGGCTTCCGGCAACACCTGGTTTCAGCGGAGGAGAAGCATAACGGGTGTAAGGAGGTCAGCTGAGGCGAGCAGATGAGGCGAGCATTGCCGGCGATGTTTTAAGATGTTAATTAATCGCCCTTCACATCGCCACCATCTAACTATCCCGGCACTTGCTCTCCGTCCTCATCTAATTCCCATTACTTCTCATGAAGAGATGCCCTTTGGAAACGCCCGTCTCCTTAATGTAGTGGAAACGCGGTTCCCATTTGCTGTCAGCGTAAACCATTTCCCCAGCGCGTCTGATCATTTCCCCCCACCAGGAGAAGCCAGGAACATGGGGGTGGGGGGCTGACTGAGCTACTGGGAGAGGACGAGGAGCCGTTGGCCAGGTGGGGCGGACAACACATGCCAGAGAGAGCCGGTCAGGGCCACATGGAAAGGCTCCTGGGCAGAGCACAGGGCACGGGCAGCAGGAGGGAGTGGAAGAGGACCCAGAGACTTAGAAAATCAAATGTAATAACTCCAACAGTAAATATTAATGCGTCGCATTGGTGGAGGGCACTCAAGTCCCAGGCACTGGGTCCATTCTCTTTAAAGAATTAAAGTGGAGCAAGAAGCAGTGTCAAGGGTCAGCCTTCTAAACAAGGAAACCGAGGCACAGAGAGGCGAATGAGCCGACTCAGATCACACCTCGTGAAAGGAGGATCCAGGATTGGACGCGGGCGATGTGAGGTCAGGACCTGAACCCTTCATGGTCTCGGTGGGGCGGGGGGGGGATGGCCGAGGGAGAGGCTATGCGGGAAGGGCCTCTGCTCAGGAGCGCCGCTCTGTGTTTTAGTTAGTTTTGTTTTGTTTCGGTGGGAAGAGGGGAGCAGAGTGGGATGAGAGAGTGATCAGGAAAAATGTCTAAATGGTGTGTTTTAGGAATCTTTCTCTTGGGCTGATATGCATGGTCTCCACCTGAAAAAGGTTCAGTTCCTCGACGGGAAAACCCACAGCCCTTCACACACAGCTCCTGTGAGCCTGGCCTGCTGGCCTGCTGCCCGTGACACTCTGCTGGCGGCTGCCTGCGGCTCTAAATCAAGGCTTCGAAGAGCACGGATATCCAGTTCATGAAAACAGATAGGCCGAGACTGTACTTACGGGGCCAGGGCCAGTTCACAAGCTGCTTATGTGTGTGCTCGGAGCTGGAGCTAATAAAATGGACATAAGTCAAGAGTCATGCGTTCTCTCTAGTGAGCACTTGCCCAGATTAAAATGATGCTCAGGCGATATCGGGCGTCAGTTATAAGGGCTTTGAAGATGAAAAGCGGTCTAGCTTTGAAGATGTGTTTTTATGTAAAAAAGATCAATTTCTTACAGTCTTCACGATAAGTCCAAATGAGAAGGTGGCATAACTATTATCTAAGAATTCTTCCAATGTCAGCGGCTCGGGCCAAGGCAGTGCCCAACTCCATGCATTCAAGACCCACGTCCCCAATGGCCGTAGTTCCAAAGGAGCTCTTAGTGACAACAGAGTTAAAGCTCATTTTCTTTCTTTATTTTTTTTAAATTCCTGCCTGCCTGGCCAGTGTGACTCAGTGGTTGAGGATCAGCCTATGAACCAGGAGGTCAAGATTCGATTCCTGGTCAGAGGACAGGCCTTGGTTACGGGCTCCATCCCCAGTGAGGAGCTGCAGGAGGCAGCCGATCCATGATTCTCTGGGCGGGCGTGGCTCAGTGGTTCAGCATTGATCTATGAACCAGGAGGTCATGGGTTTGGTTCCCCGTCAGGGCATGTGCCCAGGTTGTGGGTTCGATCCCCAGTGGGGGTTGTGCAGGAGGCAACCAATCAATGATTCTCTCTCATCGATGTTTCTATCTCTCCCTCTCTCTTCCTTTCTGAAATCAATAAAAATATATTTAAAAAAGAATTCTTCAGATTGGTTCTACAATATGATTATCTTTATTGTTTATTTCAGGATTTTATGCTTTTGGCATCCAAACATTTAAACTTCATGAAATACAAATGAAACATTTCTTTTGTCTCTTCTCTCTCTATATACATAGATGTGGACATGTAGATATAGATAATATAGACAAATCAAGGAACTTTTATTGACTTATTCATTTTATTTATTCCATATCTCGTATTTATTTTTTTGTTTATTTATTTTTTTAAACATATTTTATTGATTTTTTACAGAGAGGAAGGGAGAGGGATAGAGAGTTAGAAACATCCATGAGAGAGAAACATCGATCAGCTGCCTCCTGCACACCCCCTACTGGGGATGTGCCCGCAGCCAAGGTACATGCCCCTGACCGGAATCGAACTTGGGACCCTTGAGTCCGCAGGCCGACGCTCCATCCACTGAGCCACACCGGTTAGGGCCACGTATTTATTCTACATCCTACTTTCCAGTCTTTCTTAGCAAATCAGGAGTCACTTCTTCAAGAATCTTTCTTTGATTCTTATGAATTGTGAAGATTAAACTTATGTTTACCCTAATATTTACCACATTCCCACTCAAAATGCTTATCTACATGGTAATATCCCCAATATTCAATCCCGCCCTCCGCCCTCAGCAGTATCTCACGCACAGTGTGCCTCATGGTTCTTGAGTTGTTGTTGCTGCAGTGAAATTAACTGACGTGACCTACTTGTAAGAGAAATGAGCTCACAAATGCCAAATTTGCAATTAAAATATCAGTGACTTGCAGTGTCAGCTCACTCAGAGCATATTATTAATTAGCTCGCACATATGTACGTAGTTTCTGTGGGTCTGGTTAGTGTTCTTGTCGGGAGAGGCATGAGCAAAGTTAGTAAGAAACTGTGGAGCTTACGTCCGAACACAGCGAAGTCCACTAGGGCAGCGGTTCTCAACCTTCCTGATGCCGTGACCCTTTCATACAGTTCCTCATGTTGTGGTGACCCCCAGCCATAACATTATTTTCGTTGCTACTTCATCACTGTAATGTTGCTACTGTGATGAATCGTCATGTAAATACCTGATATACAGGATGTATTTTCATTGTTACAAATTGAACATAATTAAAGCACAGTGATTAATCACAGAAACAATATGTAATTATATATGTGTTTTCCGATGGTCTTAGGTGACCCCTGTGAAAGGGTCGTTTAACCCCCTAAAGGGGTCGTGACAGGTTGAGAACGGCTGTACTAGGGAATGGTTATTGGATGAGAAAGAGTATCAGACATTTGAGGATGATTTTCAAAATTGAAGAATGAAACTTAGGCAACTGATCAAAACTTACTGCTCAGTAAATTTATATCCTCACTTTCTATTGCCACCTGCTCTGCCCAGCTCTCTAAGAAGGATGACTTTTAAGCCTCAGAACAGTTTCTCCTGTGTAATAATTAGGGGCTTATGCACATTAAATATGGATTCCTGATGTCTTTGTAGGACTTACCTTTATATTCCACTGCAAATGCTTTTTATCCAATAGAATATTAGTTAATGAATGTCCTTTTGTGATTAGAGTCTCTAGTTCAATTACTCTTCTCCCAAGATTTCAGATCTGTAACTTAATCTCTTTAAGCTGTTGGCTTCCATGGTGTTTTTTTGTCTGTCTTTTTTTAAAATTTATTATACCAGAGTACTACTAAATTCCTTAAATTTCTACTAATTTTATGAGGATTATCAGAAGATAAATATTAACAACAATACACTAAGCTTTATATTTTACAGAGAATTTTTACTTTCCTGATGGTATAGGGAGGGCATTTGCATAAATGTGGGTTTTATTTCCCGTTTCCAGGAAGAAAAGGTGGAGATGAATGCCCTTACTGTATCTTTTGTTTTCAAGATCCTTTAGCTCAAAATAATCATTTTTGGGGTGACCGATTCTGTCACCCTTCCTTACTTACCACAGCATTACCTAGAGATGGCAAATAGAAAACTGTGCGAAATGCTGGTATTATGTGGATTGTTAGGCTACATTGTGCTGGTAAAATATTATAAAAACGTGTTATGGTCATAAAAATATGATCAGCAAATGCGACAAGCACCTCCATGCCCACAAATTTGACAAATTAGATGAAATGGACTAATATCAGTGAAAGACACAAAGTACCAAAATTTGTACAAAGAGAAAAACAATCTAAATTCATGTATGCCTTTTAAATTGAACAAAGAATTTAAAAAATCTTCCAAAACAGAAAACATCTAGTCCAGACGGTTTCGCTGATGAATTCTATTCGGTGTTTAAGGAAGAAATAAATGTGAACTTACCACAGTCTATTTCAGAATAGGACCATTATTATCGGAATACCGAAGAGTACAGCCGGGTAAAGGCATTAACAAGGAAAGGAGAGGAGAGGGGTGGGCAGGGGAGGG
>NW_006282874.1:891509-899050 GCF_000327345.1 Myotis davidii
GAGAGGAGAGGAGAGAGGAGGACAACATCTCTCATGCGCATAAACAACAAAATCCTCCACAGAACAGTGGCGATCCTGATCTAGCGAAGTTTTAGGACTCCCATGACCCTCTTTCCAGAACGATCACGAATCTGCCGTGTAGACAATGTACTACTGATGAAAGGCTAAAGACAGAGATCAACGAGACAGAAGACAGACATCAGGAAGAGACCCGCTGAACCTTAGTAACGGCACAGACCACATCTAGTGCTTTGAAACGCATCAAAGGCCCGGAGGCAACTCCGTGGAGGAAGGATAGTCTTTTCCAACAACGATGCTGGAGCGATTGGGCATCTCCATGTGCACAGAAATGATAAAGTAAACCCAGGCCACGGCCTTGCATCTTCCATAAGCATGGCCTCTGCTGCGTCGTGAGCCTAAACGTAAGATGGAAATGAGGAGGAGGCCCCCCGAGCGGGCCGCGGGGCCAGGCCACGTGAGCAGCAGGCGAGGAACAATCGCGGGTGTAATTGTTCGGGTTCCTCTCCGAATGTGTGCGTCTGGCAGCTTTCCGCAGTGAGTTTGTATTCTGTTCATAAGGAGGAAATGATGCCGACTTTTTAAACAGACAAGAACAATCTTTCATTAAAACAAGGATGAAAATTTGGGAACAACCTAGTGGCGTGCGAGCTCTCCCGGCCAGCCGTGGTCTCGGACACGGGAAGCTGGTGACTCCGGCAGGCAGTGCAGCGCTGCCTCTCTCTCTCTTTCCTGGCGGTTCTCTTTGCCGAGACATGAAAGCCGGATGCCAGTGACAATGGTGGTGTAAGAAACTCCATATTCTTTCCTTTCATCAAAGCAATGATGAGGTAGGGGGAAGGGATGGGAAACAGGATCAACTTTTCCTGTTTTCTGGAAATGAATCAAAGACGTGTACCCAGTGGCCTCTGTTTAATGAATTTATTTTTTAAAAAAGCTGATTCTTGCTCTGCCAGCGTGACACAGTGGTTGAGCATCAACCTATGAACCAGGAAGGTCAGGGCTCCATTCCCGGTGAGGCTCATGCCGGTTGCGGGCTCCATCCCCAGTGGGGGGCGCAGTGACAGCCTGCATTTCTTGTGCGGCAGCGAGCCTGGGCCTCCTGCACAAAGACCCTAATGACAAGGTGCTCACTGGCTGGCGCCTCCTCCTGAGACTGGCTCCTATGCCCTGCCAGCCTCTAAGGCAGCGGTTCTCAACCTGTGGGTCGCGATCCCTTTGGCGGTCGAACGACCCTTTCACAGGGGTCGCCCAAGACCATCCTTCATATCAGATATTTACATGACGATTCATCACAGTAGCAACATGACAGTTATGAAGTAGCAACGAGAATAATGTTATGGTTGGGTCACAGCATGAGGAATTGCATTTAAAGGGCCGGAAGGTTGAGAACCACTGCTTTAAGGGTTCGGGGGCGGGTGGCTCTGTGGAAACATTTCCAGACTCTCATCCTTGCTGCTGT
Source organism: Myotis davidii (assembly GCF_000327345.1). Taxonomy (NCBI): domain Eukaryota; kingdom Metazoa; phylum Chordata; class Mammalia; order Chiroptera; family Vespertilionidae; genus Myotis; species Myotis davidii. The sequence goes on from NW_006282874.1 coordinate 892,990, forward strand.
CGCCTCCGCCATAGAGAACCCCGAGCTTGGGAGGAACGGTGAGGGGGTGAGATGCCTAGAGGGTTTTGAAAAACTCCACTGTCTCTCTGGAATCTGGGCGGCCGCCTGTGCTCAGGAAAGACCCGAGAAGACGCGGGTGGTTGGGTTGTTCTGCCTGCGGGCGGCTGGGCCACAGGAGAGGCACCTCCCGGGCCCATGGAGCCTGGGCCTGGGCCCTGACCAGGAATCGAACCCTGACCTCCTGGTTCACCAACCACTGAGCCACGCCGGCCGGGCCAAGCCTTTGATTTTCCGCATTCACTGCAGGAAGGAAAGCCAAGCGACCCCAGTTGTCCCCGAGTGTGCGGGTCATGGGGCACTACAGCAAAGGCTAGAGGGCGTTTTAGTTTTGTAGCTGGAAAGAAAGGGCACTGGGCAGTAATCCGCATCCGTGAATGAATATCACTGGCAGTGATTACTACGTCGGTCAATATAAAAAACAGTACGGATGTCTTTCTGTTGTGTCTTTGTTTTATTCTTTCTCCTCACAAAACTCAGGATTTCCGATGTGCTCACTCTCTTTCAAGTCATTACAGGTTCCAAATACTATCCCTACCCCCCCCCCGCCCCCCTTAATCCTAAAGACCCGCCGATGACTCCTGTGCTCCACGTTCGTTTTAATGATCCATTTTCTTGACAGATGGTGGGTAGTCTTGTTTCTCATTGTCCGTGACTTGGCTGTAACGAGGGTGAATCTGTTAGGCTCCTTTGGAAAGTGTTATCACATCGTCAGCTCAGAGGAATGCCAAGGCCCGGTGTCTCAGTGCACCAAGGGGTCGCCGGTTCGATTCCAGGTCAGGGCACGTACCCAGGTTGCGGGTTCCGTCCCCGTTCTGGGAGCAGATGGGAAGCAACTGATTGATGTCTCTCTCTCTCTCTCCCTCTCCCTTCCTTTCTCTCTAAAGTCAATTAAAACAATAAGAAGAGAGTGAAAATGCTAGGTGTCTTATTTCTTAGTAATATGTTCTGCTAAACGGCCTCAGGGCAGGAGTTTCCGTCTGCAGTGTCCCCAAGGAGACCGTGCCCTCTCCCCCGGCCGTGGGGGGAGCAGATGTCCTTGGGGAGGCTTCTAGGCCCCTGCGGTCTTGGGTGTCAGACAGACCAGCGCCTCTGGACAGTCCTGTTGTGAGAGCGTCAATGAAAACCGGTGGGTTCTTGGCTTCCCGAGTGGGAAGGGCCAGCTGACATGCTGCTCGGTGTAAAGAGTGGGAAATGGTGTGGCTTCGTTTCTGACCTCATTACCATCAACTTCAAGGACAGAAAAGCGATCAGAGAGCTTCAAAGAAATAGAGAGGAACTCTGATTCTACTTCGAGGTCAGCGGACGGTGAAGGGTAAGACCATTGTTCTGACTTCGTTTTAAGATGCTGTGGTGAGAGTAAACATGAGGCATTGACGAGTGAAAATGAAACAGAAGACACGGTGTCCATGAAGGGAATGTAACTGTGAGAATGGAAGGATAGATAGTGCTTATCCAGAGGGCAGGTTGAGTCTGATGCTTATGGGCTAGTAAGGTCCCTAACTCCTGCATCCCACCAGGGAGCCCTGGACCCTAACTCCTGCATCCCAGGCAGGGAGCCATTCCACCCTTCACACCCATGGATGCCCCATTTAGAATATCCACAAGAGGGACCACTGTACTAACTACTGAGATTACAGGCAAGATTTAGTGAAATATTTCCACTTCCAATAAATCACATGGTAACTATTGATTGTGGTGCCTCTCCTTATCTGTGGATGACATAAAAAAGGCAGGGAGCCTTTCGGTGGAAGGTTTGGAGGGGAAGGATCTTGTCGAGAAAACAAATCAATGGACGTGCCCTGAGACCCGGAGGCCAGTGCTGTGAAGGGAGATGGGTGTGATGCAGCCCTGCCGACGGGCCGTTCACTGGGTCTGTCCACGCGCTCACCTGCCTTAAATCAGTAGTTCGCAGGGCGGCAGGAGCTCGGGCACAGTAAGCCATCATCTTAGTGAAATATAGATGATTCCAGCGCAATGAAACAAGCCGTTGGTGTCAGGAAAAACGTTCATTTTTTCCCGAATGAAACAAAGCCATCTATTTCAGAGGAAGGAAATCAGTAGACATGTGTGGCCGCCACGTAGCTTGAACATATAAATAAACGTAGAGCTCACATCACTCACGGGCACCTCTGGGCTCATCCCGTCTCCACTGTTACCGAGTCTGAAAATGTTTCATGTGGAGTGTGCCCAAGCGCGGAATAGAGGGGCACACTGGTCTTTTCTCTGTCTTTCTGTTTCTCCCCCTTTTCTTTTCCTCCTCCTTTGTCCTTTCATATGTGGAACATCCGATATGTGACAACAGATCATGGTTATGATTCCTGGGAGGATTCTGTGGGCTAACTCAGTGAAGGTGAACGCAGTGCTGAGAAATCGATATCGTGTCCACAAACTTGTGGGGCCCTGGGGACAGAAGCAGGTGACACGACTGCAGGTGGTCACCAGAAGCTCCCTTTAGAAGGACACTGAGTTCTTTCCTTCGGCCCCAGCATAAATGGAAACAAACACCCATTAGATTCCAGGAGTGGCTCGCCTGGGGAGAGGAGGAGAAGGGTTGCTGTCATGGGCTTGCCTGTCATTTTATGCGTCAATTGAACTTGAAAAATCGTCCCATTGAAAACCATAGGACAAATGCTGAATTAACTGAGGCAGCTTATCATTTCATGAAAATTACATGGTTCTTAAAGCATTTAAACGTGTAAGAAAGATGAAAGTAAAAAACAAAATCAGTGCAAACCTTCAAAGTGACCGCCAGGGACTCCAGGCGCCACCGTGGCGGCATCTTTCAATATCAACAATCAAATGTCACTGTCATCCCCTGGCCATCAGTCACACACACACACTCACACACTCACACACTCACACACTCACACACATACACACACTCACACACACATACACACACACACATAAACACACACTCACAAACACACACACACTCACAAATACACACACACGCACTCTCACACGCACACACACACTCACACACATACACACACACACACACATCCTAATAGATTGACCTGGGGGTCCCTAATGAGAGTGCCCCCCGGCCCCCCGGGACACTCACTCATGAGCAGCTTGAATCAGACTGTGGGGTCAGCCCTGTGCCTCCACTCCTTAGCGCTGAGACACAGGAATCATCGTATCTTCTCTGCCTTCACTCTCCGTGGGGAACTGCTCCTAGCAGGCAGGGAGGCAGGCAGGCAGGCCTCACAGGGACACCTCCGCGTGCGGCTCATCTGTGGAGCAGGGTGGGGCTGGGGAGTTATTGAAGGATCCTTGGGTCTTCAGCTCCTGTGTCATACAATCATTGTCATGACGGGAAACCGTCAACTTCATAGGCCTCCCCTTGCGTGTAAGTCACAGGCCATGAACCTGAACACGCAGCTCATGCCAGGAAATAATCAGGGAGGGCATCGAGGCCTAGCTGGTCTGGCTCAGTGGACTGAAGGGTCCCAGGTTCGCTTCTGGTCGGGCTCCATCCCCAGTGTAGGGTGTGCAGGAAGCAGCCGATCAATGATTCTCTGTCGCCATTGATGTTTCTTCTTCTCGCTCCCTCTTTTTTTCTCTCTGAAATCAACACAAATATATACTTTTTTTTAAAAGGGAGGGTAACCTAGAAGAGTTACTTAGTGGCCTCTCTTACTTTCATCGAAATCCAAACAGAAATTTATACCCCAAACAAACAAGCAAACAGATACCCACCAGCCAACCAACCAATCAAAAGCATGGCTGTCCCAAGGCCTCTGAGCTTCCCACCCCATGGAGGTCAGAGACCCCACGTCACACACACGTGGCTGTGCCCAGCACTGTGGCCACACCCACACCCAGGCTGGTCCTGACCCAACCAAACTGCAAGCAGATTTGTGCACTTGTGGGGTCCCTCGGCCTGGCCTGCGCCCTCTTGCAATCCGGGACCCCTCGGGGGATGTTGGACTGCCAGTTTTAGCCAGATCTCTGCAGGCCAGGCCGAGGGACCCACCAGTGCAAGGATTCATGCACCAGACCTCTAGTACGCATATAAGATCTTTGGTTAATCTCTTCCCGCCCTCCCCCCTCCTCCCTTCCCTCTGAGATTCATCAGTCTGTTCCACGTTTCCATGCCTGTGTGTTGAGCATCTGCCCCCTGGCCTTTAGTGCACATCATAGCTACTGGTCAAACGGTGGAACGGTCGCTTAGGCTTTTATATATATAGATAGTCTGGTCTGTTGCATGTCATAAATCTCTTCTTGATGGAGTGCCGGGTGTCTGCAGTGTGAGAGATCCATCCACACGGCCTCAGAGGGAAACATTTATCGCTGGAGGGGCTCCCACAGGGCTGTGGACCCAGCACTCCTGACCCCGCCTCAGCCGTAAACCAGACGTTTGCATCACTCGCCTTGTTTAACCCTCCTCTCCCCCAGCAGCCCCGTCCTCACTCCTAAGTGCCGCTCAGGGGTGCTGGCTCCGCGTTTCAGAAAACAAATGCGAGTGCTTCTGCCCCCCGGGGGCTTCAGGGGGCTCCGTGAGCTCCTGATCGATTTATTGCGCATCTGCTGTTGCCTGTGCTCTGCAGGCCCTGGACTCAGTCATTCAAAAGGGAAGGGAAGCTTTGCCCCAAGAAGCTCAATCCAGTCCGTCGTCCCCCTCATGAGCCCCATCTCTGTTCCATCAGGAGCATTTTCTTGCCTCAGAAACACAATGTCAGCAGATTCTCAGACTTAAGAAGCTATGGACGGACGATGCTTTAATAGAGCAAAAAGGAGAGGACTTCATTAAGGCGAGAACAGACATTACTTCTGGCTTACTAAGCCGTCTGGGCCTTGTTGTGCCGCTCTGACTACCAATATGTTACAGGCCATATAATACTGGCATCGAAGAGAAGAAATCTGGGAATATGGGGAGCAGGTAGAACATCCTCTACTTTCCAAGTATGAAAGTAGTAATTCCTGGAGTATTCAATGGGTATGGAAACCATAATTCAGAAAGGGTTTGCTACATGGGGATGTGATATTAACGTAAAAACTTGCATGAAGTTACTTCTCTAATTTTTTTCTGCGATGGTAGGTTGCTGAAAATCTTCAACTAAAGGAAATTAAAACTTGAGTGATGTGTTAGTCCCCCTCCTTACTCTTGGTTTGCAGAGGGAAGTCCTGCATGTGGATGGCAAGGGGTTGTTACAGAAGTTAGGGCTGCTCACAATGGCGTGGGAGTGCTTTTCCCATCTCTATAGGCACAGTAGCGTGACTCAGTGTGGTCAGTAAGATGGACAGAACTTATATGAGTCACCCCAACAACAGACCTTTGTGGGTCAATGGAGAATTTTTCTCCTTCCCTTCAACTTTTTTGCTTCTCACATTTTTGATTTTTTGGGTCACGAGGAAGCTCCTGTTGGCCATGGATGTAAACACGGGAACCCTGCTTTCTTAAGTCAGTGCGTTGGGGGATATTTGTTATTGGAGCACACACTAACTTGTCCTGACTAGTACAAGGGTTGGCAGCCAAGCTCATGAGAGAATTATGGCAAACAGGATGATTTTGTGATCGATTGCACACGTTCAATGGAGAATGATGGGATGGTTTTAGAAAGACGGAAATGAGCACGAACTCACGTATTTTTTATGGTCTTTGCAATCTCTGTGCTATCCTTACTCACCTTGAACCGCTGTTTTAACGTGGAAATATTTGGTGCCCCAAGGGATGCCAACACACTGTTTAAAGCGAGCCCAGATGATCTCAGACCTTCACAGACCTGCTCTTGAAATGCACGTGTGTTCCTGAGTCTGTGTCAAGTCTGATCCTATAACTGAGAATCCTAAGAAGTGACCTTCCTATGGGATGCATGTTCGTATAAGTAATAAAAACGTGCTAATTGGAGGAAAATATACGTGTGCGCACATGCGGGTGTACTTGGTGTGTGTGTGTGTGTGTGTGTGTGTGTGTGTGTACTTGGTGTGTGTGTGTGTGTGTGTGTATTTGGTGTGTGTGTGTACTTGGTGTGTGTGTGTCATTCTGTGCTCC
>NW_006282874.1:899122-901445 GCF_000327345.1 Myotis davidii
TGTGTGTACTTGTGTGTGTGTGTACTTGGTGTGTGTGTGTGTACTTGGTGTGTGTGTGTGTACTTGGTGTGTGTGTGTGTGTGTGTGTGTACTTGGTGTGTGTGTGTGTGTACTTGGTGTGTGTGTGTGTGCGCGCGCTTAGACCTCAACAGTAATTGTAATGGTCATTTAACACTTGAACCAAAATGTCTTGTGTTTTGTGGTTGGTTCAGGGAAGAGTGTGGCAGCGTTGATGTTCAGATTTCTGGCCGGGGTCAGCCTCATTGGCATTTCCACGTGTCACAAGGACATGGCCCCTCCTGCCCCGCCCTCAGGTCACCCCCCCACTGCCCGGCCCTCGGTACCTGCCCCCAGGTTTCTGTCTGCAGGTTCTGCCTTGTGGTCCCTCCTAATGGACGGAGGGCGCCCTCCCTTCTTGATGACTCGCTCATCCCTTGGGTCCTGACACAGTTTGGCAGATCCCAGAGTGTCCGAAAACCTCTCTTGCGTCGTTACAACAGCTCCCCGCTCCACTGTGTGGCTTAGATGGGCCAGGTCACCAGGAAGTGGCAGGAACCTGAGGCCATGCCGCCCCACATCCCTTCCTTCCTCCTTCTGGTCGCTCCCCCCTTCGAAATCTCTGAGGGCCTACAGAGAACATTCTAGAACAGTGATGGTGAACCTTTTGAGCTCGGCGTGTCAGCATTTTGAAAAACCTTAAATTAACTCTGGTGCCGTGTCACATATAGAAATTTTTTGATATTTGCAACCATAGTAAAACAAAGACTTATATTTTGATATTTATTTTATATATTTAAATGCCATTTAACAAAGAAAAATCAGCCAAAAAAAAAAATGAGTTCGCATGTCACCTCTGACACACGTGTCATAGGTTCGCCATCACTGTCCTAGAATATTCCAAATGTTTCATGCACAGGAGTGGAGATGCCCTGCGGGTGTAGGTGTGCGTGTGTGTGTGTGTGTGTGTGTGTGTCCCAGAGCCGGTGGATAGGAGCTGGTGAGAGAGATTACAATAGACGAACAGCCAGCAAACACGTGTGGTCTCATGAGCCCAGGACATTGCCTTTGTCGTATGACCCTCCTGCGTGAACAGAGCTGAGAACTCTATAAAACACAAACATGCGTACATACGTGCACACGTGCATGCATGCCCAAGTACTCAGTTGTTTGCTTTCTTTCCAAACACCTGGGTATAGAAAAAAGAATGATAAGGAAGAAACCCCACAAAGACAATGAACTTAGTCCTGGCGTTACTGTCCCAGGTGAATCAGAGCCGCTGTCAGCGCGCGATCGGAATGTAACTTTGAGACAGAAGTGGCGCCCCCTCCTCACCCCCTCCCACGCCGCCCGCCCTGCTTCACATGCAGCTCCACGCCCCGAACTCCAGCCGGATCGGCTGCCACCTCAGTCTTCAAAGAAGAGCCTTCTGGACACAATTTCCCATTAATCTATTTTTAGCCCGAGAGAAACGGGTGATAACCTTTAAAAATAGGTAAATGGCCTGGGAGCGGGAGGACACACGTGGGAAGTGAATTGGTAATTTCCTTTCACGCCACGTCCCTGCGGGTTCAGCGTGCCGCCTGTGATTTTTCATTTGTGTCTTGGTCACCATCTCAACGGACGTCGGACCAGAGCGTCTCCCTCCCTGTGAGCCCCTGAGACAGCGTCTCGGGCGCAGGAGACAGGGCCGCCGCCCGAGGCTCGTTAATGTGTATCTCAGCGAGACGTTCAGTCCAGTGCCTCAGCACAGCGTTATTGAGAGCTAACATGTGCAGCGCCTCTAGAAACATCGGGCAGAATTGCTGTCTTTATATGTGTTATTTTTAAATTAAAAACAGACATGTTTTTACTTATTGTAGAGAGAGACGGGAGGGGAAAGAGAGAAACATCCATGCGAGAGAACCAAGATCAGCTGCCTCCTGCACGCCCCCTACTGGGGATCGAGCCTGCGACCTGGGCCTGTGCCCTGGCCAGGAATTGAACAGGTGCCCTCTCGGTGCCCGGGACAGCACTCAACCACTGAGCCACGCCGGCCGGGGATGGGATGGAACTGCCCGTGCCTGGGTGTCCTCCTTGTGTGAGGGCGTGGACATGAATATTTCCCTCGGTACCACTGCCCCCCACTCCCCTGCGATACCGATGTGGCTGCCCCTGCCTTGCAGTGGTGGAAACTGAAGTTCAGAAATTGGAGGAAGTCAGGTCTGCACACACCGTGGTAGCTAAGCCTGGACTCAGTGAGCCCCGAGAAGACCCGGCTACGCTGGCCTAGGCTTTCGGACCAAAGACAGATGATACCTTCCCTGGCGGGGGTGGGGGCGGGGGG
>NW_006282874.1:901607-930673 GCF_000327345.1 Myotis davidii
CAGATGGCTCTTTAGACAGAAGCCAAAGGATATGGAGGGAGTCGATCAGGTCACTGGGGAGGGGTTTCCTGGGAGGAGAATGGCCTGAGGAGGGGCAGGAGGAAGGGAGCGTGGTGGGAACATGAGCGCAGAGAGTGGATTCGAGGGGTGTGCGGGGAGCCGAGGGGAACAGGGCTGAGGGCTGGAGAGGTGGGTCTTCCGGGACCATAGAGGGCGAGAAGCACTGCCTGGAATGAGCTGCTGTAGCCGCAGCCGACGCCTGCCTGTGTGAGCCAGCACGGCGGCCCCAGTCCTGCCCGGAGCACCAATCCGTCAGCCACGCAGTCGGTCCTCTAAGGGGAGATGTCCCTGACACAGCTCCTGGGGCAACACCATGGAGACGGGACATTGGAAGATTCTAGAAACAGAAGACACCTGCCCAAGGTAACTTGAGAGTCAGACCACGTAACCGTTGTGCCAATGGTTGTGGGGGAAGGCACCACTGACCCAAGGGATTGAAACCATAAGCCCCATGCGGTGAACCGCTGAGATGTTGGTGCGCTGGTAGGTACACAGATCAACACCTGCCCAGAGCAACCCCTGCCCAGAGCAACAACCTGCCCAGAGCAGAGCAACACCTGCCCAGATCAACACCTGCCCAGAGCAACCCTTGCCCAGAACAACACCTGCCCAGAGCAACCCCTGCCCAGAGCAACAACCTGCGCAGAACAGCACCTGCCCAGAGCAACAACCTGCCCAGAACAACACCTGCCCAGAACAACACCTGTCCAGAGCAACAACCTGCCCAGAACAACACCTGCCCGGAGCAACAACCTGCCCAGAGCAGAGCAACAACCTGCCCAGAACAACACCTGCCTAGAACAACACCTGCCCAGAGCAACAACCTGCCCAGAGCAACAACCTCCCCAGAACAGCACCTGCCCAGAACAACACCTGCCCAGAGCAACACCTGCCCAGAACAACACCCTGCCCAGAACAACACCTGCCCAGAGCAACACCTGCCCAGAACAACACCCTGCCCAGAACAACACCTGCCCAGAGCAACACCTGCCCAGAACAACACCCTGCCCAGAACAACACCTGCCCAGAGCAACACCTGCCCAGAACAACACCCTGCCCAGAACAACACCTGCCCAGAGCAACACCTGCCCAGAACAACAACCTGCCCAGAACAACACCTGCCAAGAGCAACAATCTGCCCAGAACAACAACCTGCCCAGAACAGCACCTGCCCAGAACAGCACCTGCCCAGAGCAACACCTGCCCAGAGCAACAACCTGCCCAGAACAACACCTGCCCAGAGCAACAGCACCTGCCCAACAACACCTGCCCAGAGCAACAACCTGCCCAGAACAACACCTGCCCAGAACAACACCTGCCTGGTCCTGCGGACTTTCCTGTCTCCTTCTCCCTGAACAGAATCTGTCCTGAGAAGGCCCGTTGGGACTCTCCATCGGCGTTGCCTTCCCTCCGAAAGGGGTCAGGGTTGCATCGGCGCAGTGAGTGCAGGGATGAGGGAGAAGAATGCGGTTTCTCTAGGATCGCACACACCATGGAACCTTCACTGCAGCCGGCCTGTGCTCAGCAGGGTTTTCCCTTCACCAAACAGCCTCTGCCAGCCAGCAGCCCCGACGGAGAGGACAGAGGCACAGCTCCAGACAGACGTGCCTGGGACCCCCCGCGGCAGCACAGGGAGGGAGGGAGCGGACAGAGGCGCTAACGCCCCTCGGCTAGAGCAGGGGCCCACCGGGCTCTGAACGGTGGGAGTGCAACTGTGTCCAGCCGAGCGTGGACACGGAGGTGGGTGCAGATGAGCTGAGAAATGGAGCTGATGCACCCTCCTCGCTCACCCCCAGTCACGCTGCTGACACAGGCTGTGTGTATGGCTTTGAGGACAGTGTTTCATCCGCGTCTCTCTGATTTCCATTCTGAGCTGATGGGTTTGAGCAGCTCCCACAGGCAGTGCCTGCCGCCACCTCCGTTCCCCCAGCCACCCCGGGTTTAAAAAATAATATGTAAAATGATGGCCCGTGTCCAGTGGGTCCCCCGTCAGCCAGCATTGTGCCAGGCATGTGAAAGCTTAACGCAGACGTTTTTAAAATAAGGATCTGAATGAAAAAATGCCCTGTAAAAAGTCGTAAGAAATGGATAGAATGTGTAGTGAAAACCCATGTGTTTTCCCAAAGACTCATTTTAATTTCTATGGAAGTTGATTTTCTTTGCAAAGCATTCCATGGTGATGAGGAAACTAATGGAAAGTAAGCAAGTAAATAAATAAAATCTGTCTTCAAACACAATTATGAAGTAAGACATTAATACGGAAATAAAGCAGAACTAATATCAGCTACGTTGCGCCTCTTCCCATTTTGCCCTCAAACTACAAACTCCATTACACTGTTCTCTTTAATCTCTGCCCTTGTCCAAACTGAGGAAGCAATTTAGAATGGCTCATGCATAATTTATGAAAGGCTTCCCTGTGTAGTGTATGTGCCCTAATTCAATAACATCGCACAATTATAATTTGACTTTTAATATATTATGGTTATTTATTAAGGTTTTTAATTAGTCTCAGAATTGCTTTTAGCAGAATCTAAACTCCCTGTTAATAACGGAACTGTACAAAAGGAACTATTTTCCATCTCTCGTGCCCTTAGGAAAGCCTTTGGGGCCTGGCCTGCGTGGCTCAGGGGTGGAGTGTCGACCTCTGAACCAGGAGGTCACTGTTCGATTCCCGGTCAGGACACAGGCCCGGGTTGCGGGCTTGATCCCCAGTGTGGGGTGTGCAGGAGGCAGCCGATCCATGATCTCTCTCAGGGACCCATGGCGCTCTCCTAGCGGATGCGCAGGCCTTTCTTGAACACACGGATGTTCTTAGGGGGGAAACGCTCTATTATTTTTCTCCCCAAGGAATTTCGAAATTCACTGCAGGACGCAAGAATCACCAGAGCATTGTTTTCATAAACACATGATATCAATAATAGGATCGTTCAAAAGCCGACCATTATCATAGGTGCTCGAGGCCCTGCTTTATGAACTCAGCACTCCCTCCACGGCACCAGCGTGGGCCAGGGGGAACCCTCCGTGAGTTGCTGCGAAAACCCAACGTAGCAGAGAGCAGGACGCCGGTCCCCACGCCCCACGTGACTCTGAAAAGCTGGCTATGCAAAGAGCTTAGGACATTTTTATTTTTACTGTTTTTTTATTTCATTCCCCCCACTTTTTTTAAAAATCCTCACCCAAGGATATTTTTCCTATTGATTTTCAGAGACAGTGGGAGAGAGAGGAAAAGACAGAGAGAAACATCGATGTGAGAGGAACGCCTCTACTGGTTCCTCCTGCACGCGCCCCGACCAGGGCCCAGACTGGGGAGCAGCCTGCAGCGGAGGTTCCTGCCCTGAACCTGAATGGCACCGGGGCCCTTTGGTCCTCAGGCCGATACACTGTCCACTGAGCCACACCAGCTAGGGCTATGCCTTCACTTTTTTAAAAAAAAATATGTTTTTATTGATTTCAGAGAGAGAGAAACGTTGGTAAGAGAGAATCATCAATCTGCCTCCTGTACTCCCCCTACTGGGGACGAGTGCATGTGCCCACATCTAGAATCGAACCCTGACCTCCTGGTTCCTCCTGGTTCCTATGCTGACGCTAACCCCTGAGCCACGCCGGCCAAGCAGCGTGGAGTCATTCTCTCTGAGGTTCTGAACGGAGGTGTGTCAGGGTTTTCTGGCTCTCCCGCCCCATCACAGGGAGGTGGGCAGGTGGACGTGCGTTTTTCCTGAAACCGCCAGGCCCTGCGAATCCCTGACTCTGCATGCCAGCCGAGCGCCCTGCGTCCGTCCTGGTCAGCTCCCCTCGACCTGTGCTGTGCTCTCCCCTCTGGCCATGATGCGCCGTCTCATCTCCTTCAAAAGGAAAACACATTCACATTCCCGTCACCTTTCCGTTTGGTTTTGGTTTCCTGGGATGGCGGCCGTCCCTGAAGCAGCCGCTGCCTGTGACCCGGGGCGGACATGACGCCGTGAGACGTGTCCGAGATGGACAACGCGGCCGCCTTAGAGGAGCAGGCCTGTGTCGCGGTCACGCAGGCACAGGAGAGCGGCGTCCTGTGGCATCTCGGGTGTTTCCTGGAAAGGAGACCCTCGCTGGCCCCCACAGACCCTCCTCCTCGGCCAGACTCGCACCCGAATAAAACTAAAAAAAAAAAGACCATACCCTTTTATGTAATGATGTTTACTTTGAATTTATATTAGTTCACACAAACACTCCATCCATGCTTTTGTTCCGGCCCTCCGGCCCAGTTTAAGACCCATTGTGGCCCTCGAGTCAAAACGTTTGCCCACCCCTGCCATAGACGGCAGGTGCGCGGTGTGGAGGCTCAGTGGGCAGATCCTGTCATTCAAAACGACTTCACATCGTAGAAGCAGAGGTGTGCTCCCGGGGAACAGGAGTGCGGGTCTATGCTTGGTACCTACTGGGTCTTGGGCCACTGATCTCATGTGCTCCGCTCCTCCATGTTCTGGCCCGAAAAATCGAGGTGATCAGTCTTAGTTCCCAGATGGCAGGGAGTGCAGTGAGATGTGCACTGAGATGTGCAGTGAGACTGTGCAGTGAGATGTGCAGTGAGTCTGTGCAGTGAGTCTGTGCAGGAGAGGAGGGTGCGGGGTCAGCACCAGGGCCTTAGCACCCCCCCTTCCTTGTCCTCTCTTGTCTGTACCGTAGGCGGAGGACCCGTGGAGGGTGAGCCAGGAAGAGGTCAGTGCAGAAAGCTTCCCCTAAAGACAGATTGCGTCGCCCTGGCCGCTGTGGCTCCGTCGGTCGGGTGTCGTCCCTGCACCCAAAGGTTGCTATTTGACTCCCATCCGGGCACATGCCAGGTTGGGGGCTTGTTCCCCAGGAGGCAGCCAATCCGTGTTTTGCTCTCACATCAGTGTTTCTCTCCCTCCCTCTCCCTTCCTGTCTCTCTCTCTAAAGAAAGACGACAGAGCACGTTGCTGTAGGTGTGAGTGCAACCCCCTGCTTTCTGAGGGGCTTGTTTTCCAGGCAAACAGAGCATCGCCCGTGGCACTGACCTCCTGTGTTCCCAGAACTCAAGGAGCCAGTCAGGATGCTCGTCTGATTCCTCTCAGTGAGATGTCTGTAGCGGAGCCACAACTCCAGCGTCTCCATCTGATAGACGCTGCTCCGGGGCCGATCAGGGGAAACGGGACCTTCCTGAGAAGGGGACCTGGGCATTTATTTGTGAACTTATTTCTGCAGAAAAGAGGTCCCTGCACTCTGTCCCCGCCTCTGGCTCTAGGTAAAGGAACTACGGGTTTTCCAGCGCTTTCCAAGACGAGCTTTACAGCTAAATGCTTTTAAGGGTCTGGTAGCCCGTAATTCTACGGCCCCCCTGCTCATAGCTCTGTGGTCATAAAGATGGTAATGTTGAAAGCCGACTAATCTAAACTTGGAGCACGTGGCCGGTCCATGATTGATGCTCTTATTTCCGCATCTGACAAGGAGTTAGACATTCCCCTTAAACAGCTGCATGCTACGCAACATACCTGACTGGCCACAGCCCCTCTGGGCTTCCCAGCAAGTCTCCCAGTATAGGAGCTAAAAATGGCACATCCCTCATCCCCTTGTGGCTTCCTACTGGAAGGGCCGAGCACCTGCAGGCCACATATTTTAAAATGTATGCTGGTTATTCCTTTACCAAAGCCAGTTATAATTTGTAGTAGAACCTAAGAGGATGAACGCCTGGTCCAGAAAGAACAGGGGTTTTAACCAGAGGCAGAGGCTACCCTAGTTTATCAGCGTCTCCTCCCGTGTCCTCATTTCTAACATCACACATGTGGGGTCTCTTCCTCCTGGAAGCCTTCCTGGATTAACCAGAGGTAATTTCCAAACATGTGAAATCTCAATGAGCTGTTCCCTGGAATGCAGCCACGATGTGGTAATGCTAAAGCTTTTGTGTCCATGCTCTGCTCTTTCATGGGTTTGTCTAGAGAGCGCGTTCCTAGATGGCGAGGTCCCAGTATCAGTAACGGGCGAGGACGAGTGTACAGCGTGTGCACACTCGGGTGTATTCCAGTCTGACACACTGTGCACCACTTGACGAAGGAACCACCAGGTGGTGTTGCCCTGCCTTCTAGGACTGCCGGCTCCATGCTCATGGGCCTTTCTGACAGGTGCTGGGTTCTTGTGAGCAGGGGAGTCCACCGGTGGCTTACACTCTGAGCAGGTGACCTTGCCCACGCGTAGGGATTTTCCCAAGGCAACTGCTTGCCCCTGCACCCTCCCTAAATACTGGCCGTTTATTTTGACATGGAATTTGAGGCTGTTTTGTAAAATGTGGAGTATGACACCAATCTCTCCTTTTCCATTGTTGCTAACTTTGACTCTCGTTTTAAACAGGGCATTTGATACATCTGAGTGTCAGTATCTTAGTATGTGAGGTTGAGGAATTTTGGATTGTGTTATCGCTAAGGTGATATCTTTTTAAAAATATATATACATCTTTATTGATTTCAGAGAGGAAGGGAGAGGGAGAGAGAGGTAGGAACATCAATGATGTGAAAGAATCATTGATCGCCTGCCTCCTGCTCGTCCCTCAACTGGGGATGGGGCCTGAAACTTGGGCATGTGCCCTGCCCGGGAATCGAACCGTGACCTCCTGGTTCATAGGCCGACGCTCAGCCACTGAGCCACGCCGGCGGGGCACTAAGGCGACATCTTAATCATAGGCAGCATACTCTGAGGTGTAATCTGCCGGCCTGCACTCAGGGTTTTGTTAGTTTTCTTTTCTTGGACCTGCACCCAGGTTGACGCTCCTTCTCTGCACATCTTTTAGTCTGTGGCCCCGGGCCCGGGACTGTGAGATGAGAGGTGTGGGACGCCTCCGCTGACGCAGCCCGGCACAGCGGGTCTGCCGGGGGAAACCCACCGGACGCAGGAGGGCACAGCTAGTGTTGCAGGCAGCACCATCCAGCACCGACATCGCGCAGCCACGCAGCATGGTTTACATGTTCCGCAGAGTTGTGTTTTTTAAAGTAAAACGAAAGGGGAAGTTAATTTCAATAATGCATTCACGTTACCCAGTATACCTGACATGTTACCATCTCAACCAACGGTTCACAGGAAAACGTGTTAGCGAGACAGCTTACCTTCTTCTCTTTTGTGTTAATCTGAGACCTTCGTGTGTATTTTACACGTTAGCACCTCACTCCAGATGCTGCATTTTCGTAGGGGAAACGTGATCTGTACTTAAATTTCATTAAAACGGCAGTTGCAGAAGTTGATCCATGTACCCAAGTTGTCGCCAACATAATTAAACGGTTTCCAATAGCTGGCTGGATGAGGATCAGATGTTTGAGAATTTAAATTAAATGAATTACAATGAAATAAAACCAAATATTCCGTTCTTCAGATGCACACTAGTACACCTTGTATGAAGTGTTCCATAACCACGAGGGGCTAGAAGCCACTGTACTTAACAACTTAAGGCATCAGGCTAGGCTGAAAATAGTCGCTGTGGGTCTTGCTAGTAAGAATAGGCTACATGTCCGGCCTGTGTGGCTCAGTGGTTGAGTGTCAACCCAAGAACCAAGAGGTCATTGGTTCAATTCCCAGTCAGGGCTCATGCCTGGGTGTGTGAGGTGTGCAGGAGGCAGCCGATCAATGATGTTCCTCTCGCATCGACGTTTCTATCTCTCTCTCCCTCTCTCTATAAAAATTGATAAAAACATATTAAAAAAAAAAGAAAAGACAACAATCAGTCTACAAGACCCTGGGGACTTTCCTGAACTGCGAACACGGGTACCATTGGCATAGCCCTCTGCCACGTGACTGGGGTCTTTTGAAAGCAGGTCCCCTACGTTTATGGATGTTCTGTTTTTTTTCTGAAGCAAACACAGGGCTTGTCACACTGCAGGAATCCGATAAATACTTACTGACTTACACTGAATGGTGCATGTCTTTGCAGCTATAATCTATCCAGTGAAGATTAATGAAATGCATTAATTATCATTAATGTTTTGCTGGCGCTCATCAAATAAGACGGCCAGTTGATTGGTATTGAGGTAAAGTCCCCTCATGACCCAGTGCAATGGTCCCAACGCGAATGGAGGTGACCACGCTCAGGCCACCGGATGGAGAGAGAGAACCTGGAATTTATGATATTTATTGTCCTCCCCTGGCGATTATCGAACTCACGAACCTCAGCCTCATCGCGTCTGCATGGGCGCCAGCTGTCTGCAGGAAAGCGCGCTAAACATTAGCGATAGTGAGTCGCTGGGGGAGAAGCCGTGGGGAGAAGGCATATGGTTAATGATGACATATTATTGCAGGAAAGTGCGGCCGTTTGCACACGTGCTGGCAATAGGCCCTGGGTGGGGGCGGAGTGCTGACTCGCATGGGCGAGGCCGGGGACACACAGGTCCCCTGGAGGCTGCCGTGTCATTGCTCGGTCCCGGGTCCTGCGTGACACGCACCATTGCTGCCGGGGGGTGAGGTGCAGCGCCCACGGGGACTTTGTCACCGTGGAAGGTGAGAAGGCTGCGACATAGATGCTCGTCACTCCGTCAGCATCTTCATTTCCGCCTTAAACACTGGCGGTGCTGGAATCGGGTAGCCCGGCCCTTTCATTTGGACACAGACTTGAACTCCTGCAAAGTGACTTCCAGTTCAGGACTGTGTTCCTTATTCCGTCACAAGGGTGAGCAGTAACTGTTCCTTTTCCATGTACCTTATTAAGGAACACTTTTGTGTGTGTGTGTGTGTGTGTGTGTGTGTGAAAATATATTTTTATTGATTTCAGAGAAGAAGGGAGAGGGAGAGAGAGATGGAAACATCAATGATGAGAGAGAATCATTGATCGGCTGCCTCCTGCACGCCCCACACTGGGGATCAAGCCTGCAACCGGGGCCTGTACCCTGACCGGGAATTGAACTGCGACCTCCTGGTTCACAGGTTGATGCTCAAACACTGAGCCAACATATTTTGGCTACAGAACACTTTTGACGAAGGTAGGCGTTGTCCCGTTTTCTGGGTAAAAATACTGAGGCCTACTGATTCGTTCAGACAGCGAATAAAGGATGTGACTCTAGACCTTGCGGTTCTGAATGGAAAGCTCAGCCCCGTGGGTCCAAAGCCCCTGCAGGAGCCCACAGATGCCAGTCAGTGAGCACGTGGGCCGGCGTTTCAGCCGAACTCTGGGAGGGGGAAGGCGACAGGAGGACATAAAAGGCCATGGCTTCTCTGAGGCAGAGCCCCTCGGATTAATTTCGGATAGAAGCTGTTTCCCAGCACAATCTCCAGAATGCGCCCGGGTCACGCTCCATGTGAGACTTGAAGGGAGGAACAGACAGTGACAGGTGTGACCCTGGGGATCTCTGGGAGCAGCTTCCGTGGCCCAAAGATGCGGTCATCTTGCTTCACCTGATCTCTCCTTCCTTCCTTTCCCATCAAGGGGAGGTGATCACCATTCCATGCGTCAGGCTGTAGGGGACCAGGCTCTGCATCTGTTCTGTCCAGTGTGCCAGCCACTGCATAGATGGGACTATTCCCAATACACCACCAAAAACAATGGAACATTCCACTCCGTAGTGGCACTAGCCACACCTTAGGAACTCCATAGCGCAGTGTTCTCCTCGAACGCCTCCCTCCTCTCAGAAAGTCCTAGTGGGGGGTGCTAAATCCACCCAGTGCCATCCGTCACTCCCCATGGAATCTTGGGCACGGCACATGCACACCAGGAATTCGGTTCCACGTTTGTAAAATCCCTTATTTCCCCCCCTAAACAAACACATGGGCAAAAAATTCTCGCTAGAGTTTGAGATTTTGAGGCTGTAAATCTCACTTTTACTTATGCCTTTGTCTTCAGAGCCCCATAGAGGCATGATATACACCGCGGTCTCATACATGCTTTCTGCAGGAGGAGACAAGTGTATGGATATATTTGTTTTCCTTTAGTGCTAGGATGTGTCATATATCTCCAGCCAGTTTTATTCTTTTGCCAGGAAATAAATTCAACTGCTATGAAGAGGGACAAAAAACACCACAAAACACCAGAAAACAATGCACAAGTATTAGATATTCAGTGTTTAACCATGCATTAGGCTCATACCTTTATTATTTAATTTTATTTCCTACCATAAACCTGCTGGAGAACATAGTACAGACATCAGGACATCATCAGAGGACCAAGAACACACACTCTTAATAAGAATATACCAGGTGGGCCCTGGCGGGTGTGGCTCAGTTGGTTGAGTGGCGTCCTCTGCACTGAAAGGTCCATTTCTGGTTTGATTCTCCGTCAAGGCACAGGCCCAGGTTGTAGGTTCGATCCTCAGTAGGATCCCTCCCTTCTCCCTTCCTCTCTCTAAAAATCAATAAAAACATATTTTAAAGAATCGAGTCCCCTCGGTGGGATGGGTGAGGAGGCCCTCTCGATGGTGATGTTTCAGCAGATTCTTCACTGAAGTGGTGATGAGAACCACGTCCATGTTGGAGGAGTGGGGTCTGGGCGGAAGGAGCCTGAGGAGCAGGGCCCCGAGGAGAACCGTGCTGGTGGGCGAGTCCTGGGAGCAGCCTGGAGGGCAGTGGTAGGAGGAGGTCAGATCAGAGTGAGAGATTACACGAGAATTTAGGGGCTTCCAGGACCTTGATTTTTCTTTTGAATGAGATAAGAAACCAAACGTCGTGTTGAGCAGAAGAATAACTGTTTAAGCCTCCACTTTTTATTTCCTAATAAAAAAGCCAAAGAACATGAGATGAGGAGGACAGACAGGGGAAGTGACTTCCCTTGGTCACTAAGGGCACAGCCGACCCTTACAATCAGGTCTGGATTGGCACACGTTGCTATTTCCATACCCACCTCACCTGGCACCGGGCGGCTCGAACAGAGCAAATGGGAAGATGGACGAGGAGGCCAGCCTGGCAGGACGGAGGAGCCATTGGACACAGCAGAGCCGACGATGTCATGTTTGTGGTTTTAGTTTGTGTGCGTGTGTGGTTGTGCCACCCCATAGAGGATGAACAGATGTAAGGAGTCTCCTGTGGCCATCTTCTGGGGATGATAAAGAAACACGTAATGGCCATGTGTAACCCCGACTCCCTTCGACCTGACCTGGGGCCACGCCCCTCTCCCCTGGCGGTTCTCTCCCGGACCGCTCAGGAGAGGGGCCGGCCAGCACGACCAGCTGTCAGTCAGCGGGTTGGGATGCTACCCAGGTGCAGAGTATTGGTCTCTGTTGTGCGTGGCTCTCCCGTGGCTTCGCTCGCTGGAGGTTCTGTTCTATTTCACACTCGAGAACACAGAGTAGCTAAGGAGCCGACAGGCAGCCACGTCAGCGACATCACAAGGATCCTGCCAGGATCTGTCAGGCCTGCGCCTCAGAAGAACCCGTGACAAACGTCGTGTTGACATCTCTCTCCGTTTCCCAGCGACTAATTAACAGCAAGCGACGGGGACGGTTGGTGAAATGATTCCAGACAAAGAAAAACCTCCTCCGACTCCTTCCCGGCATCCGCGGCCTCTCCACGGCGACACACTTAGGCAGCCAAACCGGCTGTTGGCAGCGCCGGCGGAAAACGGTGGCTGCGAGGCGCGGCGGAGCCCTCTGCTCGCCATTGTCACCCCGGGACTGTGTGGGAAACGTGGAGAAGCAGCTGGAGACACGTAGCGAAGGGCCTCTTCTTCCCAGGCGGTGCAGGCAGCGGGTATGAAATGAGCAGAGTCTCTCAGGTCAGGTAAGTGCAAGTTCAAGTCCTGAAGCCGACACTTTCCTGCACTGTGACCTTCAGCTCTTGCATTCACGCCTGTGTTCAGCAGAAGTGACAACCCCGGGTTCTCTGCGAGGCCGTTGGGAGTTTGAAGCAATGTCTGCGAAGCCTGTGAGGGGCAAAGCAAGTTGGTGGGCACCAGCCAGCACGTGGGAGAGGCTCCATCCGCAAACGAACACCGGGGGAGCGGGTACCGGGACCCCCCCCATAGCCTCTGCTCGTAGTGGGCGCCCGCAGCGTGCGCTTCCTCCGCTCCGTTCAGTCAGCCGGTCTCTGACTCAGCCTGATGGTGGAGCACAGCCCACGGCCTCCAGAGCAACCCTGTGTCTGCCAGGAATGACCACACATCTGTCTCCGGTGTCCTGGCCCATCTGCAGGCAAAGACCTTTTCCCAGGCGCCCCCCCTCATGAATCTCGAGTCTACAGGGATCACCACCCCAGATGTGCCTGCGTGTGGGCGTGGATTCACCCTTGGTCTCCTTTTATCCTCTTCCGTGTCACCTAGAGAGGGCGCTACCAGACCTCAGAGCAGGCTCTCCCGGCCCGGGGCCCTGTGCCCTGTGCCCTGGAAATCCTCACTGGGAGTGTGAGTGGTCCCTGCCATTGAAAGTAGGGAAGTTTTCCAGAAAGCACACGCGGGCTCTGAACTCCTCCACTGACCCCCTCCCAGCTGGCCGTCGGGTAATGAGGCGTCTCTGTTACATTTCTTCTCCTATAATTAAGCCTGAAATTCTCAGCGTCAGCTGAATAGCGAAGAAAGGTCCCCGCATGGAAGGCCGGGACTCTTCCTGCTCACCAGCGATGCTCTCCTCTCCCTCAGTTCCGCAAACACTTCCCTCCCACAAATACA
The DNA here is from genome assembly GCF_000327345.1 of Myotis davidii. Taxonomy (NCBI): domain Eukaryota; kingdom Metazoa; phylum Chordata; class Mammalia; order Chiroptera; family Vespertilionidae; genus Myotis; species Myotis davidii. Next base: position 914,221 of record NW_006282874.1, read on the forward strand.
TATTTGCACGGAATCAGACCAAATAATGGTGAATGTTTGGGACAGAGATACTCTCTTTCATTAAAACATTTTAAGATAAAAACTTGATGTACAGTGGACATATAACACTGTATGGGCTTCCCCCGCGATCTGTGGGCACCGGTTTCAGGACCCCTGCAGATGCCACAGTCTGTGGCTGCCCGAGTCCAGCAGGTACCACCTTCGGAGGAAGGGCTTCGGCAGCGGGAGGGCTGGTGGAGATCTTGGTTCTGCTTCCACAGCATCGGATAACGGGTTGAGCATAGAGATGCCATCGCGTGTCCCTGCCCCACACGCTTGTCTCTGCCGGGCGTGGTGATGGCCGGTCGGTCCTGCTCAGAGATGAAGGCGGGGCATTGGGTTTGCATTCCCGCTCCTGCGCTTGCCCCCACCCAGGGAACCCGGGACCCGCCCCCCTCCGGGCCTCGGTGTTTGCACGGAGACAAGGGCTTGACACCGCGCTGTGTGTGGCCTCCATGGGGCAGCTCACAGTGATGCTCGCCGTGTCCCAGCCCACACGCTGCGTCTTTCTCCCACAGGATTCCTGACCTTTCGTTATTAACGTAGCAGGGACCTGTTGGAGGCCCGTTTCCATCCGTGTCACCTGCTGCGTCACGATGACAGATGGCGAGCCCCTGGGCGTGCTGTGCTCAGCGCGTGAATTATGCGACCGCCCGAGAGCCAGGCTGTGGGGTGCAGGCGTCCGAGCCGCGGAGACGTGACTCACGCAGATGACACGGCAGCTCGTCCATCATCCAAGGGGGCGTCAAGGTCGAAAGAAAGCAAAGCGAAGCATCACGGCCATTCCCCAAACAACACGCCCGATTCCATTGTGTGGAGGGCGTGGGGGCCCTCGAAGGGGCCAGGCTGCGTTCCACGGGGAGAGAAATGAGGGCGAGAGGGAGAGGCGGAGAGTGAGGAGAGGTGGCAACGACCACATGACGGGCCAGAAGAGGATGCAGAGCGCAACAGTCAGATGTGAAGGGACAGAAGGATGTCCCAGGAACAAGGCAGAGACTGTCATGACAAAGGCCGACAGGGAGGGAGAGGAACGGGGGAGAGAGAGAGAGAGAGAGAGAGAGAGAGAGAGAGAGAGAACGAGAACACAGTGAGCGGAAGGAGACCCATAGCTGGGCTGGCGGGAAGAAGGAAAGGAGGAGAACGAGGAAGGGAAGGGCAGGGAGAGAGCAGGGAGAAAGCTTGTGGAGAGCGTGTGCTGGAGAAAGGACAGGCAGCAGAGAGGACACAGCGCTTTGTGAGCTAAGGCGGCAGGAAGGACAGCATGGAGAGCCCATGGAGACGCAGAGAGAATGCAGGCACCAGAGGCAAAAAGAGATGGGAGTATATGGCGGGGGGGGGGGGATGATTAAACATAATATTCAACTCAGCCTGGCCAGTGTCGCTCAGGGCGTGAGCATTGTCCTGTGCGCCAGGAGATTGCTGTTTGGATCCCCCGTCAGAGCACATGACCAGGCTTCAGACTGGATCCCCAGTAGTGGGTGTGCGGGAGGCAGCTGATCAGCGTTTCTCTCATCAATGTTTCTAGCTCTCTCTCCCTCTCCCTTCTTCTCTCTCTCAAAAACATCAGCCCAGCGGGTGTGGCTCAGTGGTTGAACATTGACCCAGGAGCCAAGAGGTCGCTGGTTCAATTCCCAGGCAGGGCGCAGGCCCGGGTTGCGGGCTCCATCCCCAGTAGGGGGCATGCAGGAGGCAGCCGATCCATGCTGTTCCTCTCTCGCAATGGTGTTCCTATCTCATTATCTCTTTCTGCTCTCTCTAAAAATATCAATAAAAACACATTTAAAAAAGATTCAACTCAAAACAATCACAGTGTACTAGGCACCCTGCAATCTTGGACTCACAGAACTCACCAGAGAACCTGCAGTGTATCGCCTAGTGTTCCCGTTTTGTAAGGTTTGAAAATCATGTCCAGGGCCTGTGTTTGGAAGTTAAGCTGTGCGTCCGTCCCAGGTCTGTGTGTCGGTAAAGGTCACGCCTGCTCCCCTCTGGCGAGCGCAGAGGCCGCTGTGAGCGGAGGGGAAGGGAGAGTGTGCGAAGGGATGAAGGGTGGAGGCCAGGGCTCTGGCCGGGCTGTGCCCAGGCGCACTTTGTCAGGACTGCAGCTTGTCTTCGTGACCATCGCCGCCTTGCCTTTCCCCGCGTGGGGCCGTCTCCAAGACAAAGCGCGGTCTCCGGCGGTCACTCACCCTGACTTAGGGAGGCGGACACCTTGCTCCCTCAAGCACGTGGAGACGCTCCTAGTTTCCTGGCTGTCACTTGGTGCCAGATCGAATCAGCGGGCCTTTCAGCCGCTGCCTGGGCGCCTCCCGCAGAGCGGGAGTGAGTGTGCGACTCCCTGCGGGCTGGACACGTGGGGCCGAGGAGACTAGGCTGCCTTTGCTAAGGTGGAGCCACTGACTCTGGGAGCCAGGACGCCCAGCGTATCCGGCCTCCCCTGTGGCCGCACGGCCACCTGCTTGACGGAGACTTCACCTGCGTGCGTATCAGGAAGACGCCCAACCCACCGAGCTGCCTGGCCACGGCTCAGGCCACAGCTTCTGACTCCTTCTGCTTCGTGGACAAGTTAATCATTGTCTTAGCCATCAATTATTTACATACATTTTTTCCAAGTCAATACCTCTGTCAATAAGGGCTCCCAATCCTCTTCTCGAAGCCACAGGCAAGATTGGACAGTATTTCTGCCCACCACCCTCGGGGAAGGCTCCTGTGAGGTTGTTGCCAAGGAGACATGATGATGGGCTTCCCAGCCAGGCTGACCTCCGCAGGCCCGGCTCCGCCTCCAGGCGGCGGTCTGGCTTTGACCTCCACAGCCCTGGTTCCGGGCAGAGTCAGTGAGGGGCTGCATTTTCCTTTTCTGTGGGTTTATTGGGCGTTAAATAATTAATACACACCAAATCAATCATCCTCACCAACTCTTTCTTCTTCTTTCTCCATTCCCCGCTGTAAGTTCCTCAAAAGAGACTTTTGCGTATTAGAAATGACGTCCCGACGTCAGAAGCCTGGAGGGATGATTGGGGGAGATGTGCTTAGAAGGGGTTGTGTCATGGGTAGGTAGTCATTTCATGTTGGTTTCCTGGACCTGCCTTGTGTCCTTGGAATGCTGGTTATATTTTACACCATGTTTGCTGCGTGACTTCAGAAGTAAATATTCTCTCAATGGAAAGGTTTTTCCTGGTTTGAAGATGACTTAGGCTTTTCTCTCCTCTTGAAAGTGTGGCTTCTTTTAACTGCCATCAGCAGAGAGGCAATAAACAGATCATTAACACTGATGATGTCATAATGGATAATGGAAAATCATTAATTTTCATAATACCATCATTAATTACAGCTAACATTGAGATGCAGTGGGGCTGACTTTGTCTTATTAAATGAAGCAAATGCTTTGAAATATTAATTAATAAAATCAATCTCAATAAATTGGTGATTGTAAAATTTATTGTTTAAAAATTTCCAAGCAAGCAAAGAGAGTTTTGTAGCCCAAGAATATGCCATTAATATAATTTACTGCTTCCATTTTATATCGCATTAGCTTTCGGAAAATCACTAGACATTCCCAGAAAGCCTTTCCATTTTCCTCAATCTCAGTCTTCATCATCTAATTGAGAATGATGTGGCCTGGCCGGTGTGGCTCAGTGTTTGAGCATCAACCTATGAACCAGGCCATCACAGTTCGATTCCCGGTGATGCGGGCTCCATCCCCAGTGTGGGGTATGCAGGAGGCAGCCAATTAGTAGTTCTTTCATCATTGATGTTCCTATCTCTCTCCTTCTCCCTTCATCTCTGAAATCAATAAAAAAAAATATATTTTTTTAAAAGAATGCTGTGGCCTACCTCCTGTGTTCACGTGCGGATTCAGTGAGGTCACTAATGGGAAAGCATCTATAGCTGATCAGATACCTCCCACCTGTGAAGGAATCCTTTTCGCTCCTCCAAGCACCAGAGGTGTGGCTGGGGGAAGGGTACCTCCTTCACTGTGCTTTTCTGAAATATTAATCATAGTTGCATAAAAGCTCATGTACAGTGAAAAGTTACTAAATAATCCTCCGTACCAGGAACTTTGTTAAACACTTTCTATAGGTTATTGTATGTAATCCTCAAAATAAACATTTGCGGAAGATACCAGGATGCTCTCTTCACCAATGAGAAAACAAAGAGGATTCATGGGGCTGGATTCCTTGCTGTGGGCCATGGAGGTGCGGGTGATAGTGCTGAGTCTAGTTCACTCCCGAGTCTACTCCGAGAACATCCAAGCAGCTCTCCTGAATCTGTCTGCGTCCCCGTGCCCCTGGTTGACCAGTTGGCTCTAGGTGATCATTTTCGTTGGGTCGGCACATGAGAAAGGAACTAATGAAGAAAGTAAGATTAGAGAACGCATCCTAAAGGGAGGGGCTTAACCCTGACCTGGCACCTGTGAAGGGGAATTCGTGAGAAGACTATTTACCCCTGTGTAGTCTTTCACTGTTTGAACACTGATTTTGATACCATTATTATGTTAGTACCGATGACTCAAAGTCCAATGAGATGTGGGTGTTATTTTAAGGAGTGTAAGCATTTTACCTGGCCCCAAATAATCAATTTTAAATCCTTAAAAAAAAAAAAAGAAAATAGGTATGACAAAAGAATAGAAATACAATTTAATCGCATATGCTCCTGTGTTCCCATAATGCTATTACATGTGTCAGGTATGGCCCTTCCTAAGGTGTATGTGAATTCATTTGTCTTAATGTCTTATTTTTGACTCTACAGCTCTCAACAGCTGTGAGTGATCACCTCTCCTTTTAGGAGTTGGTACATGTGGGTTTAGACTGTGTCCCCACCCCCCAAACCACATAGCTGTGTGACTATAGGCAAATGACTTTATCTTTTTAAACATCATTTTTCTCATTAAAATAAGACACTAAAGTCATATTCTATCACATTTCTTGGGACAATGAAATGAGATGGCATACAGTGTCTGGTGAAGAGAAGGAACTCAGAATATGAAAACTGTTATTATCTGTATGTTTGTAACCAACACCTAGCCTGAAACATGAAACCATGTATTTTGAATTAATTAATTGATTCATTAGCGGGTTGGTAATGTGCATAGATAAAACCACTTCTGTGAAATAGCAAACTTCCTATTATTTATAAGAGGGAGACGGGACACACACCTGGCAGGTACAGAACGAGGTTTTCTGAAAGCATCGATTCAACCCCACCCGACCTTGGTGTCCACAGTTCTATGAGCTGCAAGTACAATTCAGCATCATTGAGATTCTTTGAGAGACGAGACCTCATTGGTCCCTGAGGTGATGAAACAGCATAGAATTGATGTAATTTACACTTGGGGATGGCGTTAGCAAGAGGCGTATTTATAAACTCCGGCAGATGCATGAGCGAGCTTATGTTTTCACGTCTCTTGCCTAAAGGATCTGTGTGGAGCTATTTCTCAATCTCTCACTTTGCGGAGAAGATGGTTGTGAGACTAATATTCTCCGCTTAATTATTGATGCTGCATTGATTTGTGTTCTCATAGTTCAAGCACCAACGACAAAAAAAGTTCTGAAATATAACCAATAAAATCACAGATAAAACTTACAGTTGAACTCAAGAGGGAAAAAATATTTAGCTCCATCTCGTTAATCTTTCAAATTTAATTTCCTTTCCTTTAAAAGGGAATCTATAAGAAATGAATTACCATTTTAGCAAAACAATATAAATGTTGATAGTGGTAATAGCATCTTTTATTTAGGGTTTACCCTGTGCTAAGCTGACGACTAAACATTTTTTTATGCCCTATCATCATCCATCCACTACACCGTATTCCTTAAGGTAGATTGGAATGCGTTTGTTTTACAAGTGAGGACAATGATAGATGATGAACTTGAAGTGTTCCATTTTTTTCTAGAAAGTGACAAAGTGGAGGTCACTCAGATTCAGTGCTTTGGCTCTTCCTATATCGCTACTTGTGGTTTCAATCATGATCCGTTCTATATACAATTTCCTTAATGTTCCCCTGCTCTCTTGCCTGCCTGGCACGGCTCAGTGGTTGAGCCTCAACCTATGAACCAGGAGGTCACGGCTCTATTCCCGGTCAGGGCACATGCCCGGGTTGCGGGCTGGCTCCCCGTGTGGGGCGTGCAGGAGGCAGCTGATCAATGATTCTCTCTCATCATTGATGTTTCTGTCTCTCCCTCTCCCTTCGTCTCTGAAATCAGTAAAAATATATTTCAAAAAACTCCCCCACTCTCTCCTCTGAGTGTCTGGTGTGATGAGGTTGGTGTGGGCCAAGGTCCTAGGACCGTCCCATAGGACGTCAATGGGCTTTACTAACAGGAGCAAGAGTAGACAGGACTTGGATCTGTTAAGCTGTAAGAACATATCCGGAAGAGCTGGCATCAGCTCCGAAGGCAGCAAGGGGGCCCGAGTGCCAGAAAAGGAGCCCGGGTCCCGGTTCTCCAGTCCGGTGAGGACGGCCAGTCCTTTGGCAGACCCAGCCTCGCCCCCACAGGGCGCTGTCCCGCCTGGCGGCTGCAGGCCACATCCTGAGTAATTTCTGTGTAGTCATGCGCCTACTTCCATTCAATGGCGCAGGGGCAGAACCATTGTGCCCGTTGGGGACTGAAGTGTTTAAGAGTGAGGGTGTCTCCCCCACTGTCCCTTCCCCTCCCACTGGCCAGATGCCGCGAACCCAGTTCTATGGAGACAGAGTAAATTCCTAACGCCATTGGCTAAAGTAAATACCAAATCTGGGGTATATATGACAGAGGGAAACAGACTTACTTAGGCAACCTGCGTTACTGATTTTTCGACTATCCTAATGAACACACGATCCAACCCCGAGTCCCTAGGAAAGTTAACGAGTTTCTCTCTCTTTTTCATCTTCTACACTCGGATCCCTTTGTGACTCAGCGACCCTTTCCCCTCTGGGTGGTACTCGGCTGTGGCTTTCCCTTTAAGTAAACGGCATGGGTCATGTAATATTGAACTTAAGTGACATGTACGAGTTGCTTCCTAATGTAAGTAAGCTCACTGTGGTGGATAGAATGTCGGGTCCTAAAGAAATCCATGGCCTCATTCCAGGGGCTTGTGAACGTGTCATGTTACATAGGGAGGGGAAGCTAAGGTCACAGGTGGAGTGACTGTGGCAAAGGGGCTGACCCTGAGCTGGGAAGGCCATCCTGGGTTACCTGTGTGGGCCCAATGCAATGCCAGGGGTCCTTCTGGGAGGAAGAGGGAGGCAGGAGAGGCAGAAGCAGAGGCAGGGAGGGAGCTGAAAATGCTACATTTCTGGCTTTGACGATGGAGAAGGGGGCATGATCCAGGAAGCTTCTAGAAGCTGGAAAAGACATGGGCAAAGATTCTCCCCTTGCAGCTGCCGAAGGAACAGGACCCTGCTGACACCTTGATGTTGGCCCAGGGAGACCCATCCCAGACTGGGCCCCCGCAACGCTGAGACACTTACTACCTTTGTGTTGATTTGGCACGCGTTTTGTAGTAATTTGTTACAGCAATAAGAAACTCCACACTCACTCATCTCAGTCAGAACTTATTGGTCAGCATCCCCGCTGCTGTGTCTGCAGAAGCAGGTTATGCTCAGGCCCTGCGATGGTCTTTGCCAGCAATTGGCTCCACACAGGTTCCCGGTGGACATTTCACAAGCCAATAGCACGAGGTCTCTTCATAAGCCAACCAGGAAGTCACCTACTCCACACCAAGGACAGCTAGTCACACTGCTGTTCCAGGCCGGGGAGAGGACAGCCCGCGTCTGGGGGAGGGGAGGTTGGCTCTCCGTGGCTCAGTCAACCACAGGGCTGAGGTCCAGCTGCCCGCACAGAAGTAAAAGTCCCTTGTTGCTGGAGCACGTTGCTAGGGAACAGTGGCTTCTGGTAAAAGAGTGGTCCTTACCATGGTAGGGGCTGGTGACCCCAGGGTCTTTGGAGATCGACTTAGGTCAGCTAAGTGTCGCCTTGCCCAGATCAAAACCCTTGGACAGTCCTTACAAACTCCCGGTATTCGTAGCCTCCGTGTCCCCTCGCCACAGCTGCTGCTCCACATGTTCTCACCCATAAGCCAGCAGGGGGGGCCCTTAGCAGCTCAGCTCCTAGTGCCATTGAGCGACAAGGGATGAGATGACAGCCCAACACCACTGATTTCATTCTTACAGCCAAACAACTTCACTTCTAAAGACAACTCTGTTTTATCTTCGTCATAAACAAGCACATTTGAAATCATATCAAACCCACACACAACACAAGGCATTCCTTCCTCTGTCCTTCCTGGCGCCTAGAATATCACAGAGCCCACGGTCTCTCAGAGGCAGCCCAGAAGGCATGCCGCCCATCACCCCTCAGATGTCATCACAGAGTGTCAGGCAGGTATGTTTCCCTCGTGGACACAGTCACAGCTTGTGCCAACTCGGGTAGGAAGGCGGGGTTGTGGTGGTTTTTCCGGGCAGCGGGCATAGGTGTGCAACCCCAATGAAAGAGTCCTTGGAGCGAACCCTGTCCCGTGTCATCACCGTTTACCCACGCCCCTGGCCACATGCGCTGCTGAGCACCAGTGGACAGGGCTGGGGCCAGCTGGGGAAGCCGTGTCTCTCGGATAATAAAGGAAGTCAGCTTCAGGGCCCACCATGGCCACGTCTGTTAGGGTCTCCGCTGAGGTCGCAAATGATGCCAAACCAGACAGGAGCACAGATGAAGGAGTGTGCGCACCGCGTGGTGGGCGCTGGCGTGGCACGGGGATTCATGAGCGCCCAGCACTTCCTCACCGCCGTCGTGGACGGGGACGCGCTCCTGCTCGCTCAGCTTTTCAGCGCTTGTGTTCTTTTCTCCCTGAAAATGATGTGGAAGCGGCTCGCATTTTATTATTGTTATTAATATTACATGGAGCAGTTATTGCAGTGCTAATAAAAAGGAATGTTTTGTGCGCATAATCTCTCTTTTTAGGAGAAGAATAAGCCTCTCTCGAAAGCCCGGCGCACGGCGTCTACATCTTCATTTTATGAGTGTAATTAGCACGTTTGCCGGCACTGTCATCAGCGGTAATGAGCACGATGAGAACCCCTTATGTTTATGGGGCCGTAGACCATTTCCCGAGCACTGTCCCATCCGTCATGGTGTCACAGCCTCCATCTCTCTGATCCTGCTAATGGTCCTTTGGGCAGGGCAGGACATAGAGGGGCGCCCGCACGCACCCCCCTGTGGACAGGGAGGTAAGGATGCAGAGCGGGCGGGCTTGGGTAGATCTTCGATTTGTGGCTGGTCTCCTGGTCTACTAGGTTTTGAGGTGGGCAAAGCTGTGTGAAGGTCATTTCCTTAAAAAGCGTCATTCCCAGTGTTGTTCTGTGTGTCGCTGAGTGCGATTTCACATCAGCGTCTCTTTTCTCCTGTTTCACGAGACTGTGGGTAACCGGAAAGGCAGCCCAGATGTCAACCCAACAGAGAAACGGGCGTGCGTCCTTTGTGGCCAGCCCTCCTTGGGAAGCTCCCGCCACGGGGGGACTGTCCAGGGGTGTGCCTAGTGACATCCCCAGTGGGATTGAACTCTCTGGGGCTCTGGGGTCCCTGCCAGGTCCTCGGAGTCATCTTCTTCGTTGTGTGAAATGATCTGTGAGCATCAGTGATCAGGGAGAGTGCAGAGCCAGCGGGACGTGGGCAGGACCCGTGGTGCCACCTTCTCCTGGCAGATTGTTGCTGATCTCCTTGCACAGCTCGGACACAAGGGAGTTAATGGCCCCACTTCACTGCCTGGTTGGGAAGTTAAATTCAGTCACGCGAGTTAAGCGCCTAATCGAGTAAAGTTCAATGAAATGTTAGGAATTATTGTTTTGTCGACCCTCCTAGGGGAGCCCACTTATCTGCCTGCCACGGTGCGGTCACAGGCTCCCCGCCCTGCGTGGCCTCGCGGCCTGGCCCTGCTTCTCCCTGGTCTGGGAAACGTTTGCAGCTGCTCTGGGGCCGCTGTTGCCGAAGCCAGCCAGCCAGGGGGGTCACCTTTCACTGTCATTTTGCCTTCAGGCTGGTGGGGGTACTCCCCCTCCTCCTGGAGAGGTGCTGACAGGTTAGTACCTGGGCCAGGAAGGGCAGCGTAGTTCTGGAAACAGCCATGATTGATCATTAAAACAACAACAACAACGCACATGCACTCTGAGTCAATCTACTCTGAAGACATGGCCAGGAAGCCAGAGTCCTTGCAGCAAAGAGCGCCCAGAGGAGCCGGCATTCGCCGTGGAAGAGCGAAGAGCCGAGCGCCGGCTCACCTCGGGGCACAGGCCCCCTTCCTCTGCCGTCGCGGAAGCGGGTGCTCGCCCGCCATCAGCCACACGTGCTTCGCTTCCAGGGCCTCGTCCTTCTGGAGGGAGCGGAAGGTCCCACGGTTTGACTTCCTCTGCGCAGCGGCTCACACCTTGGCGGTGCTCATCATGTGCTTGTTCAGCTTGACTGGAGCCTAGAACAGAACGAGGGTGGGAGGGAGAGAGGTCAGAAACAGAGGGGCCTGGTGGCCCCCTGAGACGCTGCAGTCACCTCCTGTGGGTGGTCAAGTATCGGCCACCCTCCCATCCGCCTCATCCCTGTATTTATGCGTCTACCTGTGCGTGGTTTGTTCATGCAGCTGTTGGTTGTTAGACTCCCGTGCCAGCTACCTACTGACGCCATTGCAGCCGATCTAATGCTGACAAGAAAGGTGATGGTTATTATCTGTGTTTAGATGAGAGCCTTGAGGACCTGAGAGGGGGAGTAACTGGCCCCAAGCCGCGCAGCCAGTGAGAACGGTTTCATTCCGACGCCCAGTATCTCCGTGATGCGGATGAGCTGTCGTGCAGATGGGAGGGGTTTCTGGCATCTGAGTTCTGGGTCTCATTTATCGAAGGAACAGGGGACAGTGGGCGGTCAGATGGCCAGAGAGCACACTTCCTTCTCCAGCGCCAGAACCCACTCGACTTCCCTCATAACAATTCAGACTGTGTTACACACACAAAGAAGAATACGAAGAGGCATCAGCGACGTAGAGGCAGCCGGTTCACCTCGCTGCTTCTGAACCTTAATTAAACCTAATTTGTAAACCTTAATTGAACCACATGTACAGGCATTAATGAAGCAGTACAATAACACTGCTCCCTCAATGAGACAACACACCGAGACTGAGTACTTACACTCCAGGAAATGCACTCACGTGGGCCTCATCAGAGTGGAATGGGGAAGCAGATATGCAGTTAATCTCATTAATTGCAGTCAGAGGACAAAAGTACAAGCCGGTTGCCTGGAGGAGTCAACTTGGCCAGATTTCCGCGCAAACAGCGCTGGCGCTAATGAAACGACCGCGGGAAAGGAGCGGACATCTGCGGGAGGAAGGCTCTCCGCTGGACAGTCGGAGAAGGACACGGAGCTGGGGAAGCGGGCCGGTCCTCGGGGGGGTCCCGCTCAGCTCTGTCCACGCGGGGCCGGTCCTCGGGGTCCCGCTCAGCTCTGTCCACGCGTTGGTTCCACAGAGGCACACCCAGCGCTCACTCCGCTCAGCGCTTCACCGCCGCGTCTGTGTCAGACGTTCACTGCTCACCGGCGGGTTCCACAGCGCGTACGCCGCGCAGCTCAGTAAAGCTGGGAAAATAAATGAGAGGAACACCCGCTCTCTCATCGGGCCCCTGTTCCTGAAAATGAAAATTTAAACGTAGGTAAGGAGCTGTGTCACAAGAGAGGCTTGGGGCTGTTTTGGGTCAGACTTTCCATAAGCAGCTCATTCAGTGTCTTGTTATTTCCCCCAAAACTGAAGACTTGGGTGTTGTTAACCACGCCTGGTAGATTGAAACGATGTTGAGGTTCGGCACTTGGCTCACCATATACTGAGTAAGCGGATCAGAGGACTTAAGTCACCTGACGGCCGTGACCATGGCCGCTGCAAACTACATCCACGGCCGGCGGCTAAGCAGACGTGTATCAGATGTTGGGCCGTCATCGTCCCCCCGTTGCAGAGGCGATGCTTCGGAAGGCTCTCGGCCTTAAGTCTCCTGCGGGGATGCTGACACCCAGCCACCTGCTGTGACTCTCGACACCAAGGGGGTGGTCTCTCTCCTCCGCGGTTCCTTCGTGTGCTGAAGGCTTCGTGTGTTGTCACTTCCCAGCCCCCTTCTTGCCGACCCTGTATGTTTACTCTAACAGTGGTCCTTGGTCCCCCAAACTGGAGCGTGACGTTCCCCATTCGGGCTCCACCATGATTTGGGTCTTGCCTGATCCTCACACTTGAATCCATGTTAGCCCAAGCACGCCGCCTCACCAGTGTGTCCCTGTCCCTGTCCGTGGCATCTGTCCAGCTGGAATGCCTTGCCATCACCTTGGGAAACGCTCTCAGCTGATCCCTCAATGTCAGGTTCCGGTTACACCTCTGTGAATTCTATTTATTGTCCGTTAAAAAGTTACCCCCCTCTCCCCCGCCCACGCACACACACAGTTTTCCAGTTTTGTCCTGGTCCCTGCGGCCGGCGCCTGTTGCTGGAGTACAGCTCCCGTTTCCGTGCTTGTGCTCATGCCCGATGGGGAGTCTCCGATGGAAGCATTTATCCCGTTCTTCTCGGCACCGGCACGGGGAGAGGAAGGGGAGGGGGCCCTGCACCGGACTTCATCCCTGATGCAGCTGCCTCCCGTGTCCTCAGTCCCGGAAACAGAAAGCAGCCCCTCCTGACGCGAGCAGAGGGCACGGGGAGTGCCACCAGCCCACGAGCGCCTGGTGTGCAGCCACCCCAGCGGGTGTGCGTCTCCTTCCGCCAGGACGCGGAGGACCGTGGTTGCACAGGGAGCCTGACCAGGAGTCACCGAGCACAGGGCTCATTTCCCTCTGATGCCACCGCTGTCCACGTCTCAGGCCTGACGCCACCTCAGGGCCGCCCACCAGGTGCGTCTGTGTCCTTGGAAGTGATGACTCATCATCTCACTGGCAGGCCCTTTGCCTCACGAGATCGTGTGACATGAACAGCAAACAACACAGATAAAAGGCGGGAAGGGAGTGTGTGATACGTAACAGCTCAACAAATGGCAGTGCACCGAAATGCCGTACATCTCCTCTTCCCACCCATTCTTTTCCTTTTAATGTGGTTTTATTGTCGGTAGCATTACAGGTATCTCCCGTTTTTCCGACTCTGTCTGAAGAGGGTGGAAGTCCTCTTGTGTTGACATCATTCTGTTCCTGTCCTCTCTTTGCCCTTGACCCTTGGCCTAACAGGAAACAATACGATAGGACAGTGATATCTTTTCTCCAGGGACAGTAAAGCATATGTTAGCTCTTTTATCACTTTCAGTGATCTGTCGTATGAAATTAAAGATGCTTTTGGTTATTAAACTTCATCTTGAGCTGTGCAATATTCTTATCTCAAAATTGTATAATATTGAAGATAGAACATTAGATTTAAAGATACTCACTCATCTCCTAGGAGTACATTGTCTTTGTCCTAAGTTTCATTAACTTTTTTATTTTTTAAAAATAAGGACAGACGGCTTGAATGAATGGGTGGAGGAAGCCAGAGTGAAAATGTCTCATGGGTCTGAGCTGGGCCCAGGGCACAGGGACCAGGCGCAGGGTGGAGGGTGAAGACCCACAGGTAGTGAGAGAACAGGTGTGCCAGGCGAAGGAATCATGGCCCTGAGACAGACCCAACGTATAAATGTCAAAGAAGCCAGTGACCCAGCCAAGGGAGCGGAGCTGTTTCCACAGGCTGCCGTATTTCCTATTAGTTTCTCGGGAATCAACGGTTACTTTGGGCCCATAAGGAAGTCACTACATGTGTTATTTCTTTAATTTTTCTATCATTCCACATGATTGTGCTCCACGTAGAGATGAGGAAATTATCACTCAGATGTGTTCATCAACCCTCCGAATTTATACCCTAAGCCAAAGATTCAGGATCCCGGTCCCAGCTGCCTGACTCTAGTCTGTTCTTAACTACAGCGAAGAGCCCCTGAAGGTAGAATTGTCTCTGATGGATTACCGGCTCTGAGCAGACACAAGTATGATTTCCAGACCATGACACGGAAAGGCCAAGGCTGTGGTGTCGTGTCTGACCCGTCCTCCGTGGCTCACTCCTCCCTGCGAGGATGGCATTTAATCAGCGTCCCGACTCCCACCCCTGCCGCTGACGGCCTCCTCTCAGCGTGACCCCATCTTCTGCGCCCGGGGTCAGCGAGCGTTTCTGCGAGGAGCAGACTAGTGGGTGGAGACTGTGTTCCGATGAAGACGTATTTGCAAAAATGGGCAGTGGCGGGACGGAGCCTGTGCGGTGCAGAGTGGGGTCTTTTTTCCGACTGTTCAGGCCACAACCCAACCCTCCGTGGAACTCCATTCACATGCATTTTTATTACGTTTGGTTAATGAGAGGTTAAGATAGTCTAATCCTTCTATCTATATGTATAAAAGCCCAAGTGACCATTACAGCCAGTCAACTGAACGACTGGTCGACCGGTTGCTATGACACACACTGACCACCAGGGGGCAGATGCGCTATGCAGGAGCTGCTCCCTGGTGGTCAATGTGCTCCAACAGCCAACCTGCGGCTAACCAACCTCCCACGGCTGACCAACATCCCACAGTCCCTCCCCCTGTCCGGCCGGCCCAATCGGCCCCGATCCCGATCATGACTAGGCAAGACGGCCCCAATTGGCCCCGATCGCTGGCCAGGCTGAGGGACCCCACCCATGCACAAATTCGTGCACCGGGCCTCTAGTAATGAAATAAAATGCATTGCTCATTTATTTTTCATTTTATTTCATTAGAAGACAAAGTGCTTGTCCTGAACTATTACACCAACTTCAGAATCTACCAATGAATAGGACAAAATATTTTGAGCATTAAGACAACACTGAGTCATAAACATTCTTGCGGAGGAGCCTGAACTTCATAGAGAAACAATAAGTAAGAGGACGCAGCATCCTGGATCTGGACATGTCCTTAGAATCCCCAGCTCATTGCTCAGTCCATGATAAATGGACTACATTTTAAAAGCCCTTCTTTTCACAGCTATTTATCACAGGCAGTTGTCTCTTAATAGACTCTTTCTAACCAGGAGGTCAAAATATACAAAAGACTTTTCCTTCTAAAGGTTTAATTACAGGAATCCTTTAAGCACAAAGCAGTAGAATAAATGGCACAGCATGGTCCCTGGAAACCCAGAGCTGAATGTAAGAATCTGATTTAGAAATTTCATTTCTCCCAGGGGTCTCCACCTTAAACACATTTGTGGTTATATGTACACATGCACACTTGTATACATTCAGTATAATTGTATATGTAGGTATTCAGAGAGATAATAAGTAAATAACTATATAAATATTAAATAATTTGACATGTTATACTATATCATGTTATACTAGAGGCCCGGTGCATGAAATTCATGCACTGGGAGGAGGTCCCTCAGCCTGGCCTGGTGTGCACCCTCTTGCAGTGTGGGACCCCTCAGGGGATGTCTGCCTGCTGGCTTAGGCCTTATTGCCCTGGGGATCAGGCTTAAGCTGGCAGTCAGACATCCCTCTCACAGTCTGGGACCCCTCGTTCCTTACCGCCCGCCTGCAGCAGAGGCGTTAGAGGCTCCCATCACCTCCTCTGCGCTCCCCAGCCATGAGCCTGGCTTCTGGATGAGTGGTGCTCCCCATGTGGGAGTGCACTAACCACCAGGGGCAGCTCCTGCATTGAGTGTCTGCCCCCTGGTGGTCAGTGCACATCATAGCAATTGGTTGTTCCGCCGTTCAGTCGATTTGCATATAGGGTTTTATTATATAGGAGGATTATATATGACTATAAATGTATAAATTAAAAAAATATGTGCATATATAATTTATACAAATAAATATAAGTACTATGTAATAAAATACTTATATAATTTCTATATGCATACATGCATATATAGTTATATATAAATGTATATAGGTATGCATATGTAAATATAACTGTACAGGTGTAGCTACTTTTAATTTTTATTGTATATAATATGTGCATACATTTGTAACTATACACACATGCATATATATTTATATATAAATGTATATAACATGCATATATATAGCCACACAAGTGTAGCTACTTTCAATTTTTATTGTGAATAATGTATGTATACATTTATAACTCTTTTCTCATACACATGCGCCTATGCACACGCAGCCATTGCTATTTTTGTAGCAACACATTTAATATTACCCTATCCCAATGCTGGTCTAAGAGTGATTCTGGTCATTGAAAAAGTAGCATGGAGACTTTCAGAACACCCTATATCATGTTACTCTCCCGTGAAAACTAGTCGGCGTGGCAGGGCACCTTCCTTTCACAGGAGCTGGCCCATTCTCCTGGCACCATGAGCAGTGACCACATTTAGCAAATAAAACATGTCGGTTGCCCACTTAACCTTTAATTTCAGATAATACGTTGTACTTGCTACAAGCACCTCCTGGGC
>NW_006282874.1:932247-936468 GCF_000327345.1 Myotis davidii
GAGTGTCTGCCCCCTGGTGGTCAGTGCACATCATAGCAACTGGTTGTTCCGCCGTTCAGTCGATTTGCATATAGGGTTTTATTATATAGGAGGATTATATATGACTATAAATGTATAAATTAAAAAAATATGTGCATATATAATTTATACAAATAAATATAATAAGTACTATGTAATAAAATACTTATATAATTTCTATATGCATACATGCATATATAGTTATATATAAATGTATATAGGTATGCATATGTAAATATAACTGTACAGGTGTAGCTACTTTTAATTTTTATTGTATATAATATGTGCATACATTTGTAACTATACACACATGCATATATATTTATATATAAATGTATATAACATGCATATATATAGCCACACAAGTGTAGCTACTTTCAATTTTTATTGTGAATAATGTATGTATACATTTATAACTCTTTTCTCATACACATGCGCCTATGCACACGCAGCCATTGCTATTTTTGTAGCAACACATTTAATATTACCCTATCCCAATGCTGGTCTAAGAGTGATTCTGGTCATTGAAAAAGTAGCATGGAGACTTTCAGAACACCCTATATCATGTTACTCTCCCGTGAAAACTAGTCGGCGTGGCAGGGCACCTTCCTTTCACAGGAGCTGGCCCATTCTCCTGGCACCATGAGCAGTGACCACATTTAGCAAATAAAACATGTCGGTTGCCCACTTAACCTTTAATTTCAGATAATACGTTGTACTTGCTACAAGCACCTCCTGGGCGGTCGTTCGGCCATATTTATACTGAGCACATTCGTTTCCATCTCAAATTCCATTGTAACTGGACTTCCTGCATCCCATCCGCTTACCTTCCTGGTGGTACCCAGTCCCCTGGGGAGGGGAAAGGGTGACAGCTGAGACGCTGAGCAGCCTGGGAGGTGGAGAGGACAGGAGGACTTCCTGGGGGAGGTGGGGCTGGGCAGGGTCTCTGAAGCCCATGAGTTTTCAAGGATTAGCACTCAGTTTAATTAGCACATTAAGGAGAGCAGGGATGTGTGATGGAAATTGCTTGACTTAATGAAGCCTTAATAATAACCCTAATTCAGCTTCTCGGGCTTCTGTCACTCAGAGATGAATAGCTCGTGTCCTTTCTAATAAGACGGTCGCCATAAAGGAAAGGCAGCCGGAAAACAGGTTGTTTTCACTCTTGTAATCACATGCTTTCTAAGTGCGGATACCGAGTCCCTCATGAGCTCGACACAATGCTTTACATTTTTTCCCAGTTTTTAAAAATTTTAAGTAGAATTTCCTTGATGCTGCGACAGGAACCATTCGCTGCTGCGTTATCGTCCTACTGGCGATTAAGTGAAAGCACTCCGATTCCAACCCCACACAGTGTGTTCTGGAAGATGACTCTCCTTGTAGGAGGAAACTGACCACGCGGCCCGGAGTGTGACCCCCCAAACTCCTCTCTCGGGGAGCACCCAGATCCCCTCCTTCCTGCACGAGTCCACGGGACAGAGGCCTGATGACCGGGACCCCACTGGGCTGCAGACAGCCCTTCCCTCTCTCCCACCGAGAACAGCGGGGACAACCGTCCTTTTCAGAAGGAAATGCTGAGCGGGACACACGCGTCGTCCCAGGAGCCCCAGGCAGCCCCCACTCCCTCCGTCCCCCGTGGCAGCTCTCTCGTCGGCCACCGTGATACCTGAGTCCTCGGGGCTCACACTGCTCGGCCCACCTCGCCGTCTCCCCACGGCCGCTACCAACAGGACTGTGCCGGTCACCTGCACGGGGCACACAGGTTCCTGGAGTCGGGGCCACAGGAGGGGAGAGATCGCATGTGCAGATCGCTTGTCGCACACCCGGCACCGGAAGACTGTCCCAGGTCGCCTTCCACTGAACTCGGAGGGCTGTGCTCATCGCATTGCTGGTCAGTGAGGAGCAGTGAACTGCTGAGAGTCGCATGGTCAGGGATCAGCAGCCCTGGTCTCAGTGTCCCAGATGCACACACCCCCTCACACGTGTGTGTGCGCACACACACACACACTCTCACACTCTCAGCCATGCTTCTGCCCAGTGTCCCTCCTACTCACCTGTGGTTTGTGCCAGGATGGACATGCCCATTTCTCCACTCACTCCTTCGACAAACACTGATGGAGGACCCACCAGGGTTATGAAGACAGCAACATACCTCAGGGAGCCTGGGAAATGAATCCAGGCTTGCACTTCAGAATCTCGTAAACTAGCAGGAAACGCGGAAAGAGAATAATAATTTCCATGGCGTGTGAGAGGTGCTTCAGTAAAAAGCCTTAGAGAGGACACGGGAGCAGGAAGGGGAGAAGCCCGGGCTTACAGATGTGATGGGGGTGACACATAGCTGTGTCTTCTCTGGGGTTTATGTTGGACCCAGACCTTAAATTAAAAAAATAGAGCTTTGTTCTCAGGACAGGAGGAGCCACTGGAGGGGGAGGCGGCCCCGCTGGTCAGGAGTCCTGGCTGTTTGGGTGGAGCTCAGTCCTTAGAGCAGCGTTACACGGGCGGTGGGAGGGTGGAGGCGGAGTGGGACGGGGTGGGCTGGCCCTGCCTTTACTCCTGGCTTCAGGGTCTGCTCCTCGTCCTCCGCACTGTCCCCCTGGCGGGCTTTATCTCACGTTTCCAGGAGGGGGTGCACACTGGCACCCGCCTTGGCTGTGTTTCCACTGTGGTCCCAGGCGTGTCTGTTCCTCCCGCCACCTGGTGCAGTCGGGGTGCACCTGCCCCAGCCTCTCTAGACGGCGAGGCAGTTAGGAACCGGAAGGTCGGGTCTCACTCCCGGCACCTCAAGGGGCCACAGGGCTGGGCACGGCCTGAGCTTTCAGGGGCCGCTTGCTCCCCGCACCAGCAAGCGGATCCTCAGCGTGAAAGAGAGACGGGTCCACATCCCTGCAGACCAGCCGTGGACAACCTACAGCCCGTGGGCCGGATCCAGCCGGTTTGAAATGAATAAAACTAAAAACAAAAAAGACCGTACCCTTTTATGTAATGATGTTTACTTTGAATTTATATTAGTTCACACAAACACTCCATCCATGCTTTTGTTCCGGCCTCCGGTCCAGGTTAAGAACCCATTGTGGCCCTCGAGTCAAAAAGTTTGCCCACCCCTGCTCCAGACCCTTGGGATGGACGACCGCACCCATAGGCTCTGGAATGACCTGCACCCATCTTCCTCCTCAGGGTGTGGCCCGAGGACACCTGTTTGTTTCTTTTTTAGAAAATTTTAATATAGTTTTATTGATTTCAGAGGAAGGAAGAGGGAGAGAGAGATAGAAACATCAATAATGAGAGAGAAGCATTGATCGGCTGCCTTCTGCACGCCCCACACTGGGGATTAAACCAGTGACCTCCTGGTTCATCGGTCAATACTCAACCACTGAGCCATGCCAGCTGGGCAGAAGCATATTTAAGAAAACAAAGCACCAGACACCAGACGCTTCTATACGTGGGCTCTTATGGCTTGTAAGTCATGGGCACAAAAATCATTTTGTTGTGTGCAACATACTTATTAAAACAGCAGATGATTGATACCATGTTCTTTATGTGACACACGATAAAAATCTGAGGCACAGAGGGGCAGTGACCAGAGGAAGACAGGCTTCTATCTGTGGCCAGGCCAGATCTGAGGCTCCTTTCTCCCTCATTCCGAAATTAGCATTCTGGCGAACACAGCACCGACCTCGACATGAAATGAAAGTCTAGTTATGTCTGAAAGGAACCAACCAGCTCATCTTCCTCCCAGAGCTGGAGCAGCCGCTGCCTGCTGAGGTGACAGAAATGAGTTTCATCCATTGAATAGACGCCGCCCGAGGGCGAACAGACTTCCCCTTGACCTCCGATAACGCCGAGCTGGAATCAGCTTTGATGTCCGGTCCCGTTGACTGTGCTGTGAAGACCATCGGCCCAGTGTCATCCCCGTAGGTACGGGAAGCCTGTTGCGGGGCAGGTCGGCTTTGAGGTGGCGCTGGGCTGAGGCACCCGCTGCCATTAGCCATTTCCCGGTGGTCGTCTCCCTGGCTACTTACAGTCACTGCTCTTGGGGTGTTTGCGTTCTGATATGGTCCTACGGTGTATTTGTACATAACCCTGTCTTTCTTACCCAGGGGTAACTAGTTCCTTTTTCCTTCTTTCTTTTTTAAAAAAAATATTTATTATTGAGAATATATGTCCCCCTTCCTCCCCCATTGACCTCCTCTAGCCCACCCCATC